>NC_031982.2:29469804-29820810 GCF_001858045.2 Oreochromis niloticus
GTTTAATTTAAAGATTTTTTATTGTTTTCATTTAATTTTACTAAGCGAATCATAGATTAAGTCATAGATTTAAAAAAAAAAAAAAAGAGTTGTGACCATGATGTCATTGCTTTGCAGTGTTCTGAAGCCTGGTGCTGAGTTTTTGGCCGTTTTTGGTCTTGTTTTTGTTTTTAATTCAGGGCACATCTCCTTACACTTTAGGAGCTTAAAATTAGCAACTGATACCATAACCTCATTAGGTAAGTGCATTCTGAGGTCATGCATGAATTGAGCAGTGGGATTATTTGCTCAGACTGTTGCACAACTTCTCCGACTTCTCCAGCAAGCAGAGGAGTTTGCCCCCTGCTCACTGGTGGTTTTGCTAAAACAAAAAGGTCACTGACTGATTTCTAGAAGGTTAACTGAAAATTCACACCAGTTAAACAAGCATATTGTCTATATTACAACAATATGCTTATAACTTTTCAAAGTTATTTTTGAGCCAATGAAAACCGGGCAAATAGAAACTGATATGATTGTGATGCATCACAGCAAAACTTTACTGCTTTTGCAAAGTTTGGCATATTAGACAGCTGCCTAGCTGGTGAGCAGTGAGAAATATTTGATTAGATTGTGTGGCGCTATGCCTAAACCAGCTAAATCATTATTATATGTAATGGATCCCAGACTCCAGAATGTTTCAGAACCCCTGCACCAGGCAAATTAAATATAATGCATTTGGTGATATTTAGCCAGACTGGGCTATATCCCAACAATGACATTCTTTAAGCGAAGCTACAGTTGCTGTACAGCTGAGTGGTATCCATCGTCTGCTAATCTAAGAGTAAGACAGAAAAGAGTTTTCTAAAATGCTGAAACATAAAACTACAAATTTGTCCAAGCATGTACTGAACACCTTAAGTGAATATGGATATAATCTCTTAAAGTAGCATGCTTGTATTAACACCGTTGCGTAGGTGTACAGGTGCAATGTGTCCCTGTTTGAATATTCAGTAACACCTGTAAGTATGTGTGCGTATGCTTCCAGATCTATCTAAAATGGAACCAGCATGTTAGTGTTTATGTAAGTGTGTCTGTGTATTATTGTCTGTGTTCACAGTTGTCAGCATTCAGGCAATGCCTCCAGATGCAACCCAAGGCTGGAGGTGAGAGACAGCTATTCAGCAGCAGACACAGGCTCCCTCTGGACTAAATTAAGGTGACTCGCCACTGACTCACTGTAATCATACAGGCAGAGACCTTAACAGAACATGGGTGGACAAGGATGCAGACAAGGATTTGGAGGATTGTTGTTGTGCAGAAGTACAGAGTAAAAAGAAAACTTTCAAAACAGTGGCACTCTGCTCTCAAAAAGATCTCTTCACTTAGCGATGTTGGCACAGATGCAATGAACCATGGCAGAAAATGAGCTAAAATTCATCCAGAGTTAAGGTGTAATGCCAAAATGATTTAAAATGTCGTGTGTTTACTGGAGCTCCAGCTATTACAGCTCTCACAAAAGCCCTCAAGGCTTTAGGTTAGGATATTGTTACATGTGTATGACACCTGTAACAATGTAGCGCTTAGTTTGTGAGGTTACTACAGATGCAGTCCTGCTAGCTAAAATTAGCTTTCGCTTTCAAGCTCACATTAACTGATTTGATGCATCTTGTGACATGAGTCTCATTTTGTAATTGGCTTCTGACGTCCAGCTGGGATGGGCTTCTGTCATCCTGAATTGGATAAATGGAAGAAAAAGGATGGACTGTTAGAAAATGTTCCTGCGTCCAGGATTTCTGCTACAGAATCATGCTTTTTAATGCAGTGCTACCTGAAGGCCAGAAGTTCATGACCATTCAGTGTTTCTTTTTACTTAAAGTACTCTTTTAGTGCTAAAGTTAAAAAATTCTCTTTTAATAATGTGACGATCCCCAACAGATCCCTGAGCAAATAGCCCAGAAATATCATTCCAAACTATTAGCTCACCCAAGTTTGACAGAGTGACAGTTCTCTTGCTACATTCACTCTGAAAGACTCAAACTCTCTTTGATGTTTTTGTATAGTCAGACTAGTCAGGTTTGACTTTTTTGGGGTTCTTTTTTCTTCAGCTTTACGCACTTTCCAGTCTTTTGTTCCTCCATCCCAACTTTTACACCTTTTGGCATGAAAATAAGCACATACCTAAAAAACAACAACAACATTATCTATTTTCAGAGTTTCATATGTTGTCATTCTACTATGGTCAGTTAGATGTAGTGTTTGAATAATCTGCAGAGCATGCTATTTGACTTTTAGTTACATTTTACACATCTTCACAAGTTTTTTGGAAATAAGAATGTAGTTATTAATAATTCTGCAAGATAATTCCATAATTCTAGATAGTTTATGTTGTCAAATTATTTGCAAAACAGTTTGTACACATGCTAAAAATGGGAAAGCAATTTCCCTGAGGAACCTGGGTAGGAATGGGCAGAAGTCCTAAAAACAGACCAGTTAAATAATGACTAATATGTTTGTGCATCCAAAGCCTGACATGTTTTTGAATAATATGCCATTGCTGTTCAAAATCAAAAAAGTTTCATTAACCTGAGCGCACACAGTGCAAATGACTTTATCTTAACTTAATCTTACGTAAATGGTCACCGAAACACCAAATAAGTTGTAATCAACAGTTTAAATAGTCCCAAACAAATAGAGTTTTTTACTTTTAACATCAGTTCTCAGCTGTTTTGTTGTTTTGTTTTGTTATAATATACATATGTTGCTTATACAACATGACTCCAGTAATCATTGTCAGACTTATACAAACGACTTTCAGTGACATCTTATGGCCATTTGAGATAAAGCAGACAGACAGATGTCACAGAGACAGAGAGGACGAGTCAGACAGGCAAGCAGACAGGCAGACAGGTTGGACGGTGGGCTGGTGTCTAACACGGTCTGATTTGGAGACCAGCCAACTAGGGGGAAACTGTCAAACACTGGCAGGAAGCTGCTGATTAATCTGAGCAGTGATGGAGAAAAAAATCCCGAGAGAGCTGAGAGGGAGTGAGAGAGGGAGAAAGAAGGACAGGAGAGGAAGAGAGGAATCCAGCAAAACATGACGAGGTGTGAAAAAGGAGAAGGACGGAGGGCAAACCATCCATTGTTATGTTCTAGATATTTTTTTAATGATTTTTATACAATTGATTCATTGGTGCCGCTCATCCAACACTCCTGCCAGTACAGTGGATTCAATAGAAATTGAACTGAACAGAACGACTGAGGAGCAGATTGAAAGTGGAATATTAAAAGACAAGGCAGATGGGATAGAAAGGCTGTGATGAAAAGAAGACGGCTGTAAAAAGATGGAAAGGTGTGAGACAAAAAAAGGACAAAGTATTTGGAGGGAAGAGGAAATTTGATGTGGAGAATGTGAGAATGTCATGAAAGGTGTGAGATATGACAGGATGGAAGGAAGTTTGGTGTTCACTCAAACAGGTTTGCGCTTCACTTTGGCATATAGTCAACCACCAAGCAACACTTGCTTTGACAAAACAGCAGTTAAAAAAAGAAGATAAAAAAGAAAGAAATTGATTTGCACTCCTCGTTCCTGCCACCCACACTGGATTTGGGTGGAAAACTGGACATGTGACAGGGAAACCTGGGCTATTTAGAGAATGGACACCAGCGTTTCTTTCAGTTTTGATTGCCAACCAAGTATCCATTCATTCCATTACTGACGATTACTCCGGTCCAAGTCGCAGTGGCAGGTAGTCCAGAAGTCTTTCTTTGCTGTCATGTCCTTCCGGGTAAATGGGATCTGCAAACACTGAAGTGTGTTGTGTGTCTGCCCCAGGGTCTCCCCCGATCCTGCAATACCTTCACAGAGCATCTATATCAAATGATTGAATCAATTCCACACTTCAATAACTTTGGTCCTTTCAGCTCAAAGATGCGGCGGTTCTTCTTTTTCTACATGTCCAGACCCCTCGCTTTATCTCTAAGATAACTCTAGACAGCCAGTGTTTGTGGCGCTGTCTTCATTTTTCCCTGGGCAAACCTGATGGACTGAGCTGATGGTGGATGAACTTAATCTACTCTTCTTTACAGTTTGCGGTGAAAAAAACTGACCACTAGCTCCCATCCAGCTCAATAATATTGTTGCATTTCTCTTTTCTTATTTACTGTTTACTTAGCCTTCTTCTTTATTGTATATCTGCTCAGGACATTACCTAGCTTTGGTTGCATCATGCAGCTTATCATTCTCTGGAAACTAACAGCAGGTGAATTTAGCTATGTGTAGAGATAAGAGTAGGTGGACAACAGGATCCCGTGTGGTGTCGGTGTGGCTTGAAATACAAGCAGCAGCAACCGTGGCTGAAAAATGAAACCAATGTGTAACTGCCAAAAATCTAAACTAAAAAACCTGACAGCACAGATCATTTTCAAGAGCTAGCAGGGCAAACTGTGTCAAATTACACTGGGCAGCCACGGCCAGTTTGAGGTGCTGATGCATGCAGCTGTGGTTACTTGCTGCTAATGTGAGTCACTGGATGTGAACTCATGTATGTAATGTCCTTTTAGAGCATTAGCATAATCAGATAAAACACTAAAACTAATTTTTAACTGTTTTCTTTCTTTTTGACAAATGTAATTGCAATATTTTGTTTATGTGTTACTTCAGCACTGATTAGCAGATGTCTGTGTCCGTACGACACGCCCGTAGTGTCTGTGGATGTTCCTTTTGAACCAAGCTAGTGTTAGGTAATAAAATTATCCATACATTCTCTTAACCAATTCAGGATCTCTGGGTGTGCCGGGCACTGTCCCACCTGTCATTTGGCAAGACGTGGAGTGCACTATGGACAGGTCACCAGGACTAACACACATCCAGACCCAGAACCTTCTTCAGGCAACAATGGTAATCACTGCACCTCTGTACCTCATGATGATATCCAAACTGCCAAAAATCTAGGCTTCACAAAGGTAGGCCAAAAAACCCCAAAACAGTGGGCCGTGCCCATCTTCTATATACAGTCTATGTTCACATACACACAGCTTGCAGTCTAAAACACCTGTTAATCAAGCACAGACAACATGAAACAAGCAATCTCATTTGTGTGGTCATCATCCACAGTTAATAACTCTAAGGTTAGGAGTAAAGATCAAATGATAAAACAAGAGTTTCACTATTAGGATCTTTTGGTTCTTCATTCAGAGCAGCATCTTGTAGGGGCCAATGCAGCGTTCTCTATGAGCACCTAAAGAAAGAAGAGCACAAAGTTGCTCCTGTTCAGACATTTTGCTTTAGCAAGAGCTCAGGTTGACCGTAATGGGTGCATCATCACCTGTGAGTGTTCATTTGTATGCACCATGTTGTACCAGTTGTGAAAAAAAAAGAAAAAAGATTTTATCTTATGGTTTAATGTTGAGATTCACTCACTATCTGAATTTTTAAACATTTAAAGTTTACAGAAACTATTGACAGAAGAGAAGTCATTTTTTCAGCTCCCTGTTTTCCTCGTCTTTTCCTTTTGACCTTGGCTACGTAAAACAGCATTTTTATTCCCCATTCATGCCATGTTTTCTTTATTTAAATACAAAACGGCCACATATTTTTTCAGTCAGGCTTTTTAAGATTGCTCCTTCTCAGGTGTATGCTTCTTGGCATTCCACATTGTGACTTATGCATCCACTCACATTTGGCTGATGCAGAAACAAATAGAATATATTCTATATATAAAACAGAGAGAGAGCGATTCACGATGTCTGCTCTCATAGGAATGTGTTTTTTTCTCTCTTCACTGGTCATCGTCTGGTTCAGACAGGCTTTCATTACACTGTCATTTGTTTCACCTCTCTCCCCTCAGAAAATCACATCCAGACAAACACAGAATTCCTTTGAAATGGCACCGCAGCCATCAGCGACTCGAGAGATTTGCAATTCAGATTCAGATCATCGTGGCAAGAGAAAAGGTTTAAATATTAAATATCCAAAAGTCCAAACCTGATCCTGGTTGATTGCATGTCATGTCAACTGTGAGTTCCTTTAATTACTTATTTAGAGTGTCGTGGGTGACTCACCCTGATGTAGCGCCACGCTGATGCAGAAAGTGAGGGTTTTTTCCCCCCACGAATGCACTACAGGAGATCACCTGTCGAGGGACTCGATGTTCTCTATTCTGATCTAAATAGAGGCAGTGCTCCTCTCGTTGTCAGGCATTTTAATGGTGTCGGCCCACACACAGATGTGAGCGTATGTGACTACATGCATAAAAACACTGTATCGTTTTTATAAATAGACCTGCATGCAAAAGGATGTAGAGGGATTCAGTTTAACTCATGCTGGGTTCTTGAAAAAATAACTGCAAAAACAATACAAGTGAAGTTACTGAATATTTGATTTATAAAATTTTATTTTTTATACATGATTGAAATGATTAATTAATCAAGTTACATCACTTTGTATTTCGTTTTATTTGGTCAGCTAACCATTAGCTACATTGCGCAATGTGTCTATAGCCAGTGGCCAAAAACTCCAATCATCAAATAGCCACTTGAAGCTGGTTCAAAAAATGAGTCAATTCCAATAGACTGATGTCAAAATGGACAATTTTACAGCAAAAAGTCAATTTTCAACTTGGTCAAAACTGTACAGGTGTCATTTTTTTAATAACCTACTTGAACCTCAACCACACAGAACTGGATCTCGTTTGTCCAAAGATACATTTAATTTGTTCCTTATAATAGTTTCAGTGAGAAATGATATTTATACATTGCTGAGCAGGTATCTGTGTCTGTGCAATGCATCAACACAGTCACTGTGCATTTTCTCTTTTGGCATGGACGCCACAGATGGTGTAGACACTGCATCTGCACTAAACACGCAAAAGAGACATCCATGGCAGTTTGTACCATTTGTAAAAATATCTGGGAAGATGAAGCTTTTTAAATGGATTTCCATCTACTTTACCTTAACTGAGAGGAAACAGCAAACAAAAAGAGAAAAAATAACAGAAAAGAGATGGAAGAAAGTGCATTTCTCTCAAAAATAACTGTGGTAGCTAAACCACCACATTCTGCACTTTGAAAAAAAAAGATAAAGAAAACAGACCTCAGACATATTTAATTTCTGTAGGCTCTTCATTTTTTTTTTTTTTTTTTTACAATTTATCGTTTTATATATAGAGAAAGATGCCACTGGAATGGAAAACTTGATCAGCAAAAACATCTGAAATCACTTTACTGTTATACAGCATCTCTACTTTTGAATACCCCCTACTGACATTAGTTATGAAGCTCTGCTAGAATTAATATAACTTTTTACTGACCACCTGTCAAAAGCTTTGAACAAAATGAACCCAGTACTAATAAACGTTGGGGCAGGACTGTGCTGTAACAACTGTTTAGGAAATGTGTTTGAATGATTTGATCCTAATAGACACTAAAATGATTCATTTGGAGTTTTTTTTCTCAAACACTGAAATAAACCAAGAGGTTTAACGTAGGAATGATTCTCTTAGTTTTTGTGGCTAAATACATCTAGTCAGTAAACTGCAAACAACCTCTACTTATCCCGACAATTGTGTCTCAAAATCCCCTTTCCTCCTCCCCCTCCTCCTCCTCTTGAAGATTGCCTGGCGCTGAATGAAGAATGAGCTGTGTCAAGCTCACAAAAAAAGCAAGTGAGTTAAGCCTCACCTTCCATTCTTCCATTTAGGGCCAGAAAATGAATCTCCAGATAATACTCACACCTTTGGCCCTGGGAATTGAAAAGTCCCTATGTGTCTGCAGGATCTAAGGCCATATGGGAATGGGAAAAGGGTCCCAGACGCCATTACAACTCATTTAAAGTTAGATCTTTTTTTTTTCTTTTTCCCCTTGAGTGTATGAAAGCTCTTCAGATTGTAGGGATATTAGCTTCAGTCACCACCACACAGGAGGGAAACCTTTTAAAACGATGCAGTGGGCTGTGAAGTGTTACTGACTTCGTAGTTTTAAAAAGTTGCTTTAAGTTTTAAGGCCCAGCTTCAAAAACCACCTTGTGATAAAAGCACTCCAAAACATTAAGTAAAATTACCTGTGAATAATACTACTCAAAAAGCAAACCTAAATGATTATATAAGAAGCTTTATGTTCGAAATTTTCTGATTACTTCTGGGAACTCTTGACTGATGAAATACAGCAATGTTGCATGATGGGGTTGTGCTTTTTGTTTCACATTTCAAAAGTAAGAGTGGTTGGCTAAACCAAGGCCTATTCTCAGCTCCAAATGGTCATATCAGTATTATTTAAAGACAGAACTGACAATTCCCAAACCTACCCTTTAAGTGTACTGATGCTGGGGAAAAAGAGTGACAGACTCATATGCACGGCTTCCCAGATAAATGTGGTTTGACAAGGATGACAAGGAGGACGAAGATGATGCGACAGAATATTGTTATTACTGCTATCAAAACAGTGCATGCCTGTGCTACTTTTGGTCTGTGATTTTTGTCCATTGGTAGGCATTAGCCTGGCAGCATGATGACATCACAATATATGATACATGATGATTGCTCCGTGGATAATAACGTCAAGAAATTAGAATTACACAATGCTTTTATAAGGTGTTGCCTGCATAAGCACAACAAATGGGTCATTTTCACCCAGTGATTGTTAGGCAACTTGATGACATCAGAATATCTGACACTGATAAGAATCTTCAGAGGACTAAAATGTAGCTGTGCGATAAGTTTGGTCCTGATCATCTAAGAGAAACAGATTTTGTGTAAATCTAGCAACAGACTGATGCATTTAATACCTTTGTGCCACTGCAAACAAAACATATAAAAGAATATGGCAAGATTTCTTGTTGCAATATCTGCTGCATATTTCAACATCTGTTAAAGATTGCAGGCTATATAACCATCGTCTATTAGATATTTGCAGATATTGTCATGAAAAACCTGCATCTTTAATATTATAACCAGATGAAATTTCTTTTTCTTGCTTATTTTGGGTTGTGCAACAGTGAAATTGTTACTTTTTGCTTTGGAAGTCTTGTAAAATCAAGTTTTACAAGTCTACTGGAGTAATTTTTTTCCTTGGAGAATCTTCACTGGCTGATTGACAGTTTTACTGCGCAGAGCAAGGTCTGTAATCCCAGAGGAGCTGCAGAGGAGACAATGTGGTTCCAGTTCTGGAGCTGTTCCAGCAATCATCAAGGGGGAATGTGAGGTGTCTGGACAATAATATGGACAGGCAGTTGTATTTAGCAGCACTCCATCCCCACTGAATACAATGTGTTTCCTGAGTTGCCTGACGGTTTGCCAGAATCATCAGGCTAACCGAAACTCTCGCTCCATTGTCTCACTAAACTCCTCCCACATCAATGTCTTTGCTTAAGCTACCCCCAGAGCAACTCTCTGCTTGACCAGCTGGTACCTGTCAGCTGCCTCCCGAGTCCTACAGGCTAACCAAGCTACCCTCCAGGTCTCACTGTCATTGTCTGCATGAGCATTGATGTCCCCCTGTTGGACAATGGAGTCCCCAGATGGGGCTCTGTCCACCACCCCACCCAGTGAATCCTAGTTCAGTTACACTAAATGTCAGCAAACAACAGCCAGCACCCATTCCCCAAACAGAAGATGCAGAGAAACAACCGTCTTCACTGGGGGAAACCCCAACAGGTAGCAAGCTGGGGGGGTGCAAATATACCCACCCATAACTGCTGCCTCTAACTGAGGGCAACTCCAAGGTGGAGTAGAGTCCAGCTCCACTCCAGGAGACTGATTGAAGTGAGTCCAACTACCCGGTATCACTCAACCTCACAAACCTCTCTGGTGGAAAAGGAGTCCAAGCGAACTTAAAGATGTATTTAAATCATGGAAAGAGCTTCTAGATGTCAATAAAACACTGAACAGTGACGTCTCCACAGTTATTGGGCAGAAAGCAAATGATTCAGATACAAAACCTTAGTTTAGATTTTTAATTACATTGTAGAAACATTTATGCTTAGTGAATTGCAGTGTTAGCTGGTGCTTTAGCATTCTTTTATCAGTGACACGGTTGTTAAAAAACATCCGCATACCTGAGATTTAAAGCGTTTTATTTGAGTTTATTTTTCTTAAAGAAACTGAAACCTTGTAGTGGGGGACTGGAGCCTAATCCCAGCTATAGAAGGATACCTTGGGTAGCAAGAGGCAGGGTACACCCTGAATAGGTTGCCACTCTATAACAAAGAGAGACAGACAACCATTCACACTCACATTCACACATGTATATATACCTTCTGATTAGTAGATGACCAGCGCTACCTCCTGAGCTACATCCACACCAAATCAAGTTACAATTTACCGTATAACTTGAAGTAAGTAAAAAGCGGAATTTTAGCTTTCCCTTTAAAAACAATGACCAAACGCACCTGGCATTCACTCTATTGCAGTCAAATATATTCAATTACTTGCAGCTAATTCGAATGTGTGTATGTGGTTAAACAGAGAGTCTGTGTCAGGCCTTACCCTGTCTGTGTATCCCAGACAGCAGTGTATACTTATGCCAAATAAGAAAAAAAAAGTGTATTTCCTCTGCATGCACGTTTCCACACCCTATTTCTGTGTGTGTGTTCTGTTTGTATATGCATGTCTTCTCAGTCTGTGTGCCCAATCAGCTGTGCGAGGAAACACACCCACTTCACTCTCTTACCAGCCCCGCTCATCCCGGTTGGCTGGGGCTGATCAGAAACACGGCTCCCCCATTGGCCAGCAGCAAAAGAGGCAGCAGTTTGTTGCTGTTGCTAAGATCCTGTTGCTAGGTTCCCGGCTGTTGCTAGGAGACATGTGATGCATTATGGATGGTTGGTTTCCTCACGCAGGAGTGAAACTGAAGGGCTGATGACTGGCACTTCCATCACGCTGTATCGTTTTCTCTCCCTCTCTTTTCATCATCCTCTGTCTTCATCGTGCCGTCATTCTGTCTCTATCATTTTGAAACAAATTCTGATTTACTGTAAGGGCATGACTTAAGTACCTGGGCACAGGGTTTACACTCTTAGTGTCTACTTTTAATGGGAGTAATACTAAAGAGAGAGAGGTCAAAATGAGGATTCAAATGCAGACATAACAAATGGATTCTGCTTAAGTCCACTAAAACTGAAAAAAGAGAAAGAAGCAAGCAAGGATCCAAAAAAGACAAGGAAAACACAAGGAGACAGAATGCCAAGTAACAGAAGGAGAGGCAAGTCTATACATATATATATATATCTATATCTATCTATCTATCTATCTATCTATCTATCTATATATATATACATATATATAGTAGAACAACCACAACCATACATAAAGTTAGTCATTACCAAAACTAAACAGGAAGTGCCTGTGATGAATTGAACCCATGGAAAAACAAGTAGATACAAGCAGAAGGCTTTTCTGATGTCTCTAAATTGTGTCTTATATTTTCCTCTGTTCTTTCCTCTGTCCTCTGTCCTCTGTCCTCTGCCGGTGACCTGGAAATCAATCTCACTATGCCACCTTACAGGATGTCTCAATTCCTAAAACAGCATTTGGAAGAGAGGAGGAGACAGGAAAGATGGAGGTACAGTGTTTTTACCTTCAACTATAACAGAGGGGTGGCACACAGCATGAGAGTATACAAGCCCCTCACTATTTGTGTTACGTGTGTCACGAGCCCTCTTACATCTGAGATCAAAAGTACAGCTGTGGTTGTGCTACAAGCAAACAATTTACGATGGAGATGCACCACACGTCACATTTAATTGACATTGCTTTAAAATAAGGCTCCAGGCAGGGGTGTCGAGGATGTTTTGTTAAATGTCGACTCCTTGTGTGTCTTCCTTGCATCCTCTGCTGGTGGGAGCGACTAAAAGGAGGCAAGGATAGAGGATTCACAAACTGAGAAATAGGACAAAGGGGATAGGGGATATGAAAAAAAGCTAAACACTGAGAAACACAGTAAAGGATATTAAATTGACTAAAAAGTTAATTTAATATCTGCACAAAATTGGACGCCATGACAGCAGTACAATATTTGCACTGCTCCTTTGATTTAGCTGATCATTTTGGACACTTGCACACTGGAGGACTTCTACTTTCTATCAGTTAGCTCCATGTCCTCTCCTGATGGGGAAACACCAGAAAGTAGTCATTAGTAGTAACTAATGAATGAATTGGCAGGAATTAAAGAAATAGGAGGATAAAATGTCTTCTGAATTAGACTGAAATTCTAAATTTGCTGGCAAAAATCATCCCACCAACACGGTGCTGGCGACCAGTCTAGAACCAGATCTAATCATTTCAACCAAGAAAAGACGACCAACATGGCTCCACAAAATTACCGAGTGTGGGGTGGCTGCGAAAGTCTTAATCTCCGCTAACTCTTTAGTTACTTGATTACTTTATATTACATGACAGAACATCGTGGCATGTGACCTATCTGTGGAACACTATTTATCACTTCTAAGAAAGCCTATTCGAGTCCTGCACTCTTTGCCGGCTTCGTGCTTCAAATGTGAAGTATAAAATGAGCATTATTACTTTCGGGTTGTAAGTGCACAGAGGTGCAGCAGCCAATTTTTCCCTCACTCCTCAGAAGACATGCTAGGTCACTCTGCATCAAAGAGCTGCCTCCCTGCCTGATCAAAGACTGTTCGACTGGCTTGATGGACAGTCAAAAATAGTGTTCTCACATCACCTCCACTTTCTCCTGACAGGTTTTCATGTATATGTTCATCAGATGAATTAGATTTTATGCATAGACTACGTATAGAAATGCTGGGACAACTATGTATAAATAGGATGTCTTTATAAGCATATTATGAACTATTAGATTTTCACATGATAAACTACACTGCATGAAATGACAGACAAAGGGGTAAAAAATTGTTTTCCAGTAAAAAAGGAAGAAGGAAACTGATGCTATACTTGCAGGTTACATGATTGAAAGCATTTCGAAAGGAGCCAAAGTGATAAAACAAGACTCCCCTATATTTATTCGATATAATTTAAATGCCTCTTTAGATACATGTCATATAAGTTGTATATCGCAGATGTCACCCACTTGCTTTTGTACCACTGTTTCAAAGCTTCAAGTTTCTGATTTTAGCCTTTGATATCTTGATTTTTAAACCAGACACCACAAGCAAGGCTAAGGTTAACTTGACTGAGGAAGTGAAGGGCACCACACACTCAAACTGATACAATTTACACTAAATGGGAGCATCTTTTACAAAATATACATGATACCATATTAAAAGAGACTTGAAAGTGTTCATTCAATTCATAAACTCATCAGGAAAGCATTTATTAGGGTCATAATTGAAGTGAGTAAAAGATTCTCTATTATTAGATCCTTTTGGACTGGCTTCATGTGTTAAAATGTTTTGGGGGGTTTTGTTTGCCATGTAAAGCCACATTTTTTTAAAGGAACTGTTTACAGGAGGTTTGAGAATCGGTTTTGTGAGATATTGCAAAGAACTAACCTGAACCTTCTCTTCCAAACACAAATGATGCAATCTCAGCTCTCTTCAAGTGTAACAACATCAGTAAAACAATCAGAGTATGTGCTCTGTGATAATGGCAACTTAAGTGAAACAGAATTTCCACAGAGTTTTTCCTGAGATGTATTTCTGTGTAAACAAAAGTGCAACAAATTAGATTCTCATATCAGGATTTTATCTGGATGTGACTCTTGGCATGACAAATAAGCCCAATGATTTTAATTAGATGTGTGAACTTTGCTGTTTCTGGCACATTGGTTGCCAACAACTTTTTAAGATTTTGCTGCCAAAGAACTTCTTATTACCTTAACAAATCACATTAGCAATATTTTTAGCAGGAAGTGGAATGCAGAAAAAGCACAAATTGTAATCAATACAGGTATTCAGCCTCAAAAATAGCTTAAAAGTGACCCTTTTTCATATTTTTTTCTCACATTCTGTGTTACCAAATTAAATTCCTGGCTGCAAAGATGAACGTTTCCACATGTAAAAGGACAAAAAAAAGAGAAAAAGTTCCATTACATATTTCCTGTGTCCAGGAACACTTTATGAAGCACACCTGGCCATAGGTGTTCTTCCTCCTCCGCAGTGCTGGATGACATTTGCAGTGACAGAAGTGTTTGGTCTGTGGTCTCAGTCTCTCTCGCTCTCTCTCAATACACACACACACACACACACACACACACACAAACTACCCAGATGGCAACAGAGCCACTCAGTCGCAGCTCTTATCTTTGAAAACTACTCAAGTCTGCACATCGAAAATACCTGCTGCCACTGCCTTTGATTCCCAGGGAAGACAGGCAGACACGTGCGTGTGAGTGAGACAGCCTCAGAGACATGTAGGAATGAGGCGAGTGCGAGTCTGTGCATGATTGCCACAGTGGGGAGTATGTCATCCAGTGTGTGTACAGTTGTTAGAATTGTGCAAGCTGCTGGGACATGTGTATGTGTACACGCGTACATGTACGTGCGTGCTTGCGTGTGTGTGTGCGTACCAGATTCGTGACAAGCCAACTGTGACAGGCTCTAATAGCTCTCGAACACATCCGTCTGAACACACTGCTGCTCATTGTGTGTGTTTTCTCTGTTTTATCTCTGGCTCTGTTATCACTGCAAGTCTTCTCCTCCACTGCCAACACCACCAGAGCGAGACAGATTGAGGAGGAAGTTGGCCGGGAAATGGCATCGATGGAAAGTTCTGCTCTGTGGTGAAACTCTGCGCCTAGACCTTTCTGCAAACATAAAGTACCTGCTTTACAGTCTGACAGCAGATTTGAGCTGGCTAATGAATTGAGGAGGTCTGTTACAGCGAAAAAGGCTCGCAGCATATACATATATATATATTAGCCTCTCATTATTACACACTTTAAAGATTTTCATCTTATAAACTCACAGACATAGGCCAAATGTGCAAGTAGCTTATTACAACAGGTAGTTACTTCTCCCTTGCAACAGCATGTAGTGGAGAAAGTAATTAGCATAACATAGCATCCATGGATTAATGAGTTGTCAAAGCGTTTTTGCAATTTGTTTCCAGTTTTAAACTGAAAGCCAGTATTTAACCATGACCACATCTACTAAAAAACCACAAAGGCAAAGCATTTAATCCAAACCTTGACGTGTGACGTGATTTCAAAAAACATCACCTCATAGCCGTTTGTGGTTCTCAGATTTTACCTTAAACATGAGTCATTAGTCTTAATGGGTTTTCCATCCACTTGCTAGAAGTAAGTCTGGGCTCGAGGAGTTAGAATTGGGAAAACTTTTCTGAACTCATAAAGATGCCACAGGGACAATCCAGTGTCTAAATGTCAAACAATCACAATATATTGGATTCAAAACTTCAAATAAGAGCACTAAAAATAGTTATACTGAAATATACAGCATTACTTCTTAAAGTTGCCTTAAAAGTATGCATGACTTTTAACAGAGCCAGAGAATACTAAAAGAATCAATACCTTCACTGTTAGAAAAAAATGTAAAAAAGAAAAGTGGTACTTTATAAGACTCATACTGAAAACTGATAAAAGGAATTTAATCTCACATTTCTTACCTGCAAAATATGGTCTTCAAAACAAATATATAAGACATAAAATCTTCACCTTGCAACATACAGAAGCAAAATATATTCAGTTATTCAAATCCTTCATGTCCACTGACACAAATCATATCTATAACAGTTCCATTCCCCTCTTAATTCTCCCACGTGCACATGTCAGTTTTGTCCTGCAGCCGCACATCATTTGTAATTATGTAAAACAGTCCGTTCTCATTGCATGGAGGAAAGCAATTTTTCTATGCAAATGGTTAAATTCCCTGTGAGGGCCGCCAGTGGAAGCATGCTTATAAACGTGCTAATGATGAATGACGGCGGGTGATATTGGGGTCACCGCACGTGCGACACTGATGAAAATGATAAACTAAATGCCAGAAGTGTCCTCACAACGAGTGAACTGGGTAAAAGAGATGGGACATGGTGGCGCATTTATTATCCAATTGGGTGAAACAATAATGAAGAAAGATCAGAGTGATTTGAATCACTTATTTTTTCTTTCATTTTGAATAATTTTCTTTGACTTTGTTTGAGATAATAGTACAAATCCTACATGGTAAATACACAGAGCACTGCATGCTGAAATTGTGTGTAAACCACTTGACCTGGACTCATTCAACCTTTTAAGATTTCCATCAGTAAAAAGAGAAACTCTCGCCTGTCCCAACCCTGAATGTCAGAGTAATGACTTCAGCACTGCACGGCTAGAATTCCAAAGAAATTGAAAATCATTCCATAAAGAAAAATAGAGTAAGTGATGTTTTTCCCAGACTGGCCCCAAACTTCTACTTACCTTTATTATGTAGTTTTTTATCAGGGAAATCACATAGAACTTATACTTACTGGACACTTCATTAGGTGCATCTTGGCAGAACCAAGTTGGACCCTGTTTTGCCTTCAGAATTGTTTCCATTATTGGTGGCTTAGATTCAACAAGGTGCAGGACATTACACTGAAATTTTGTTCCATATTGACATGATTGCATCACGGTCCCCTCATATTGTCGGCTCCAATTCCTTGATGTGAATCTCCTATTCCACCGCATCCCACCAATACAAGGTAGGCTGTGGTGTTTAAGCAATGCTCAGTGCGTACTAAGTGTGAATAGGGGGTTAATAATGATATTCAAAAAGGGAACAATGATATCCTCCAACAGTACACCAGTACATCACCAGCAGCCTGAAGTGTTGACTCGAGGCAGGATGGACCCATGTTTTCATGTTGTTTATGCCAAATTCTGATCTTATTATAGGCTCATCACACAATTACTATTCTTAGCTGACAGGTTTGGCTTCTGTAGTCTATCTGCTTAAAGGTTCAATGTGTTGAGCATTCATATGTGGTCTTCTACATACGTTGGTTGTAAGTAGTTGTTTAAGTTACTGTTGCCTTCCTATCAGCTTAAAGCAGTCCGGTCATGCTTCTCTGACCTCACAAATAATGTTTGTTCAAACTTAATATGATTTATAAAATAATTTTAATTGTGAAAGTGCAGGATTTAATTTGAAAGAACCATATTCCATCACCTTTGTTGTATCATTACAGTCCAGTGAATATTCTTTCGCTATTAGTCACATAGTGGTCAGAAAATTAGCATATTTTAGTGCAATGGATATAGCTTTAGCTGCTTTTTAAGGCACAGGGATATAGGTTAGGATTTACGTTTAGCAACAAAAAAATAATTGGGGGATACCACATATAACAGGCTCTGTGGCGCAATGGATAGCGCGTTGGACTTCTAGTGATTCACTTCAGATGCAATTCAAAGGTTGTGGGTTCAAGTCCCACCAGAGTCGCTATTTAAGTGAGGGACCTAGCTGAGGTTCTATCGATAACACAATTACATGACCTTTCAATAGGAAAGAAAAGACAACTTTTTTACTCACAATTTTTCCCTTTTGTTACAGAAACATAACAAATATTTTGGTAATTACTAATACAGTTATTGTAGCATAAGCCATTGGGTGGTGGTCTAACAAATTTGTTAAGCGTTCAATTTTGTTGACAGGTTAATGCATTAAATTGCCCTTTACGCAACGCTTTAGGGGACAAAATCAAACACAAGCTAAAAGACAGACATTTAACATTGTTCATCTCTGTAGTTACACACCTGCAGTCTTATAGCATTACATACTGTAAGTCTCTTGGATTATTCTGCATGTGAATAAAAAACACAAAAGGAATTAAAGCGGGACCCCCATCTTTATCATATGAACCCTATGCATGTTACAAAGTGTCAGTACTGGAATAAATGTTATGAGACCAGCTTGAAATTCACAGTTTGCCTAAATCATGAAAAAATACTCAAACTAAGTTTTACATTTATAAGATGGATTAAAACTCTTATTTATTTATTTATTTTTTTCAAGTTCACAAAAGAAAAAGCTGATCTGGATTGTCCCAGGGCTAGATTTGAAAAAGATGTGAAAAACCTTTACTACAAGAGAAAGCATAAAATGCAAGATCTTGCCAAAATTTTTTTGATATCTTCTTACTAATATTACCTTTTTATTAGATTTGTTCAAGTCTGAATTTGTGAAACAATGCCCTGTCCATGGAACAGTCACGGTCCGTTCTGAGTTTTGTTCCTTTGAAAATATAAGATAATTATGTTTTAGCTCCTGGATATGTTGTGTTTGAGTTTGCTGTTTATAGGTCTTATTTCTATTATGTGAGTGTCCCTCTGTGTCCAGTCTCTCCCAATCTTGTCTCTGTGTTTTGTTATCCTTTCAGTCTCCCAGTCTGTCATGTCTCATTGTCTGTTTACCCTCAGTACTACTGTCAACTTAGTAGTTTGAGTAGTGTTAGTCTGAGTCTCCGTGTTTATTTGTGTGCGTGTTACTTCCTGTTTTATTTTGATACTCTCTCTGTCTTGCGTGTTATGTTCAGTTTTGCTTCCCCTGTCTTGTCAGTCAGATTCTGCTCAGCTGTGCATCCAGGTGTGTCCACTCTGCCCTGATCTCCTCCTGTGTAAATACCATCTGTGTCTCCCTCTGTTCTCTGTCATGTCATCCACTCGAGCTGTGTGTTTTGCTTGCATTAGTTTCCTTGTAGTTTTCAAGCTTCCTAGTTTGTAGTTTTTACCTCGCTTGAGTTTTTGTATTTCTTTATTTTTTGTGTTTATAACCTAAAGCAATAAAGTTGCCTCTCTTAGTTTACCCATGTCTCTGAATCTGGCGATTTGGTCCTGCCTTGCCTGTCACACAGCCGTACATGACAGGAACACTAAATCCTGGTCTCACAGGAAGCCCTGAAACATTGGTCACAGTACCCAGAGGTCAAGTCATCATGGGCAGTTAGAAAAGTTATGTGACGTTTATAAAGGTACTTAACCCCATTGAGTCAGTGACAGACGCCTGTTAGTGTGGGCAGCTGCTAGGTGGCAAATTTTACAGCTGTGCTTTTATGCTTCAGATTTATTTTATGTGGCATCAATAAACCCAATGAAAGAAAAACCAGTTAAAACTGTGCTGAAACACTGAAAATGTGTGTGATTGCCATTCGCAGTGAACCGCTGAGAGGAGTCATTCTGTCCACAACATCTCCTATTGATTACTAAACATAGGATATGCAACTGCATACTGCTCAGAGACTAATGTGCAGACAGGGACAAAATATTTGTGAACTCAAGTAAGCTGTTTCTGATTTGTTCTTGCAGGAAGAATACGAGTTGCCCATTAACAGGCTGACAGTGTCACTGCCAACAGCAGCTCTGTGGTTTTACAAATCTGGTTGATGATTTTGAACAGCGACATGACTGGTCGCTTTGAGCACAGACATGGATCCTCATTCGCTACCAGCAGAATGAATGACAACATTTTTACTTGAGGCGTTGTGGGGACTGATAGCCACAGTGGCATGCTCAGGCATCTTGTTTCGATGTTAAATAAAGTAGTCTACTCAGAGTCTCAACGTATAATGCTGCAGTCTGAGGGGAAAAAAAGTCGAGGCAATTATATTTCTGTCCCTGTTTCACTTGTATTGAAAGTTTCCACAGTAATTTATTTGCTGAATAAGTTCCATGACCTCCCAGGCCCTTAAAAACCTGTTTAAATTCCCCATTGTACAATTTCAAATATGCCTATGTGACAAAAGGAAAATAAACATTCATTTCCTCAGTCTTGAAAACTTAATTTTTACAGCAGTAGCAACAATTGACAAGATGGTAATAAAAAATAATGACAACTTTACAACAATTTTTCAGGGCTTCCTAAACTTCCTGTGCATCAAGGACCAAAATTCAGCAGAAAAAGGAAACGTGCATTAGTTAATTACAGTACCAACACATCATCTACTGTAAAATGATAATTTAGATATTTTTAATAATAGAATTTTTCAGGCTTCTTGCTATTTTTGTATAAACTCCAACAATGAATCAATCAGAACTGTAGAATAAAATGCACAACTTCTAAACTTTTGACTAGACTAGAATTTTTTCAACTTACCTTTTTTAGTATTTAATGCTGTGTGATTAAACCAGACGTCTGTAAAGAACAGACAGTTTTATGCAGAGTTATGCAGACTAGCAAAACAGCAACATTCAGTACAGCAACATTATCAGTGCAAACTGATTTACTTTCATCTTGATATAACTAATTATATTTTTCTAAATTATAAAGCAATTTACAAAAACAGATTTTTTTATAAAATAGAATAATATTTATTGCCAATCTATCCACTGATCCATTAATTTTTTTTCATCCAAAATCAGACTGCATGATAATGGACAAAGCAGTATTTCATGGTATTCCAGACATCCTTCCTGATCCCACATTCTAGTTCCTCTTCGGCATCCCAGGGCATTCCCAGCTTGATGAGATATATATAATGTCTCCAGCAAGTTCTGGGTCTGCCCAGTGATCTCCTCCCAGCTGGATGTGCTTGGAAAACCTCAAGCATCCTGATTAGACGCCTGAACCACCTCAGTTGACTCCTGGAGCATCACAATGAAGCAGCGGCTTTGCTCCTAGCACCTTCCAGGAGTCTGAGGTCCAGCCACCCTACTGTGGAAACACATTTCTGGCTCTTCTATTCACGATTACCCAGATTGTATGGCCATAGGTCTAACTGAAAAAATTATGGTTTAAAGGGTTTTGAATCTTCCTCGTTGAAAAATTGCTACCTAATTACAGAGGAGGGGTTAGCATCCCTCTGATCCTGGGAAATAGCCACTGGTATAGTCTCCAAAGGTAAATCGGTTCCAGGTGAGGGGCCAGACTAAGAAAAAAATCTCTCAATAATTCACAATTCACAGTTTGAGAACCTTGCTGGGTAGCAGGAAGAAATAACCTCCACTGCCATGTAGGCCCATGGGTTAGATACTATGCAGCCTGGGTGGCAGGCAAAGGCAGTGGTCTTGAGTGCCGGTGTCTTTAACAAACTAAGCTTTTAAACACATCTGCATAGAGGGAAGAAATGGCACAAGATGGAGTAGTTTATATGACACTCTGCAACACTTGTTAGTCACACTGGTTGCTTCTGTGACTGGTCAGATTGTGCGTTGATTTGAACTGTGTACTATCTCCTTTCCTTTTCATAAAGGATGGTTCAGTATATCCCGTGTGGTAATGCAGGAACCAATGAAGTATCTTTCCTTTGTATTTAGAGAATTCGAACATCTCTTACTGTGCCACGGACACACAGTACCTCTGGATGATTTCACTCACTCATTCCTAAGCAAAACTGACTTTTCAAAATGCAAAGAAGGCGATGCATAAAGGTGGAGACACAGTGGATATGAACTGACAGGACAAATGATGAAAAATGCCATAATACAAACCATGACAACTTGAGAATCCATCATAAGTAGTGCTACAGCACAACAAGCTTGTGCTGTTTGGGGCTGTATGATGGAGGCAATAGCTGGCTCATCTATCTCACATCAATCCCCAACAAAGTCCCCCCATTATCAGTTTTCTTATCTGCTTATCTGACTGGTTGTGAGGAGCCGGAGTCTAACTCTGATGATATCAACCGAGAGGTTGCCAATCTATCACAGACAGACAAGTAGTCGTTCTCTGACATTAACACGTAAAGTGAATTCATAATCACCAGTTAACAGAACTGGGGTAGTATTCACTGATACCAAAAATATTTTGGATCTGTAGAGCTGGCAGCACATGAATGGAGGTCTCAGGATAATTATGGCATTATTCATTAACTGTGTGTTCTAGTACATACTCTGAATTAGGGTAATAACCTTTAATTCTTATTACAACAATAGCCCTTATTTATCACAATAGATACACTTGGTGTTACTGTGTTCAGGATTGTGATCAGTTCAGATTTTGGCAGAATTATGAACAAAAGTAAAACAAAGAAATCAAATCTTAATAGTAAATCTGAATGAAGCCTTAAGGCTTGTGATATAAACCTGACACGCTGAAGCTGTACTTCTTTGTTCAAAAAATGTCTTGGACCACAATTAAGATGGCAGCTCAGCTGACATCCTCTGTGTAAGCAAGCAGAAGTAAATTCTTAATCACTAGTTCTTTTACCCATATAAGACTTTAAAATGTCCACATTATGAGTGGGTCAAAGATCTTGGGCTTCAGGCAAACAAGTGAGGGACATTCTTTCCTAACCTTCTTTTTAACAGCAACAACACATTTTTATTACCTTTGGACAACAGAAATTATCTTCGCCATTCAGTTGCTCCCTTTACGGGTCACCATATCATCGCACTATGTCCCTGGCATCCACGCCAACCCTCTTGTATGTCCTCCTTCATTATATCTACAAATCTTCTCTCTGATCTTCCTCCAGCATCCTTTGTCCAATACACTATGCATCCTCTGTGCTTGTTCAAATCATCTCAGCCTTGCCTTCTATGTCTTTATATGTCTCCACGCACTCCACTCTGTCACCAGTGCAAACAGGAAGGGGCTCAGAGCTGATTCCTTTTGTACTCTCTACCTTGAATACACCTGTCACTGATCTATAGTATGTCAGTATAAGTTGTAGTATGGAAATGATCTTAAGTGGTCACCCAGGACACGTGTGGAGAAACATTTCTAATTCCCTGTGTGAACAAATATACTTAGAGCTGTTCTCATGTTAATGATGATTCAAAATACACAATAAAACTATGTGTGAACAGGCCCTTTGTAGCTACTATCAGGCAAACCAAATCTCAGGGACTAAAATGTGTGCACATGTATTCAAATCCCAAGGTGTCTACAGTAGAAGTTGCCATCTATGAAAAGAAAAACTTAGACGGTCTAAATCTACTCATATGACTCACTATTGAGAGAAAAGCAGCATCTTGCTAAATCGATTTCCCTACTTCCTACTCTCTAAGTCAACACTGCAAGAAAGCAACACAAGCTTATGTACTGAGAACGTTTTTTCCCCCACAATCAATAGCAAGCTGCTGTTTCACCTGAATAAGCACTCAAAAAGCTGATCATCCACCCAGCTTCTTATAAGGAGATGCTGGATGAATAATAATGCCAAGTGACGATGACTCTGAATGAAAAATGTGATTCATTTTGGCGTCATAATGTCTTTGTAACGAGAGATCGTCAACATCAAGGAGATGAGGTTAAAAACAGCTGGACAGGTATTAGACTTAAAAACAGCTGCACAAAAAAACTTATGTTTGAAGGAGTGACAGTGGTTCTTCCACAGTGCAAAGAAAGAAGCAGTTAACTGCAGGCATGCGATGAATCAGATGATAAGGGGTGATTTTAAATCGCTCCCTTGATCAAGTGGAAAAAACAGGTGCTTACACTGGGATTTTTTTAAAGGCCATGACAGATCAAATATTTGCTTTTGTAGCTTAACTTTTGATTAAAGAGTGCACAGTTTGCATACACACATCTCCCACAAAATGTCATTATATTATATTTATTTAAGAGTGTGACAAAAATCTATGTTAACCCTATAAACCACAGGTGTCGAACTCCAGGCCTCGAGGGCCGGTGTCCTGCAGGTTTTAGATGTGTCCTTGATCCAACACAGCTGATTTAAATGGCTAAATGACCTCCTCAGCATCTCTTGAACTTCTCCAGAAGCCTGGTAATGAACTAATCATTTAATTCAGGTGTGATGACCCAGGGTGAGATCTAAACCCTGCAGGACGCCGGCCCTCGAGGCCTGGAGTTCGACACCCCTGCTATAAACCCTGAACCATGAAATAATGCCCAGAACATTTTGATTTTAAATTTAGATATACTTTTGCATATGTGAGTGTAATTTTGTATAATCTTCGTTATATCTGGCATTTTTTGGCAGTTTATTGCTCACAGTTTACCTTAAATAAACAAATGGGAGTTGGGGTTAAAAAAGATACACTTCGTGTTATTAGGTTCTGAAGAAAATCCCGCCTTTTAACCAGAAAACTGGCGAGCAGGTCTCAATTGCATATATTTCACTCATTTTCACTCGTTGGCTAACTTTATGTGCCAGAAACGCTCAGTCAAGTTTAGCGAGAAAGGTTTAGCTGAGCACAATAGTTTTAAAAGTTAAACCATTTGTGAACTTTGAATGACAGGTCAGTTTTGCCTTTAATTTCGCTTTTTTGCTCAAACCAAAGTTAGCAGCTTTTTAATATGGCTAATTACAAATTTAATTTGCTAGCCAAACTAGCTGGACGTTAGCTAGTTTGGCTAGTTAACATCCAAGCTAACTCCTTGACTCTGTGGTCACTATAATGCTGCTGCTACTACAACTACTATTCCCAATAATAATAAAAGAGTGATGGACAAAATACCACACTTCACATGCACTTTTTCATACCTTTTTGCGGAAATATATGTTTTTCTTTTTGTGCAATGTCAAGCAATATAAAACTGCAAAAAAGTTTTCATTGCACCTTCTCGTATATTAGGTGTTAGTGTTGCCCAAATATCTCACCTGAAGAGAAAAAAAAATGTAAATGCTGAATGTCAGCCTTGAACGCCATCCACTGCAGGACATCACTTTGTGTGCACACACCTAAGGTACCCGATTTAAAATGCAGCTGGTGTTTGCAGCTCTATAAAACACGTTTTACTGCTCACCCCGATGGTAAAAATTAGTGTATAATTATGTCAGAAAAGGGAAAAAAAGAGACCACAGTCACAAGTCGGGATTGCATTACAATACTGCATCGACAACTAGACTTTATTCACAAGTTGTTTACACCAATAGAACAAAATATCTTCTGTTGTGTTTTAGGGTTTATGTACAGTTTTAATGCAACAGACCAGCCATCTATTCATACTTGATGGTGTGTGAAAAAGAAAGAACACCAGCAGGGAAACTGATTGAGTATCATTATTGCAAAATAAAAAATAAAAATAAAAGCCCATTATAATAAGCTTGATTCAAATATGGTAGAATAAGATCATTTAAAGTGAATGCCAGTTCACTTAATTCCACATTTTTATAATATACCTGACAGTATCCTAAAAAGGGAGAGAAACAGAATCTCATTTCACATTGAACACATTATTAAAAGCAGCATTTCTTGTAGCACGTTTCAATTTTGTGATGGAAAAATGTAGACCAGCTTGCTGCAGTGTTACATCATATTGTTACTGCACCACGTTTCAGCCCGCTTTAACTATGATCTGCACAGTTTAGAGAAGATAATCCTTGGCTTTTGTACTTTAAGGTCCTTGGAGCATCTTGTTTAATAAAGAGTCTAACACAAAGTTAATAGAAACATCAGCAGTTGGCTGGTTGCTTGGAGAGGTTTGTAAAGGTCATTTTGAGGCAAGGAGAAAATTACAGCACACATTTGTTGAATAGTCTCATGCATTAGCAGCAAAGTGTATGCAATTCGTGTCATCGGTGATTTATAAACAGAAGTAGAATTAACTGAATGAAACATTTCAAACTGTCAACCAATTGATTTTGCACGAGCTGGTTTCCCAAAGCCATCTTTAATAATCAGTGTCTTAATTTCAAGCTATTTAGTGGCGGCTTTTGTTTAGCTAAAACTGAAAATGAGCTGACAATCCCAGGACATTCTGTTCAGAAGCCAGCAAAAATAATGATCTGAACTTGTCTGTAACTGGTGGTGAGGCCTTTTCTTGAGAGGCGTGATACTGAAATAAACCTACATACATGGGCTAAAACATGAAAAATAAGAGTTAATGCTGACTGTGCTCTTTTTATTTACAGCAGTACATAAAACATGTTAATTTCAGAATGCTTTTGGGAAAACCAGCTGAGGCGTGTCACTGCAAACTAATTTCCATTGCAATACAGATTTCACTACTGTACATGTACAAATCATCCATTAATGCTACATTAAGAACCTACTATTCAGAAGCAAAGCTATTCCTTTTGGCATGACAATACTTGTCAGAAACATTAACATTTAAAATGACTCCACTCTAGCATTTTGAACTTATAGTTATTTGAAGTAGGTACTTGTGAGAGGACTCTCACAAACTTTTGGCCGAACAGAAACTTCCTGCTTCCGCAGAATGTTCTTCAGTGTTTATCGCAGCGATTTTCATTTAGCACAGGCACAGCTAATCTTTAATCCGCAGGTTAATCCACTAGAATGAGGCCATTTTAAAATGAAGCATTACTCCTTATCCTCGTGGCTTTTACCAGTCCATCTACTGAATTTTTATTTTTTTTGTTAAGGCAGACATGAGTGTAACTTCACTGACAAGCCACAACATTGTTTTTCCACAAGAAAGAACAATTCAGGTAGAAGAAACACAAAATCGCTTCAACAAAGATGAAGCAAAATCATTTGACCATATTTCCAGTATTAGCACGTTTTTTGTTCAGCTAAGACAGTTACCGATAATGTGTTATTTTTTGGGTTTCCCCGCTTACTTTTACAAAAGCAAGGCTTCGTGGGAGATGGAATCACTTGTGTTTTGCCTAATATCTACCGTACTGACCAACACTACGTGCTGATGAGTTACAGCATACTGTGACACACTAGCATACGGCATCAAAACATATCAAAAAGCATGGCATTAAATATCAGACAATGTGTGATGATCTGCGTCACACATGCACCCACTCAGAGACCGATCAGTGGCATCAATTCAGTAAAACACTCAGGTTTGGCAATTGGCCACATTGAACATTGCCAAGAAAATCCGAATCAGATATACGATTACATTTTGAGCCATCTTATTTTGATCAATGCCAGCTGATGCCAATGAGATCAATGTTCATCTAGAAACAAAAATTATGATAATTAGACACTTAACAGAATACAGATGATTTTGAAAAATCGATTAAAAGTCGTTTAAATGCAGTGAAGTGTTACTTTGGAAAACAGGCTGCTTGGATCATCACAACAGAAGGAAGGTCTGTCTATGTACAGGATAGCTTCAATGGTTTCCTGGCACAACGTTGACTGAGATCGAATGGGAGATGTTAAGAAGTGCAAGGAACGGTTGCACATGGAAGGGAGAGGGGTCACAAGGAGGAAAGACGAGGCATGCGGAAATGAGAAAATGGGATAAAAGATGAGAAAAAACATCTGATGACAAGATAGGGTGAGAAATAGGAAATTTGACTGCAGGAAATAATAGAAGCGATAAATGGTAAAGACATGGGTAAATATTAGATATGAAAAGGGCATGGGAGTAGCAAGGGTGTGAAAACACAAAATGAAAGCAGAAGACAGTGGAGAGAGGAGAGAGGAGTAAAATGAAGAAGGAGTAGAGAAAAAGAAGAAAGGCAGACAGGAAAACACAGATTAAGTGAAGTGTCAGAAGGAGGAGAAACAAGAGACGGAAATGACAGATGAGAAGCATGAGAGGAGAAAGAACATAAATAACAGGGTAAAAAAATCTAGGAGACAAAATAGGAAACAATATAGGGGAAGATCCTTAGGACAAAGGTGAGATGAGGAGTAGAGGTGTTGTTTTCTACTGTGGAAGAGCTTTCAGGATGGCATTCACCTCCTCAGCAACGGCTGTCAATGCGAACTCAAACTGATCCTGCAGACAGACAAAAAAGAGAAAGAAAGTTAAAAGTTTATACATGCAAGAACAAAAAGATTACTAAGCGTTTGATTTTAGCGATACATGCTACTTTGCATTTACCCTTCAAAAATCCTTAATATTGCATCAGTTTGCGGAGATTAAGATGCTGAACAAAATGTGGAAGTGCCTAAGTTTTATTTCCCACAGACCTTTTTGTCTGTGATCATCGAAAAGCCAATGAAAAAAATCCCACCGGCTTTGTGGCAAAGGGAGACTCTAGCTTCATGGCCGTGAAGTTTAGATGGCCATGGTTATTTTAGAGAACTGGTACGTTGTTTTGAAATACTTATTTATACTCTTACGTGATCAAAACATGACTGACCTATGATTACTTTATCCTCACAGTAAGAAGTAGATTAAAGGCCTAAACAGCAGATCAAATTCAGAAATGAAATCAGAGTGCTGAGGCTGGGTCTCCTGACCACAAAGGGAATCAATGTGTGAGGAGTGCAGGGAGAGTGCTGTGACAGCAGTTCAGTCAGGATACATGCTTTAATAAAACCTGGATCGATACCATGGATGTTTTACACACATCCTGGGTTTCCTTTCTAATTAAGTTCACAGATCAGCCGGTAATTGTTTCCAGACCAGCCGGAGTCATTCAGTGTACAGTGTGGTGACGATATACTTGGTTGTAGGTCTCTGAGGCAGTGAGCAAATGTAATTTAGAATATGAGTCTTTTGAATAATTTGTTTGAGGTTTTTTCCCCCCAAAAATACAAAAACTTTATTCCCTTTATTCCCTAAACTTACTTAAACACTTAATGAAAATGAAATGGAACCACCTTTTTTGCAAATTCTTATTCTCAATCATTCATTTCATATAACCAGAAAGCCTCCACTAGAAGTTCTGATAAGGACAACCTGGGACCATTTAAGCACAGGTTATCAGCACCTATTTGAACTCTATACATATTCCTCTGTCATTTGACCTGATTTTCCCATAATCCCTTTCAGAAATCGATTCATCTCAGCTGAAGCAGTGGAGCGAGTCCCCAAAACTCTCACATCTAGTCTCTCTCACATAGAGAGGCATAGCGATTATCATCTCAGCAAAGACTTTTAGACAAAGTGAAGTTTTGATGGGAGTGTGATCGATTGTTAGAAAGACAGTTCTGGGGCATTAAGGCGATCTAAGAATGTCAAGTTGACATTTTGAGTTTACCATGGCAATCCTTCGTGTAACCTTTCTACCCAAATTCATGTGACAGGACAGATGGATTATTCGTTTTTGATAGAGAAGCTGAGAATGACCTTACTTACATTTTATGCTGATGGAAAAAAAAGTGGCCTTCCACAGTAGCAACCGTAAATGTAATTACTGCAAATCAGCCTGTATATGCAAAACATTCTCACTGTCATTCTCGGATACTTAGTCAGGACTTCTTGCCGTCACATGTTAATGCATTAAGTAATGCTTTGGTTTCGATTTCCAACATGCAGGATAGTGGAGCTGCTCATGTTGTAGATTAGCATCTTTATGGGTCACACAGTGGTGCACATCTAAGTCACTGGGTTTTATGAGTCATGTGCGATCATTATTTTTTGATCTTACTAAATATTTCCTTTTTTTCTCTCATTCATTCTTGTTAGGTTTAGGTTTTATTAAGTAACAGAAAATACTACATACTTGTATGTAAAATACTACATGTATAAAAGGTTTATGGTCACAGTGATACTCATGTGTTAGAAGATAATGTTTTCAAACATGCAACATGCTTTTGAGGAGGAACACACCGTTCAAAGTGTGTTGCATAGGTTCATGGTGAACATATTTCATTATGGCCTTATTGCATGGATGCACCAAGATTTGAATCAGCTAAATATTAGATTGTCTGACTCATTCCAATGTAGCTGAAGCAATATTGATTGATAGCTATCACAACTTATTATATTACACCGTATAATTTGACTGCTGGTACAAAAGCAAAATAATACAGACCTGCACTTTTATTTATATTTGAGGATTTGTTGAAGTTTGTGAAATTACTTCACCGCATGGTTAAGCAGGATTTTTAAATGTAAAAACCAAAAAAGTCATCTGTTCACACTGTTCCACAAATCAAACAAAATCTGCACAAACAAACAGGATTCAGGTGTGTGTTACCTTAGTCTGGACCATTCCTGGCCTCTGGTCCCGCAGGTGCTCCAGAGTCGCTGCAATATCAATCTCCTTGGCACCTGCCATGCATGCACACACACACACACACACACACACACACACACACACACACACACACACACAAAAATGATGTTGGATTGTGTTCAAGGCACCACCAAGATAATCCAGCTAACATCACTCAATCTGGTCTTTTAAACCAACTCCCATTAGAACAGCAAAGGCGATTACATTCATCCTCTTAGCACAAACACACACACACACCCTGACTCTAGAAAACAGTGATGGTCTTTAGTTGAAATGAAAAAAAGATGAAGAGGGCAAAGGAGCTGGTGCAGAGGACTTTGTGAGGGAAATCACAGGAACACATGTTTGCTACATTTTCTAAAGAAACCCGAGTCAATCTGAAAGCTCCTTGTTAGTCTTTGGTTGTTCTTAGCCTTTCACGAAGGTTGCCCACCAGAGCTCTATCAGCCACTGCCAAAAGCTGACGTGTGTTTGTCTGTGTGTGTATTGCCCGTCAGTCTGTCTGCATGCCAGACTGGGATAATGTCCCACAGCTGACAAAAGTGTGGCTGGCTGCAGTCAGCTAAATGACCTCAGGCCAAATGCTGGTCAGATTACTCTGTGATACATTACAAACAGATTATAATCCTTTTCGAGTCAAATACAAAGAGGCATATATATATCTGAGTTGTATAATCTTATGTGACCGTAATTGAAAAACTGGATTTTTCCAGTTTCAGGACTTAAGCCTTGATAAGCCAATTCTAGCCTTTATAGACAAAAGTCTTTCACGTCTTTGAAAAGTAACAATAAAAACCACAATTTGAATGTTTTCTTTTTAAATTTGTCTTAATAGCGTTTGTAGTTATGCACTATTTAGACCAGCTATTTGGAATTGATTGGATCAATAAATAATACAATATTACAATTAACAATACTTTATTTAAAAAATGGTTTGCTTCTGTTTCTCAGTGTGGAAATGGACAAAACTATGGGGTCACAACTTTTAATCCTTTAGTTCAGGTGTTTTCAGTCGCACTGCCACAGGTGAACAAAATCAAGCCATACAAATGTTTGTGAAAGAACTGGTCATTTTAAAGAGCAATTAAAGGGTAACAGCAATCTACCGGTGCAACACGTCAGTTTGTGCACTTTCTCCCTCCTAGATATTGCACAAACAACTACGTTTTACTACAGTTACTGCTACTATTAAAGTGACAGACAACATCAAGTTAATGCATAAAAAAGTGCCAGTGCTTTGCAGAGTTTGAAACCTTCTCTGACATCAACATCAGCACAAAAATTGTGTGCCCAGATCTTCAATGGGATGAGTTTCCATGGCCGAGCAGCTGCTGCAGGTGTACTTATTGTCCACAAACTGCATTAAATGAAGTTTCTAGAATGTCTTTTTTATCGCCCCTATGAAATATTTTTGCTGTTATTTATGATTTTTATTTTTTCTGTCTGTCCAAAACACATCACTAAGGTTACGTTTACCTTTAAATACAATAATCTTCCTCAGTATATCAAATACTTGACTACTACTACTAATAGTTTCAGCTTGTGTAACAAAACAAAGGTAAGAAGAATCCATTCAGAAGCCCAGATAATACTTTGTAAAAACGCTAGCATTGTAATTATTTTTGCTGATGAATTAACAAATGACAAAAGACATTTATGGAATTGCTCTTAATGCACTTATCAAAAAAAAGGATATTAAAACATAGTTTTTTTCCAGAAAATCTCTATTATATGTTAATGTAGCTTTCTAAATACCATTTCTGTCTAACACCATTATCTGCTGGCATACAAATAAAGTGTAAGCTACTTTTAAAACACTCATTGATTGTACTTATAACGGTCTTACGCCCGCCCTGTAATGTCAACGGAGCATAACCAAAAATTGCAGGTACCCACGCATTATTTGAGAAAAGAAGCAAAGAGACATAAAACACAAGAGATGATTCATAAAAGTCAGAGGGAAAAATAGATGTTAAGGGGGGAGGAAGACATGTCGCAGAAATAGAGAAATTGTTCTGGGAGAGAAAAGGGACGAGAGAGAGAGAGAGGTGGGAGCAACAATTAAATTCAGAAAGAACAAAAGACAGAAAAAACATTTAATTTGTTTTCTGTCCTTCCGTTTCTCTCCCCCACCTTCTCCTCCTCTATCCAAATTCTGAGGAAACAAAAAGCGCAAGAATTACTTTTTTCTTGTTGTGACACATAATAACACTCCTTTTTCTTGCCTGCATGAAGAGGAAAATGAATGGTGGGAGAACCGCTCATTCACACCATTTTCTCTTTCTGTTTCACAGGTTTTGTGAGCTTTTTTTCCCCCCTTTTCACAACACAATAGACTCCCTTCTAGCCAGAAAAGCTGCAGCAGACTACTCACTGCTTTAGTTTTTCTTTTTTGAGAGGAAGGACTTAACAAACCAAGGGCTATTGTGCAGATTCTGATAAAACTCAAAATGGACGGTATTAAGAAAAAATGCCTAATTCGGGCTTTCCCTTGAAGGAGATGGTGGAAGCATGAAAAAAGCGGGACTAGTATAAAAACCTCTGCCTCATTTTGAGATTCCCTCTTCTGTAAGACTGCTTTGGGGTGGAGGTCGAGGAGTAGGACTTAGGAGGGTAGAGGGGGGTGTGCTATAGATGAGGAGAAGGAGGAGAGAAAGCCTGGAAAAAAGAAAAAGAAAGAAAGACACGCAGCCCTTGAGGAGGCCACGAAAACCCCAAAGCCGAGGGCTGGGTTGACCAGCTGGACCTGAAGAAAAAAATGCAGAAAGAAGTGGTGCAATGCTGAAAAGCTCTCTGGTATTCACTGTGTTTTGATAGATTCTTAAGATGAAGAGAAAGGTGACGGGTGGTGGTTAGAAACAGGAGAGAAGTGAGGGCGCTTTTTGGAAAAGTTGAAGGGAAAAAAAAAACGTGAGAACCACCTCAACCCTGCTACATCGCTATAATTCTTGAGGAAATTTGCAATTCCTTGGGAAAAAACTGTTGGAATCTATTAGAAAAGAGGGGGAGGGGGGAGTGTGAAGGAAACGGGTTATTCTGTCTCTGAGAGGATGGAAGAAGAGGAGGAGGAGGCAGTGAGAAATGCCTTTGATCAGGATGAAGAAAACCTGCAAACCCAAAGGCTTTAAGGTTCTCAGGACAAAAAAGGAGGAAAGTAGAGCTGAGAAAGTGATGTACGAGAGGGAAACTAGGTTTTTCAGGTATTTCGTTTGTTATACAAACCTATATTATCGTCTGTTCAACAGAGCACTTTAAGCCTAGACTTTACAATCATCTATTTAATCCTTAAGCACTTGCAAACATACAGTGGCTTAAATTGAAGAAGACAAATCTTATAATCTACAGACATCAGCCAGGTCAAATCTTTTAAAACTTTATTTGAGATGACATGTTTTTGTAGATGATTGTTGCTTTTCACTGTTACAAAGCAATGGCAGCACCTTTAATTTTATACATTAGTATTAGTTGCCTCTGATTTTGTATAATTTAGTTAGTTAATTTTGGTAATGAGCACGTTTCCAGTTTAACTAATTGTAGACACACGTACAATGCTGAGCTGTAAAATGAGGATAAGTAGGGGATAAGTACATCATAAAGAAATAGCATACAAGCAAAAGCCAAAGCAAAACTCCTAATTAAAGCTGCAGTAATTGATTTAATTATAACTTCATAGCAAAACTAATGTATGAGCATTAGCTCCGTCTTGGTCTCAACCAAATTTGGAGGAAAGTATCTGCTTGCTACAACTGAAACTTTGCCTTTGTGTTATGCACTAATCTGGGTGATGAATACAGAGAGTAAACCAAAGAGGTTACAACCATTGGCTGGAAGACCAAAGCTCTAAACTCATGAGTTAATACTCTGTTTGGCCTTTTTAGGCACCCGTTTCATGTTAGTCTTTTCCAGATGAATAACTTTAAGTACTCTGCACATTAAAAACTTCATTTTATGCACTATGGTGCACTGTAGTTTGTGAAAATCTAACATGTTAGAAGACGATCATGTGGTTTGTATATGGGATATAAACACCTAGGATATGGTAAAGCAGTACTACAGTATGTATACTGGAATAAAAAAATGTAAGTACTCAAGTGAACATACCTCAAATTTGTCCCAAAAAGATAAAGTAAGGAGCAAAGAAATGCATCTTTTTAAATGAGCAAATTTAAAGATAATAGTGACAGACTGGTCGGTTGGCACAGCTCAGACCAAGTGAGTCTTCTAACTTTGCTTCTGCTGATTTTCATGTTTTACCTCGAGGGATTACATGCTCCTGTATTGGTTCAGCAGATTTCACAACTCCCCCAGTTTATGAAACATCTTCAGAAGCAGTAAAAGAAAGTAAAAACATAAAGTGCTGTCAAAATCTTATTTTTCTGCCAACATAAACACTCTACCTAACACAGATTTCACACCGTTTTATCAATGGTGAAATCCACTTTGATCCTCACAATAAAACCTCTCTAGCATTTCCTGACCAGGGTCCGATTACATCACACAAAGAAAAGATGATTTTCTTTTGAAAAAGATAAAAAAATATTTTGTTTATTAATATCTCAGTGAGGACGGGGAGGGTTAGGCCTCGTTTTAGAATGGGCCTTTATCAGGCTTATTCACAGTGGAGCAAACAAACATGAAGAGCCTTAATAAATGTGAAGCTTTACCAGCTTGAAACAGCTGAGTGATGAACGGATGAGATGATACTTTCATGTAGGAGACTATGGTTCCACTCCTGTTTGTGCTCATTATTCATTTTTTATTTTTTTAATTTGGTTTTCAATTATTTTTAAGATGCACTGTAACAAAATACAATTTCAATCTCAATTGCTAATTTGCTTTTTATAACAAATTAATGAAGAATGTGTGTTTTTAATGACTCATGCTTTTACAATTTATCAGGGGTTAAGGATATAAATTATTAAAAGCTTTGAGTCACTTTCGGTGACAGCTAGGTGTCGCCTAAATACTGTACCTGTCTGTTAGGCTTCACCTGAGCTGGTTCAAGTGTCAACTGTGTTTTCAAGTATGTTTTTTAGCAGCATCTGTGTGATGCATTCACACAGCGCATGGATGCACCTTGCATTCCAAGCTAGTTAGCTTGGAAAGGTCAAAGGTCACAAAGCTAAAGTTGAGATCAGTCCACAAACTGATGGGAGAAGGTTTCATAGCTATGGTAATCCATTATATGAAGACTAATAATAATAGAATAAAAATGAAATTAAGTTGTATTTAAGTTGTAAAATCTAATGGCAGCAAAGGACAACTTTTTGCATGTTTCACATCCTCATATATATTTTCAGTTTAGTGTTAATGGAAACTTTTGACCCACAGCTAATGTGTTCATTCGATGTCAAGCAGGAAAATGCTCATTGCTCTAATTTGCTCCCACAGTAGCCTCGGCTACACTTCACATCATTTGAAATCTCATCCTTTACTTGGCAAAGAAAACAAAACAGTTTTCATTAGTTTTCTCTGCTGATATCTACGTACTCTCCTTGCTGTCCATCAAAAAAAAAATTTCTTTAAAAATATCCAAGGCAAAAGTTACTTGTTATGAGATGAATTAATTTCATGTTGCTTCAATGGCCCATTAGGTTTTTATAGACAAGTTTGGAATGGGAAGGATTTGGGAAGGAGATAAAAGGACACGGAGGACTCTGCCCCTCACATCCACCAACCCCCACCCATTCCTCCCTGGCCCCTTGGTGCTTGGGAGGGGCCCCCATCACAGTGTGACAGCCTGGGAAACGGCCACCGAAGCCCAAACTGACCCTTTGATCTGGAATTAAAGACCCAGGAGCTCGTTCTGCTACAGCAGCACCACCACAGGACAATCACACACAAAGAAAGATACGCACACATACACACAAATGTCCAATCAGTGGAAACAGTGGATTGATCACCTTCTGTCTTTACATCGTGTAACCAAACATGAGGAATCAATTTTTAGAAAGACTTTACTGACACACACTAAACATCTGCCTTATTAACATTATCTACCTTTTCAAAGTTGTTCTAACATGAAGCCCACACTCAATTAGAGACTTTTAATTTGAAAGTCATGAAGAGACTAGTCAGATGTGTAATTACAGGCTCAGGTTTATAAACAAATCGAACCACACGAATGGAGGAAGTAAAAGGAAGTTGGTTTGTTGAAAATAAATCAAAATATTTTGTAAATAAAATACAATCAACGTGAACTTCAGTAAAGGAGACTTCACTTAACATGATATCAAGAACCGTCACTGCCCCTAAAATATTCAGTCTCTTACATAATTACTCGCTGTGTTATTATATCATACTGTAATTATAGTAATTATCAAGCACTTATAATGTGCTTAAAATGCACGGCTGTGAGTCCTGATGGCACTTCAAATAAACAATTCATGGTCAGTTCAGGTTAATTACCAACAGCTTGCACACTAATTTTACGTCTCCACTTCTTTTTAGCTCGTTTCTGTCATCATGTCATGAAAATCACACTTGCTCTCTGTCTGGATTTTACCGAGTTTAACTGTGTTTTGTTGGCGAGACAGGAGAAAAACAAGCTGCAGCGTGGTGCCAGAGCAGCGGAGCATCCACTGAGATAATGAAACAGATATTCATTTGCAGTAATTAAGCAAAAGCTAATAAAAAATAACTAATAATATATTTTAAAAATCAGCTTGTTTTCTCTGGCTCAGAGGCAGAAAGTAACAGTGATCGAGTGTGCTAATGGAAAATGTCATTGTTCGTAGCTACTCATCACTGTAATGATCTAATTAAATGTCATTATTTTCAATGCAATCATCCAACTTTGCAAAAAGCAATAACTTTGATGATAGCGGGAATAATTTGACAGCCGTGCTTTTTATTTCTCCAGTAAGAGTACAGGGCCGGCAAACTGCGCACCTTCTCCACACTGGCGAAAAGGAAGGGCGAGGCGGGACAGGAAACACCTACCTTTAGCCATCTTGTTGAGGACCATGTCGATCAGGATGTAGGTCCCAGTTCTTCCAGCACCATCGCTGCTCAGGTGGATGAGAGAGAGGAAAAAGGGAGAATGCAAGAGGATGAGAGACAGACGGAGAAGCATTAATTAAATTTGTCTGATAACGTCATATCGCCGCTTATCGCCAATTAAGCAATTTTCTAATTCCTGTCACTTGATGTTTTTAATTATACTTCTACATTAATTTCCATAATGTTCATTTACATTATTACTCTGTTGCTATATGATGTCATACATATATGGATGTGGAAAATGCACACAGTGTAACATTAATACGAGTGAATAAAATGAATAAAAATCTTTTACAGGTACACTAAATGTTCCTGTTACTGCATTATATCAGTTATGTACTGAATTAGGTAAAAATGTGAGCGGCTGAGTGTGAGAGAGTGCTGATTAGAGATAATTACACAGCGCATTATCACGATCAGCTCTTCCACCGTGTCGACTTCTTCAAGTTCAGACAAGGAGGACTAAATGTTCTTTCAGTGTCTCATACAATTTTAAATAACATCATATAACCCAGGAAAAAATATTACACTGAAATGTTTATAGCCCCTTTAAGATCACTTGGCAGGACTGCTGGCAAGCTTGCAAAGCTGAGTAACACCTTCAGGTTTACAGTTGCTATATTTATTTTGTATCCTCTGCCATGTTCATGTTATTGTCTTTCTTTGTTTTTCCTCTGGAGTAAAGACAGACGCGACCCAACTCCAGTGTTAAGCAAGCGAGCATCAATCAGAAAGATTTAATACGTCGAGGTTTACGAGTCTTCTAATGCCATTTCAGGGGGATAAGCAACTTCAAACATGTACAATTATGGAAACGAGAGACTGAGAGGTTCTTTTTAAAACATCAAAAATGTCAACCTGTTTTTAGAGACATAGGAGCAAATGTATGTTTGTCTATTCTGAAATAAACAAACTGAACACAGTGTGCAGAAACTGAATTACGCTCTGCTTTGTATGTGGAGGGAATATTTTCTATCCAAGATTTATTTCAAGTGTTGAAAATTGATGTCTGCACCCCTACCAGTCTATTTCATGCGCTGGTGTGTGCGCGTGTAAGTGTGTGTGTGTGCGCGCATGCTGGCATGGGTCCATACTTTCTGAATATTTCATTTTCACTGGGACCTTTGTTATTTTCTGCAGTAATTGAGAAGTGCCACTGCAGCCTGCGAGTGTGTATGTGCCTATTCTACAGAGATACTCTGATCTTACACACTAGATTTGCGCGTGTTCATGTGTGTGTTATACAGGTTATTACGGTGTGATTATAGCTCTATCGTATCACTGCACCTTGCCAGGATCATTACAAAGTGATCAAAGATATGTGATGTGTGTGTGCGTGTCAGCACACGCCTGAGGGCTGTGAGAAAACATGTCAAGATGTCTGCTGCCTTCTCTGACTCTGTTTAAAGTGATAGACACGGAAAGAGGCAAGGAGGAAGGGAAAGAGAAAGATGAGATAGAAAAAGACACAGTGGATGGAAAAAAGAGAGAACGCTGCTGTGTGATTATTGAATTTCTGCATCTGCGCTCTTCAGTGTGCTCACTCCTCACTCTGACTGCTTCACTCTGCCCTCTGTGTGCATTACAGTGATAAATGGCTGTGCACAGTTGGCTTTGACAAAATCATTTGGAGGCTCTAAGTGAAAGTCTCTACAGAATGAACATCAAAGTTTATCAGTCTCTTTATTATCGCAGCCTTAGATATGATTGGCCGCTTGAGTTATGTAGGAATGTACTTGGACCGGTCCAAATCGAGGTTAGAAATTGACCGAATCTTATCTTCATAAGCATCTAAATGCATTCGAAGTGCATTAATCACTGGAAAACTTCACTGCCACTCAAACCTTACCACCCAGAAAATATCCAGCATAAAAAGCGTTAGCTCTCCAACTGTAAGAAATGTGGATTCCCCAGCTTTCCACCCAGATTTTCTCCTCCTGCTGAATAGATGATCCGCTTTAACGCTTGCTTTTATTAAAACTTTCAGCATCTCTGAAGAACATTTTTAACTTGTGGTACCTCGAGAGAAACTCAAAATGAGTACATAATCAATGCAAACTTCACTTTGATCATTTTATCATGATCTCTTTTTATAAAGGCACTTTTATAAATACACAGAGTGCTTCACACTGGGAAACAAACCCATAACATGCAGATTTTAAATTAGCAGAGAAATGTTTATCATTTGCTTGTCAGTTTCAAAAACTGGAAGTTCAAAAACGCAATATTTCCTTTCCTTTCATTAAAGTTGATTCAGCACATCATATGCTAAAGAAGGTAACAAAGGAGACATTGAAGCACCGTTCCTCTGTATTTAGGGAATTCAACCCACTCTTATTATGGCTGCCGCACAGATACCTATGGGTCACTTCACTTAGTGAGGAGCCTTCTTAAGTAAAACTGTTGATCTGTGCAATTTCCAATAATCAGTCGGTTTGGCTAAAGGTCTGAAACCAAAACTTGTGCACTGCATAGAAGAAATAGACTTCTATGATATAAGATGTAAATAAAGTCATACAGGCTCCAAGAAATGTAAATTAATAAGTGCTTCAATATTTTTGTAGAGAGTCTTCTTCGTTTTACCTCTCCTGTGTGGCTACAGCCACATTTAAAGTCCTGCTCTTTATATGTTGAGAACTTTTTAATGTAATGATTGATTAGACTCCTGGTGTCACTGTGAACTTTATCATTTCAGCAGGGAGGGGAAATCAATAAGCAGCAAGAATGTGCTGGTGTGAAACCTGTTTTTATCACATAAGTAAATTTCTCCTGCCAGTCAGCTCTGATGAAGACAGTTTGTCTGGATGCTGAGGTCAGAGATGTCGAGCAGCGTCGTTGCAGACTGGATGGATCAAACACTTCACCCACACGTTTCACTTTTAATGTCGAGGGTTTTTTTTCACTCAAATCACAGGGAAGATCTGACTTGTTACCTTACCTACTATGTTTAAGATATTTACTCCCTTTGTTAGCATAGTCACATCGTTACATTTAGGCTCACTTGTGCTGCAACAAGTGATCACAATAATTATGTGTGCAATGGCTTTATTTATGCAAACTTTGAGATCATACCGACCAAAAATGAATAAACACCTCCAAGAGAAAACTGTGCTTCACATTCTCCTGCCTACTGAGGATTTAAGTGATACCTAACTACCTGGCTAACATGAAAGCACTGCAACCTTAAAGCACATTAAAAAGTAATGTGCAATTTAAATTTCTTATTTTTACTGTCATAATACATGGCATAAAGTTTCTTTTTAGTTTTATTAGTTTACTGTAATGACATACATGTACAGTAAAATGGCACCACAGTGGTATTGCTGGGTGTTTTGGGAGGAGAATGAATCAAATTGTCAAAGGTTTTATTTCCATTATACAATAATTTGTCATGCTAGCTTTTATATGTTTGTTATTACTAAGCCTTTAAAGCCTAAACCATAAAATAATTGCCAGAAAATTTAGCGTTTATTGTTCCTTCTGACAAAATAAAAAAATAATACATTAATTGGCATATAGGAGTTTTAATTTTTATCGTATCTGCTGCATCAGGCATTTTTTGTTGCAATTTCCTCCTTAAAAATGAATTGTGCAGTTTATTTCACATTGACTTTTACATCATTGGCTCAAAAACTCGTGGATCAAATATGAAACACGTGGCTTTAAAGGACTAGGACTGGCCAGTGTAATTCCTTATTATTCTGTTGCACTGAAAGCCACCTGAAAAGCTTGCAATTGTTCTAAAATACCACTGTGACAGTACTGCAGGAAGTAGAAAGAGACCTCATATTTCAACCATGTTAGTTTCTCTTTAGTGCCTCCTTGGTAAATTCAGCATTGAATTTAAAATCATTTTTCCTCGTCTTGAATTAGGCCCTATCATTTCTTAAGAACCTCATCGTATCATTTCATCTCAATAGAGCACTTTGCTCTCAGATTACAGGCTCACTTGCAAAAGTAGAATAGGAAGCAGAGCCTTCAGCTATCAGGCTCCTCTCTCTCGTTTGCTTTTGGGAGACAGAAACATCCTCTTTACTGCAAAGATTAGGCTTCAAACCTTCCTTTTTGATAAAGCTTATAGTTAGGGCTCGATTAGGTGACCGTGAGCCCTCAGGCTGTTGGCAGACTTCCCATGAAGCATTGAGCATTTCTTATCCATTCCTGTCTTTTGACTTCTCAGTTATATGCCACTGCTACATGGAAATAACTTTTGTCTGCTCTCTCCTGTGTGTTTAGTCCTATATGTTGTTTATTGTCTTTCTCTGCGCTCTTCCTGTTAAAAGGAGGTTCTTTCTCCTCACAGTCACCATGTGCTTTCTCCAAGGGGAAGATTTAATTGTCTGGCTATTCTCTCTAATGTTGTCTGGACTTCAACTTGACAGTAAAGTGTCTCGAGATGACAGTTATTGCAAAATGCTGCTATATATATATATAGAACTACGTTGATTTCAATGGCCCGGCATGTCGCATACCAACAAATCCTGTTTAAAATTTGAAACCTCTAAAGCAATAAACACACGTCAAATTGAAGGATTTGGTTGATCATCAGAATAAGTAAGTGTCATAAGAGTAGCCGAGAAAATTCAGGATGTTCCAGCTGCTGTGGCTGGTGCTCCATAAAGGCAGGTTTAATACTCTGGTGTAGACTAGCAGTTAGAGCGAGAAATGTACAGTTTCATCATAGTGGAGCCATTGCACCATATTAAATAATAGATCATTTGGTGGAGTAGTGAGCAGACAGACATAAGGGCTATCTGTTATTGAAGTTTTTTTTCTTTTTAATCCAATCATCTGAGGATGCTTGCACAAAAAAACTGTGGCAGATTTTTCTGCTAAATACCGATTTAATTATGTCTCACTGGTCTGAGTTATTTCCTCAGGTGGTAGGGGTATGCAGATGTGATTATGCAAAAACACACACACATATGCAAACACAACAGCTGCAACCCTGCCTACTTCTATTTACCCTCTCTCCTTCTCATCCACTGGCTCTGACCGGCAAGCTGCAAGCTTTGAACTGCCTCCAATTAAAAGTTACCCTCCTCCGCGGACAGTTTGTCAAATTAAATCACAACTTTTTGGCTAATCTCTCATTTAAAATGTTTGTCGTCCCACACATGCTGACAAGTGACATGGCAGTTGGTGGGAAATTAAATGGTGATGTGGACTGGAGGTCAGAAACCACAAAGGACCTGGGCAATTTGAGTTTTAAATCCTCTGAAAAAAGAAACTTTAAAACAATTTAACCAGTAACTTTAAAAGATCTGTGCTTGTTTGCGAGTTTGCCAGCATAATGCAGCACGTCTCTGTGAAAACAGAATGCATTTGATATCACTGAATAGAAGCTATGAATAAGCCACCATAAAAAGCATTCTGCTTTAGTTATTAGCATACTTGCCTGCAGTGGACTATGATAGGACATGAGCGCCCCCGGTAGCACTTGTTAACTTTCCTGTAAAAAAAACAAGACAGAAAGGAAAAAGTTAGTGTTAACACAGAGATGATAAAAGGGAGAGATATGGCTTAAGAAATCCGTCATAGAAATCAACAGAAAAAAATACTTTAAGGAGCCAATTATCTGCTTTATAACAGCTGAACTGGGAAATAAGGGAGCCAATGGTGTTGTTGCATTGCTGCAATTGCACAGCTGAGGTTCAGTTCAGTTTTATCTCTCTGATAGAATGCATATTTACTAATAGTAATAAAGATGAAGGTAAGTACACTTTTCCTCTTGGTTATTGCATGCATAGATGAAGTAAAACCTGCAAGGAAAAAACTTAAAAACTGAAAGTGTTAACATTACTTTAGAAGGGTAACACCTGATTCTGGAGGATTAATATCACAGATACAGCATCACATACAGTCAGCACGGGTGCATCAGGGCTTCAAAAAATAAGAAAAAACATCCTGCACAAAACTACTTCTAATTTTAGCATGCTTTACATGTTTTTACATGTCAAAACTGGTACTCAATATGACTATCACTGCCATAAAATTCACCAATTTGTCCCATACCACCTACCATGGTATAGCGGACAATTTAATAACAGAGCCCTAATTCCAAAAAAGGTGCGATGTTGTTTAAAATGTAAATAAACATGACACAAATATTTGCAGATAATTTTACATTTGGCAGCAGCGTCACATCTCAAAAGAGTTGGGATGGGGCAATTAAATGCTGGACAAGTGAGTGGTACTTAAAAGTAACAGCTGGAGGAACATTTTGCAACTAATTAGGTTAACTGGCAGCAGGTCAGTAACATAAAAAAGACATCTTAGAGAGAGTTTCTCAGAAGTGAAGATGAGCAGAGGTTCGCAAATCTGCAGAAAACGCTACACGTACAAATTGTGGGAGAATTTAAGAATAATGTTCCTGCACTTTCAATATCTCATTCCCTGCAGTGCACAATATCAGAAAAAGAATAACAGAATCTGGTGAAATGTCAGTGCTCAAAGGCAAGCCCGAAAATCAATACTGGATGCTGATGATCTTCCGGCCTTCAGGTGGCACTGCACTAAAAACAGTCATCACTCTGTCATGCAAATCGCTGCATGGTCTCAGGAACACTTCCAGAAATGATTGCCTTTGAAGACAGTTCACTGTGCCGTCCATAAATGCAGGATAAAACTCTACTGTGCAAAGAAGAAGCCATCTGTGAACATGATCCAGAAATGCTAAAGCCCATTTAAAATGGACTGAGGCAAAATGGAAAACTGTTCTGTGGTCAGATGAATTGAAATTTGAAATTCTGTGGAAAGCAATGACGCCATGCCCTCCAGACTAAAGAGAAGAGGGGACCATCTGGCTTGTTATTAGCTTCAAAGGTTCAGTTCAAAAGTCTGCATCTCTGGTTGTACGGGAGTGCATTAGTACCTATGGAAATGGCATCTGGCACATCTGGAATGGCACCATCAGTGCTCAAAGGTATATGCAGGTTTTAGAGCAACACCCATCGTCTTGTTCAGGGACAGCCTTGCATATTTCAGCAAGACAATGTTAAACTGCATGCTGCATCATTACAACAGTACGGCTTTGAAGTAGAATTCAGATGCTGAACTATCCTGCCTGCCCCAGACGTCTACAGACTGATATTAAAGTAAACGGGGATGCTGTCACAACTTTTTTAACACATCTTTTTGCCATCAAATTCTGAATGACTTATTTTTGTATGTCACATTTATACAGTCTAAGCATTTGATCTGTTTTCTATGTTCTGTTGTAAATAAAATATGTCAATCAATCATTGCATTCTGTTTTTATTTATGTCCCTACTTTTTCTGAACTGGGTTTGTATTATTATAATTTGTATTCTCATGTAATAAAACCACAATCTACATGCTGTTACAAAACCTGCTTTATTGTTTACTTCTCGCACTAAGCTGCAGTTAGAGGAGGTTCCTTATGTGGTGCACAGTTTAATTTAAACCAAATTTCAAAAGATCAGAGAGCCATGCTTCATTCGCAGTATGAAATAGTACATATTTTTACTGATGCTCACGTACATTTCAAAATCAGTATAGTTGAACACAATCACGAGAAATCGCACAGACATTTATAATCTGAAAGAAAATCATCATAATATTCCACAACAGAAGAGAATCTGTGGCTGCTGTCACCCATGCATGAAAAACGTCAACAGTATGAGGAACACCACATTCTTCTCTCTTTTGTTTTTTTAAAGACTGGGGTTAAAAAACAACAACTTTGCACCTTGTTCATCAAAAAACACAGCAGTGAGCTGATCTGCACAAACTCACAGCTTCCATCTGAGAACGCAGCAGAAAGGCTGAGTTTGATCCCAGCTGGAGATCATCTCTAATTCTATTTTATGGTGAAACTCAAAATAACAATATTCATCTGAAACATATTATGTGAAGGTACGCTGTGTGTATGTGTGTGGCCTTTTTATAATCCTTTATGCATCACCAGTCAGAGAAAAAAGCTTCAAACGTGCAGTTTTGATGCTTTTCCTTCCCTGAACTTGAAGTTTTTGTGGTCATTTATGTTTAATTATTAAAATTTATAACCGCCTTTAAAAACACTTATTTAAACAGGGTGTAGTGGGAAGTAAAAAGTAAAAATTAATGATCAGGTATTTGTCTTGCTTATTGTTCATATCCTAAATTACTGCATTTGAGTTACAAATGTATATATCTTATTATTGCAAGAGGTCAAAAGAAGGCAAAAAAAGCAAGTATAATTATATAATTGTCACTTTGTAGCTAAACAAATGATGTAAGCGGTGGGTTTTACCTGGTGTTTCCTGCAGGGCAAAACAACAAGCAACATTACACAAGCTCGAGTTTTGAAAAAAACAAAGGCCGATCACCAAAATTCCCCTCACATTTTCATCCACCGCCCCACTAAAATTGAAAAGTCAGACCTCACTAGAGACAATCAAAAGTGATGTAACCATGGAAACAGCCAGCAGAGGATCGCCAGTAGGCGGGGTGGGAGGTCGGGACGTGGGTGTATAGCCGGGCGTGAGATTCAAAGGAAATGCCCCGTAAGAGAGATACTAGCTTGATGGGGAGCCAGATAGCGAGAGGGGGATCAAAAGCCAGAAAGGCAGGCGCAGAAAAGAGCGGAAAAAAAATCGATGGAGTGGATGACGACAGAGAGAGATGGTGAAAGATACAGATCGGCAGCCTGACGGACAGAAATGAAAGACTTAGAATATGTCCGCTCTTTATACGCATTAGCATTTTTGGATCGATATTGTGAAATATCCTGTTGTTGTCTACAAACCAACAAAATTGTACAACAAGGTCACCATTTCTCCGATCAAACACATTTGCAATATGAGGTCATGTTTTTCTCATGCTTTTAATTGGGTGTGTCCCATTATTTCAAACACAGTAATGTCTACACAACCCATGCATCGACACGCAGCAGCCCTGCAGCACTTAAAAATGTATTTTTAGAGACAATAACTCATGAAATGCCACACTGCCACCATTTGCAATCTGCCTGTAAACAGCGCATGCAAATTTCCACATTATGAAACTGGTCCCAGATCTGCGTATTTGATACAACTAAGCCTATATACATATGTTTCAGTGACTTCAGTCAAATACTGGCATGTTGTTGAAAAAGCTGGCATCTCACACACAAAGTGTCTTTGGCACAAGTTCTGTGATGCACTGGGTTCAGTTTAAAGGGGCACATTTTAATCCAGACCCTCATCCTTTCCTTAACCTAACCATACAGTTTCAGTGCCTAAGCCTAACCAGCAAGCAAAGGTGAAAGTGACTTATAAAGCTCAAAGCCTGTACTGTGTAATCAGCTGGATCTAGATGGAGGGAGCCCCGTCTCATAGAAGTGATTGTAAAGTTTGTTCCCCTTTGCATGCAGAAGATCCAGCAAAGTCCACATTAGCAGGTTGGAAAGAAATGTTGTCCTTTGTTGATGGTCTGAGACCTGGTAGACTGGAGTTTGGCTAGTATGATATTTTAGACTTTTATTTTTATTTACTGACTTGTTAGAATTAGGTAACAAAACTACTCATATAGGAAAAGGCCATAGTTTCGGTTAAAACACACACTTCTACCACAAAATATACTGTAAATCTCCAATTTGCACCTCACATAGGATAAGTGGAAGAAAATTGATGGACGGCTATTTTACATCATTTACTCCAGTAGTAGTATATAATAAAGTGGTTTATAAGTGGTGTATAATAAATTCGAGGTTATGTTTTGCTAGTTTAAGAATCTGATACCAGCACATACGATGAATGAATGGACAATCCAAAAAAAACCCAACAGAAGTTTTATTCATTGTTTATATAAGGACAAAGTATTAGACCCTAAGTTAGGAATCACCAGGCAACACGGAAAAAAGAAACAGACTAAAGCTGAGTGAGGGAGGAGAGACAGATACCGGGCGGGAGCAAGAGAGACAAAAGCGACCAAGAGAGGAAAAGGAAGCATGGCGAGAGAGGAGGGGAGACCGGAGGCAGTCAAGCAAACCATGAGCAAGCAAAAAGGGAAGAGGTCATCTCAGGTCACTGGGCACAGCGAGAACAGAGGAGGAGGAGTGAGATGAAGAAGGAGAAAATAAGGGGAGGAGGAGAAGACCGGGAAAAAGAGGAGTAAAAGGGTGGGTTGGGGGGAGGGCCCATGAGGCCCCCTGGTTGTAGAGTCACAGTCTCCAATGATCACTTTTGTGACTATGCAACTGGGCTTATATTACTAGCTGCAACATCACAAAAATGACACTGGCAACCGCAAGTTAGCTGGTAAAACAGGGGGGGAAGGACAGAGAGGAGTTGTAAGCAAGGCTTCGGGTCAGTCAGGCCGGTGCGATTAGTGAATAACATGCCTGCACAAGCGCAAATGATGGAGAGGTACTTCAGCCGGTATCCTCAAATCGTCGAGGTGAAAAAAGGCAACACCAAAAAATAAAGAAAAGGGCAGGTTGCTATTACGAAAGCACCATATCTGCTGTAATAAAAGTGAAAAATATCTCCCTCTGTGCCTTCTTCATTGTGTTCTGACCCAGCTGCCCTGTGAGTAAAGGCAATATTTCCTAACTGATGGTGTATGGTGACGCCCACCAGACCCTTTTATAATAGCAGTGACCACAAACTCTTACTCTTGATATCCCACCTAATTGATGTGCGCCAGCAGAATGGAGACACCAGGCCTATATATAAACCTGACTTGGGGTCTATCACTTGAGAAAATCCACAGTGAATCAGAGAAAAGGGGCCGGGGCGGCTAACACCTAATAGGCAATACAGTATATCAGTTTAAAAGAGGTCGAAGGGGAAAAGGAGGAGAGCAGTTATAAAGGCGCCGGAGATAAAGGATCACTTTGGAAGAGTATCCTCAATGCATTTTGAATTACACTGTTATCGAGTGGAAAGCGCCCAGGATGTTTAGAGGATATATAGATATTTTTCTGCCTGCATCTCAGGATCACAAGTCAAAACTCCTGGAGAAGTGCGAGGTTTGAAGCTATTATGCTGTAAGGAAATCACGAAAGCCTTTCAAAGCCTCTGTGGCTCAGGAAGGTGGAGGAGGGTGGAAAACAAACAACTTCAGGAGCTTCTATTAGACTCCTTCACTTTATCTTTGTTTTAAATAAAATGTCAGAGAAGAACCATCACACATATGACCTACTGGATTTTAATATATGGCACAGCCTGACCAGTTTCTGAACTGTAATAAAACTGCATATACAAAATTCAAGCCTTGGAAGCTAAAGCGATTTAGGTGCATTGGAGGATTTGCTTGCAAGGTTGGATTTCTGACTTTTTTGCTCTTCTGATGCCCTACTCGTGAATTCTGAGATAAGTTGCATGGACTAACAAATACACCAAAACTAAAGGACAATGGAAGAGGCTGTTGAACCAATGTCAAAGGCTGTGTGGCTCCTGAAAGTTAGCCTATTCATCACAGGATGAAAGAAAAGGATCAGTGAGAGTTCCAGTTAGTCAAGCACTGCAACATATCAAGCAGAACAAACAAAAAAGAAAAGCAAAGCACTGCAAAAACATTTATTTATGTAATATTTCTCCCATCCGTAGTTCCTTGTTATATTTACATGTGGAGAAGACTGACAGCATGCACACAAAAGCAAATGTTCCGCTACCATTGCTCTGTAGTTTGGTTTTTCTTATGTACACTTACAAAATGAAAACGTAGGCTGCCTTTGTTGTACTGGAGCAAAAGACGAGGGAAGAAACGGACTGTGGTGATTTTTCCTGAATGATATCATGCAAGGTGTTTTTCAGCTCTGCTGTGGAAATGAATGCTGTTATCAAAGTGGGTTTGCTCCAAAGGCACCTTTCAAGAGAACTTCCAAAAAGTTTCTTTGACGGCTTCTGAAACCTCAATGCTTTCTCTATCAACATTAAAAGCTGGCTTAAGTACTTTATGCATTTCAAAGGAAAATCAGTTTCAAGTAACTCTTTAAGCAAAATGCAAAGAAGTCTTTTATACTATACTATAGAAAAATAGGTTTAAAAAACATACAATGTGCAGGCCATGGTCAACTCAAAGGTAGGTAGTATTGCTGTGAGGGATAACAATGCAGCTTTTTCACAGCTCCTCGTCTCGTGGCTGTTTAGTTTTTCTCCATTTTGTCAATAGATAGCAGCAAAAAGGACCCTGGCACAGGGTGAATGGCCATTTATGATGCATAAGAGGAAACCTTTACCCTTAAAGCAAGACAGATGGTCTTGCTGTAAACACCATGGCACCTCGTACGAAAGAAAACTGAATGGCTTTTCTTTTACTGTTAGGTTTGTGCACTGAAAACTAAAAAAGGCCAAATGACTTTATACACGTGTGCCTGATGCCTGAGGACTAGAAACAAACCCAGCAGCTTAGATGACCCAGGAACAAGAGTGGGCTGTTTTGTTTTAAGCTTTCTGAAACTTTCTGAAGAAGCTCCCTACCTGCGGAAGTCAAGTAGTGTTCGGCTGGTCTCCGGCACGTTCTGGTTGAGCCAGGTCAGGAAATGGAACTGAGTGACGGTCCGCGTTTCGTTGGTCTGCATGTTCTTCAAGTAGAAGCTACGAACCAGGAAGTCATCGCACCAGATGTGTTCAGACACCAGGTTCACCTGGAAGGATGCAGGAAACAGACGTGTATTCCCCCATGCACAAAATTTGTCGAGAAATGTTTTGATCGGCTTATGCGCTTACTAATTCCAGAAGAGTAAATTACTTCTAAATTGAATTATGATGACAAAAACACAGACATCACGTGATAACTGACTGATTACAAGTGGAACACAATATTGCATATTTTATTAAGAAGATAATCTTTTATGATAAATAATCTTTTATTTTTTATTTGGTCACAGTCAAGTTCATACGATAATTAGCCATAAAAGTCACATAATATTTATATGGGGGGAGGGCTGAGTTCCCTGAGTAGGAGATGGATGTAACACATGCTATACTGAGTCAGATGCTAATGGAATAAAACTGCTGTAGTCTAACACCTAGCTGTGTAGCATCCAAAATAGTCATGTTCAGCACACACTGGTGTATGCGGTCCTGAAACAGGCCAATTTAGCACCTTTCAATGTCCATTTTAAGACTTTCTTCTGATTGGCTGCCCCTCACAAACAGCAGATTTGAACAACATGTGAGAGGATATTTGCTCTCATTCACAACAAAAATCAAGACTCAGTTTCAAACATTTGTATTCAATATATATGTGATAGAAAATAAGGAACAGTATAACAGATCTTCTTTGGGTTTCTTTTACCTCGTAGATGTGGTACAGGTTGGATCCTTCATCTGGCCAGTAATGGTAGCACTGCTTCACCCCGCTCTCAACAAGAGGTGTCAACATAACAATGACCACACAGCCATTCTCCCAAACCATCTGCAAACAAAATACACAGGCAGGTAAATGATTGTAGCTCTTAGCTTTTAGAGACAAGAATGAACTCATGTTTTTTGTTTTTAATTGTTCCTAATTCATTTATGTTATTTTTTTTTTTGCAGCACTTAAGATAAACTCTCTCAAAAGTCCAAATATCCTGCGTTACTTAATGTTCTTTGAAAACTTTTTAATCAAAAGTAAAGCGTTCAGCCATTTCTTAAGAGTAGGAGTCATATTCTTGAAGGAGTGGAGAGCTTGATTTGGAACAAGATCTCATGTGAAGCTGTCAACACCTCCCAGCACCTGCCAACAGTAACACTGACATGTGTCCTCACTCACCCACTCTCTTGGATATTGGTCCATCATTAGTTCAAATTTTGTTCTAGCTATCATTTTGGAAAGGGAGGTGTTTGTTTCAGGGGAGCGAGGAAAAAAAGAAAAATCTTGGTTTGAGACATGCTTGCTGTTTCCAACTTTTGTGAGCAACTACAAGGAAGTAAAGCTTTGTGACAAGTAATTGCTGTAGCAGTTCAGGCTGTTCCCTCCCCCAGCTGGGTCGTTCCACATCTGAGACCTGCCTGTGGTCGTATTTTTCCTTCTGGCAGTCATATTCTCACAGCCGGAGGGTGGTCTTGCTCAGGAGATCCATTCAACGCTGATCAGAGGTAACAGTCAGCCGTTAATGGAAGCCATAAAACAATACCGCTCCCACATCATCGGGTTAGATTATAAAGATGGCTGCACCTGCCGCTCAGTCATGAGCGCTGCCACACCTTGCCGAAGATTTAGCAGATGTTAATTGCGGTGGGTTTTGAATTACTGCGCCTCTCCACACTATTCCTCTCAGTCCTCGCTGCTTCAGTGATTAGTCTCACGGATCTAAAAATGTGACGGTGCACTTTTTGAGAAATTGTGTTAATTTGCTTCAGCTGACAGGGTGCGAACTCCGCTGCTGCTGCTGCCTGGAGGAAAAGCTCCCTCCTTTAAAACTCAAGGTTTGTTAAAAAGCTACATTTATTTAAACCCATATTTTTCCACAAAAAAAGTGAAGGGTGTGCTGTGCTCTTTTAGAAAGTTTCGTGTACATAAACTTTCTGAAGATGTTGGAAAACTTTTGTCCTGTGTAATAACCTTGGCCGGCTCTTGATTAAGCAATCTGATAAGACACAGTAATGCTAGTTAAGTCAACTGGGCCTCAACACAACATGAAGGCTGAATAAAGCCCGAGTACAGAAGCCTGTAAAGCACAGAGAGGCCACTTAATGAACCTGAGATGAATCCATGATGAGCAGCAGGAATCGTCTGAGGCTTTTAGATAAAGTCTTTAAATGATCTTTTTAGCTACAGGCTAAGGCCTGCGGACTGATATGGAGATACTTAGACACCCATATTGGTTTTGTGGCTTCTGGTTCACATCTATTTAGAAAGTCTATTGCTTTTTTAAGGACTGGGACTCCTATGTGAACTACATTATGTGCACTTCTTTCAGGTCAAGGGCATCCATCCCAAAACCACTCTCGCAGATATAGAGGTAAGTTGACTGTCCTTTCTTTTTATATTGGCCTTCTGTACCACTCAAAAATGCACATATTTCTAGACAAAAACAAGATTTGGACTACAGAAATGGAACAGAAGGACGTTGCAGAAATGTTGGTGTAAAGTGTGAATAAAGAGGACCAGGACCAATATACCAACCAACACTGCTCCTTCCCTGAAAGAGAAGTATTTAGAGCTGGACGGGGATTAGTGGAAAGGAAGAAGGAAGGTAGGAGGCGAGTAATGGTGTAATAGGGCTCTCATTCCCCCAGACAAGACCTCAACATCGCCACCACTGTCACTACGGAAACCCGCCTAACAAGCTGAATTTCCATTCAACTCAAGCTGGAAGTCACACACCTAACTTCTCACCTCTCCTGCCTCGTTTCAAGCATTTTGTTTGCTTGCTTACTTTGCTGGACTGTTAAACTAAAGTTATTTTAGTTCCACTTTTGTGTAATCATAAATGTGCCATTGTGCACACACATCTTACCGCACTTCCCACTCGTCTTGACTGCTCACTTGAAGCCAAATTTGACATTTTTATTTTATTCAGTCTCTATTTATAAAGAGTGGGTTGGCTAAGCACGCATGCTTTTTAACAGCAGTGGAATGACGGGAACCAAAACAGGTTCGCTGTGGTAATGGGCAGTTTAACAAGCGACAGTGTACCTACAAAATTATTTGTGTTAATCACAACTTTTTAAAGCCTTTTCCAAAAAATGATTGGCGAACGCAATCGAGAGCGCAGTTTGCAACAAAACTAAGGTTTATTAAGAAAATAGAAAAGTGGTAATATGGTATTTATTTCCAAATTAACCAAGAAAATAATATTTGGATTCTGTGTTCTTGGTTTTTCTGGATATTTTTCACATCTAAACAAAAAAGAATATCAAACAGCTCATTTCAAATGAACTGCTTTTTATATTTTAATTAATTGGATTAGTTGGAACTTCTGTAGTGTAGTGACTCTATGCAAGCCTGAGATTTCTTTTTCTTTGTGCCCCTCCTTGGTCTGCCCAAGTGAGAATACAGCGGGGATATAACTTGTTTGACAAGGGGACCTTTACTTCCAACCTCCCTGCTGCTTCACTCAACATACACCTAACACCAAGACTGGCCAGAATAACTTATTGATCTCCTGGTCTCAGATTCAAACCCAATCCAACATTTGGGACAGTGGGAAAAGTGTTTGCTACCCCCTGCATTAACAATGTGTCCCACTGAAGGCCAGTGTGTGTGTGTGTGTGTGTGTGTGTGTGTGTGTGTGTGTGTATAAACAGTGGTGGCGAGGCCAGTGAGTGTTATGGTGAAGGAAAGATTAATAATGACATCCACAGAAATGGCTGGTCTCCTGTGTGACTCGCTGCACTAATAAAAATCGGCTAACTCTTGTTTAAGAGAGGAGATTGTATTGATTTTTGTTTCATGAGTGTGTGTGCATGCATTTGTGTGTGTGTGTGTGTGTGTTTACCTGCCAGAAATCAGCCACAGTGGAGGGCAGGGGACCTTGAGTGGCAATGTAGGCTGGGTTCCTGGGATCGTGATCCATCTGTGGGGAGAGGAAAAAGGACAAGAGGGTGTACATTTATAAAGGATGTCTCATTCTGAATGGCACAATTCATGTTTGTCCTGTCTCAAATTTTTAGATTTATAAGCCCATGATTATTTTGTTTAGCTGACTTCACTGGTCCCTTGTTTCTGGAAAAACAATGTTGCACAGTTCTCAGGAAGTAAACAGCACAGCAAGGTCAACTCAGACCTGGGAAGAAAGGATAAATTCCAATCATTGACTCTGACCTTGGTCATCTTATCCTGTAAGTCTACAGCATAACAGACATTTGCAAAGTTCATTCCAATCAAAGGGAATGACAACTGTTCCAATTGTTACATTAAGTGTATTTTTTCACTTAATTGTGAAGTGAAACCAATAGTTTTGCATAGGTTTAATAAGGAAATCAAATCATTGTGCATTCCTGGCTGTTTTTGGTAATTCCTATATTGATATTGTCCAACTTTCGTTATCCTAGTTTCTGTCATCATCATCATCCTGATCTAAGCAGCAACTTCTGGGTCTAGAAAAATAAAGCCAATGGAGAAGTCCCCAAAACTTTAGATAGAGCAACTTGAGATTGGCTTCAAAAGATAACAGGCAGACTGTTAAAATGTACAGCTTTGCAGAAGAATAAACATGGCTACAGCATGCTTGTAGCTGTAGTCCCTTTAAGGTCATGGCCTTGTGCATTTATTTATCACTTGCCGTTCAGTTAACTGTTGTAAGAGCCCAAGTTTGTGCTCCAGTTTTGATGTAAATAATTCATTCTAGTATTTTATGTCTATGTTATCAACTGGCAGATACACTATATGGCCAAAAGTACTGGGTCACATACACATTACACCTACGGGAGTCTAAACTAAGAATCCTTGAGGCCAAGTCCGTAACATGCAACTGTTTCAATTATATTGAGTGTCATTTTAACAGATTTTTAAAATTTTTATTTGAATTTTATTGAATGTTGTTGAACTTTATTGAACTTTATTGAACTTTACTGACTTTATTTTATTTTATTTATTTATTTTTTTTAATTATTTTTTTATTTATTTATTTTTTCATTTATTTTTGCATGTGTGTTGTTGCTGCCTATGTTTAATTAAGTAATTTCTGTAACTGTGAGACACTTGCTGCTGCTTTACTTGGCCAGGTCTCCCTTGAAAAATAGGTTCTTTCAATGGGATCTTCCTGGTTAAATAAAGGTTAAATAAAATAAAAATAAACCCCATGTCTTGAGTTTTGTTGCTTATTTAATTGTTCAGTGTGATTCTTGGTTTATGTAATGTTTATATTAACTTCATGTAGTACTTAGTGTATTTAGTTTAGTTTAGATTCCTCAAAACCAGGACAAACAGATTCAAACAGCTTTCATCCAACAGCAAACACACTCAAAGCAATAACATGAGTTTGTTTGTGCAATTAGGGATGGGTGCAATACATCCGGACAACAGGACAGTATGTCTGTGTCTATTGTGTGTGTGTGTGCATGTGTTTATGTTTGTGTTTTTCTAATGAGTGTGCACCTTTAATTTCATTTGTTACAATGACAATAAAGCTATTCTATTCTATTCTCAGTTCCTAGTTTTAACTTTATTCCTCCCTTAGCATTCTTCCCTCCTGTGTTAAATTTTGTTTGTATTAAGCTCCACTTCCTGTTTTATTTTGGTGAGCTTGTGTTCCTTGTGCATTGTCTTGAATTTTGCTTCCTTTACTCGTCTGTTATGATTCTGTTCAGCCGTGTCTCATTTTCTCCAGTTGTCTCCACTCCTCTAATCACCCTTTTGTATATATATAGTTGCTCTCTTTCCTTTTGCCTTTGTCGGGGTGGCAGCTCACTTTCCTCTCATGTCTCCCAGCGTGCCCTAGCCTTACGTCTCACAAATGTAGTTTAAAGTTTTCAGTTTCTTTTGTAATTTATGTTCCATGCTTAATAAATGGCTTGCTTTTAGTTGATCACAATCCACCTCTGCATCTCTGCATTTAGGCACTACACACGTCTGAAGATACTTTTAAGAACTAATGAGGGGACATAAATCATCACGCGCAATGCACAAGGAAAAATCATCAGTCCTTTTGAAATGAGCAAATCTAAGTCTGTTAGTAAAATGTACCCCCCGTTTAAAGTGTTGATATTCATGGCTAGAAGCTTCTTGGAGAAGGAGCTGAGCGGCTGCAGAGCAACTCAGACTTCTTCCTTAACTTAATGAAAATTCCAGAAGGGTGGCGGAGGCGTCGAGAGCAAAAGACAGGAGACGAACGTGAGCTGAATTCGCGAGCAAGTGAGTGACAACCCTGCCAATTACCATGCAAATTGTATAGTAAATGTAATAATTGGCTGACCAATTTAGCTGGAAGCAATTACAGAGGGAAGACAGATAATTTATGGGGTTTTTCTGCACACCAAATTGTCTTTAATAGCCCTCTGTTCCTTTTATGAATGCCAAACAATAATGCACTTCTAATGAACTTAAAATAATTTTACCTAGAGAGAGAAAAGGCGACATGGTGGCAGCGAGTTTTGCTCATTAAAACGGCGAGAACTGCATCAAAAAATAGCTGGAGGCAGAAGTGCACTTTTCAAGGCCAAGAAAATATGTGGACAGTCATTTACATATGTTTCTTTTAGTCTTGGGTAGTTTTTTTCTCGAGGTTATTATTTAACATCAGTGCTGGACTTGTAGCAAAATGACAGAAAACATTTAATTTGATTGTCCATGTACCTGAATATTTATTTCATGTCTGCGAGAGACATTTCTACCCAGTTTTTAGAAAAATCCTCCCATGTGTGTAAGCAGAACTAAGCATTACACAATATGAGTGTCTTAGGAGCATCAAAAGCTAAAATCTATTGCCTTCCAGTCACATAAGAGGTTTTCAGAATTTCACTCACATCCGTGACTGCTTTGAATGAAGCACTAATATTCCCCTTGCCTATACCAGGGTGTTAGAGCCTGGTTTAGAAAAAAAACAGAAGAACCTGGAAGATTCAGAGTGGTAAGATCTGGGAAATTATAAGAAAAGGATCGGGTAAGGCAGGAAAGAGATTGTAAAGTTTGAAACCTTGTGATGGATGAAGATGAGAAACGGTAGGGGAAGATACAGCAGGCTGGGAGAAAATGCAGAGTCACTATAAAGATGAAAAGATGAGCAGAGAAGGGAAGACGCACCAGGAGGGCTCTCTACTCTTGACATCTGTCGTTTTATTTCTTTCTCCACCCTCCCTTTCTTTGCGGAGACACAATGCTTCCTGACATCTCAAAGTGTATCCAGAATTAAACCCCACCATTAGTGACATTGCGAAAGGACAACTGTCTTTCTCTCTTTCACACACACTCCTGTTAATGAGGGAAAAAAGTGGAGGATGTGACGTGCGTAATTATCCCTGTTATTGGGTTTTTGTCTTTTCTGTGGAAGGAAGGAGTCAAATTCTGTGCATGTGTCACTGTCTGATTAGTCTGATGATGTTACTACAATCTGACACCTCTGTGTGTGTGTTGGTGTGTGTCTGTGTGTTGATTCCATCTGGGGTTAAAATGCTGGCTGCCAGCTATTAGTTGTAATTGTGAGTCTATTTTAGGAAATGATAATCATAAAGCTTCTATCACTGAGACAAAACTCATCGTTAGCATGCGCAGATCCTTTTTAAAACTTCTATGTCGTGACTTGTGTTCATAACAAGTCAAAATCTTTGATCCTGCTCCTTTTTTTTTTAACCACTTTTTCTCCTTACTTTACATTTTGAAGCATACTAACATGCAAGTTGTCTTGTCAGTGAGTTTGGCTGGTAATCGAGTATGCTGCAGTCCAGACCCATAACGCCTGACTTAGACTTCTGTTGAAGGGTTCAGATGGGTTACGTCGTAGGTTACGATGTAGACTTCCCACTGAACCATAAATTGAAAATATTTTATTTATCACAGGTGAAGCTAATCTACATTGGTGGTGAAGTGTGACCATACTTGACTAAGCTAACAAGCAAACTTGCGTTGGAAACTTGTGTTTCCTGTTTTAGTTTCTCATACAGTGTTAGATCCTTGGTTTTTCCTGGGTTATTTCTTTTAACTGAGGTCGTTTGGACATGCAAAAGTTCTTTTCAGTGAAATTGGCAGCACTATTTGCTGGGTAGCGTTTCAGGACAGACAGCCTGTGCTACACCCTGATGCATTAACGCACTGATGTCGAAGAGAGTGGAAACAAAATGCAATATTTGCTTTAATTTTCTTCAGTGCAACTCTTTTAAAACCTTAATCAAAAACTTCAACCGGACTGCCAATAAACACTGTGAGGCTGATTTAAAGTCAGTGTTATCTGCACACGACATGCACCAAAATAAATGTGTGTGTGTCTGAGTAATACGTGAGTGATTGATTATGTCTTAGAAAGTGTGTGCGTTTGATTGAGTCTGCAAGGAAACTATTGAGTCTGTTTCAGACTAACGGTGTTTGTGTGTTCAAGGAGGAACTGAGTGATTGATCGTGTTTCTGAGTAACTTTGTGCAACTGAGTGACTGATTACATGTGTGCGTTGGACTTTGGGCCACACAAAGTTGGGCATTTGTAAAACTCTGATTAACAAACATAGGATAACCAATAAAAAAGTTCCTACGAAGTTTGTGATCCTTCTGCTTTTCTTTTAAAACATAAGATGGCAATAATATAGTTTGCATTCCACATTCAAACTTGTAAAAAGACAGAATTAAATGTTCAGCTTTTGTTGCTTAATCAGTGAATTGCCACGTTGGCGTAACTTGTAGTTATGCCAAACTCAAAGAGCTAAAAAACAGTGAGTTTAGCGACCTGATATGTCCAAACTGCATCATGTAAAATGGTAATCCTTGATCCTCCACATTGAAGTTAAGGAAGAAAAGTCACAAGGCATTGAAACCAGGCTGACCATTATGCAATAAACTTGCTCATAGCAGAGCCAATTCAAACCCCATTACAACTCACCTAATTCAATCATGTAAATGATGTCGAATCAGAACATATGGATCAACCTTACATTGATCAGACAGTTGGCAGAAAACAGCTACTCTAAGATACAGATAATTGTTTTGGTGGGAATGTGCAGCATTTTATTTTTTCGGGACAACACCATACAATTGTGTCACGGTGCTTCAGTTACTCTTGATGGAAGGAGAAGCACCTTGCATGGACACCATTGGGATGGATTTTTTTTAATGTTGCAAGCATATATGAACTCAGTTTTAGATCACTTCTCACAGGCACCTATTGTTGCTAGGTTACAAAAATCATCTTCAAGGTCAAGTTTCAAAGTTCTCCTATAGCATTATTTACTGTGTTGTCCCATCTGTGTTTGGCTTGGTTGGTAAGACAGAAATCATTGATGAGCTTTGCAGTATTTGAAAAATCTGAGAATTTTTAACTGTGTTGGCCAGTTTGTACCTGAAGCCTTGTCAGGACTCCTCTTCAGAGGATTTGTGCACAAAATAGAGGCTGCAAGTGCAAAACCTGCTGTGACCACAGCCCCTAAACCTACACTCTAGTGTTCAAAAGTGACAAAAAGCTTGAATTAAGTTCATATTTCTGTCTGGATGGGAGCAGAGCTAACAAGTTTCCTCAATATGGCAAAAGGAAATGACATAATTGCCAAAGAAAACCTCACCATGCTGGCCTACCTTTCTGTTCTTTGACCAGGAAGCCAGAAAGATTTTGTTTTACAAGCTGCTGAACAACATTGCAAACGTCCCTGCTCATCTACCTCCAGACAGAGAGACTGATATGGTAGAAAATTATCAGCAGACGTTATTCTTTAAATAAACTCACTGAGTACTTTGTTCTTACATAGTACTAATACTATGCAAGGTGATAATGCATCTGTGTTCCTGCGTGAGCGTCTGCTTTTGTATGTCTGCGTGGTTGTTTGCAATCAAATCGTCTATGTCACCGGGGCATGTGTGTCTGTGTATGTGTGTGTTGTTAGTTTTTTAGGTTGTGTGTTCTTTTTGGTTTCAGCATGGTGCACTGCGTGTTTTTTAGCGAGTATGCGTATGTGTGGGTACGTGTGTTGCTTCCGTTTTCGCATTTGTGTGCCTGCAACATTAGACAAGGTTGTTCTTTTGTTCCTGTATAGTTCTGATTCCTTCTCTCACATGCTCTCGCCTGCGCACACACAATCGCACACACAGAGCCACGTTTTGGTGTAACGCCCAGATTTGAAATGCATAGCGTTTCTGTTGCTTTTAATGGAATACCACTGTATCTGCCTCGAGGGAAACGTAAACCTACTACTCAACACTGGTTTCCAAATTGATACACTCACTTACTGAATTCATATGGCTCTTTCTTACCCCTTCTCCTTCCTACAGGCTGTTTAAATCTGTACCGTGCCAAAAAGAAAAAGACCCCAGTAAGGCAGGCACACTGTAACAGTAAACACGAAGTAGTGTCAAATTAGCATAACCCAAGGTCACAAACAATAGTTTCCCAGGACCCTACGGATCAATTTTGTTTCCACAAATGAGAAGTGAATCAAGAGCCGCGCGCATGTCCTTTCCCACACCTCCCCAGAGCAAATACTCACCTGGGGTGTTTGCTGTATAACAATCATTAATATTCATGGTGCAGAACATACATATTGTGAGAGGCTGCCACCGAAACTAAGCAAGCATTGCATCAAAATTTATATTGGACAACGGTAGGCTGCCTTTGTTTCTGTGAAGCCCCGTGGGGGCTGTGGCAGCCTGGCATAGCAGCGGCGTGAAGCACCGAGTTAGAATGCAGAGGAGGTACTTACTATCGGGCTGGCATTGATGTAATCAGAGTTGCCTTGGCTGTTCTCCACCTTCAAGGTGATTCTGGAGTGATCATCTGAAACAAAAATGGAAGAATTCAGCATATTTCGTCTTTGCAGTGTAAGTGTTCTGTGGCCATGCTATACGCATTATAATGAGGGCTCTCTCTGTATAAGTGTTAAGAATGCTGGATTAGAAGTAACAATGCCAACATGTCATGAAGGGTGGATTCCCTTCTGCTTTGACAAGGTTACTTTGAGCTCAGAAGGAAACTAGTTGACTTGTTTAAGAAAATCTCTTCTTTACTTTTCCTCAGAGATTTGATTAATTGATTCTTAACTTTCTCTGTGTGTCTGTAGGGCACCTCTAACAAATTCACACAACACTTCACACTCTCGAGACAAAAGTTTTGAAACTTTGCTGTGCACTGGTGCCTCTGTATTAAGAGCTGTGAGCAAAATAAACACATTAATACATTTGGCTGCTCTACCTTTTAAGATTATACTCTCGCATGCTGTCAGCATGGCTGCCACTTTAGAAAATTCAGTCGATGTCTTGCTCTAGCTCACAGGTGTCAAACTCCAGTCCTCGAGGGCCGGTGTCCTGAAACCATTACATGTGTCCCTGCTGCAACACACCTAAATAAAATTAGTAGGTCATTAGCAAGAGTCTATAGAACTTGACTGCATGCTGAGGTGGCAATTCAGCCATTTGATTTATGTTACAGCAGCTCAAGAGTGAATGAACAGTTAGTTTTAGAAGTACTTTTTTTAATTAAACTTACACTTTTATTTAAATTTACTTGACTAGAGTTGGGGGTTGCCGCCATGCGGTGAAGTCTTGCTAATACCCTACAAATTTTATTCAGGTGTGTTGCAGCAGGGACACATGCAAAAGTTTCAGGACACCGGCTCTCGAGGACTGGAGTTCGACACCCCTGCTCTAGCTATATAATAGCCCCACTGAACTGAGTCCAGAAGTGCACGAGAAGATGACCTTGAAGGGAAAAATTGGGTATTTTTTATTTTTTATAGGTAGAGACAGAACTTTTTGATCATATTTTACACAATTAGGCAGAAATTGTATCAATTATTATACCGCTATAAAAAATATAAACACAAAAAAGGTCTTTCCATTGAGGTAACTGGCAAGCATCGGTTAATTTGAGTTGGATAGGAAACTGTTGTGTTTGCTGTGAGGTAGGCAGATCATCCATTTAGTGATTTCTAGAACTAAATTAAAACTCTGAATGTTGAGGAGCTTCCGTTTAGCCTTGAGAGAATCTGCCATAATCATCTGGGATCCTGTGAATTTTTAAGAGGGACAAACTTTCCGAGTTTGTGCATTTTACTCTTGCGAGCACTCCTCTGAAGCCTCCGGTGATCGGCAAAACAGTTCAGAATTTTTTTTTTCTTGAAGAAGCCAGTGGTGCTTCAAATAGGAAGCACAATTTATTCCTGACAAACTGCTTTCCCTGCTGACAACCTGGATTTCATTAAGCCTCGGCCTGGTGGAGAGAATGGGACAGCACTTTTTTAGATGGGCTATTTCCACAGAAGCTTAGAAATTTTAATCATTGATGAGGTCGGTGCAGGAGAGCTTTAATAGAAAACTAATTTACAACCCTTCTGCTAGCTGCATCTGCTCCAGGTTTCTGATAATACAGGCTGAGCTCAGAATATACGGGGAGTGTTGTTGAGAGGTGCTGAGAGTAATGCCACCATGTTTGGAGGACTGACATCAGGAGGTGTAACAGCCGAATTTTGGTTCCACTCAGAACTGATGGCTTCTGTGCTTCACCAGTGAGGATAAATTAATGCGGTCTTTTCTTTTTGTGTTTCTGCCAACCTAACTGCAACACCTTTTAGGTTTTAAACCACGTTAGAGAAACTAAAACACGGTATTATCCAATTTTGATGATACTAAAGGCAATTGTTCACACTTTGTCAATAAATGAATTAAAGTCTCCTATAAAATCTACTCATACATTGTACACTACTACTACCTTTAAGACACAGTGGCAAGAAAAGACAGAATAAGAGAAACTCATTGTTTACATGCTACAACAGCAGTGGAGCGGTTCTTCTTCGCGTTGCCATCCTTGAGGCCGATGGTGCACGCGTTGGGTTCAGCCTGGTACGCACACAGTGCCTCCCACTCCTTCTCCAGGCGATCCTTATTCTTCAGGTGATCTTCCATGTAGGACTGGAGGAAAAGGGAGTAGGTGAGTCAGGCTTATACATTTGCTCCCATCAGAGACAGATTTACATACATGAAACTTGCTGTGGTGCATTCACTACAGGGTTTCCCTTTTTTTTTAATAATCTTTGATTACAATTGTTTTTATTGTACTTTGGCTCAATTTGGTAATCACGTCTTAAAATTCAGATTTTTTTTAAAGGCAATTCTTAAAATTTCTGGCTCAGGATGAGAACCATCTGAACTAAACCAGTTACGATCCTCTATTTTAGAAGCTACACTTTTCTAATCTTTATTAAACTTTGTGTTTTTTTTCTCCAGGAACATTAAAATAAAAGCAAATAATTATCTAGTGGTGCCATTAAACCAAAGTATTAGTGCCAAAATGCATATTGAAAGTCCTATTTCACTTTATAAGATGCACCTATCTTTAGCAGTGTATGCCATTACCTATTAGTTTTCATAATTAAGGAAGGCACTGACTTTGATCAACTGCCTACAAATTATTTTGGCATAAGACCATAACACTTGGCAAAGTCATGGTAATGGTATCTGATGGTGAACAGTGAAGCTTTGTTTTTTAAGCAGCTTTGAAAATGAGCAGCCCAGTTTCGGAAAATATGGACGGTAGGCTCGTTTTTTAATGGATGAGGCAATGGAATGAGCTGGTGTGGTTCTTTAAATGGTACCAGCGGTGATTTATGGTGGCAGTTACAAATGGGACTGATCTTAATCAGAATTAGCTTCCAAAAAAGGCCTAATGGCTTTCTGCTAAAATGAGGGGAGTTTGTTAAAAATGGAAGTCGACCTGACCAGATGTCCGCCCGGCGGAAGAAGATGGAGAACTGTCCAGATCAAATGCACGTATATGATTTTTATCATACAAGCACACGCCTACTCAACGGCTAACGTCTACCTGTTGAGGCTTGTTAGTTTTTATTAAGTGAGCTCAAAATACTCACTGTTGAACAGCAGGCTTTACACATGACACTGCATTCACACACACACACACAACCCTACTGAAACACACAGACTTTCCTTGTAGTATCAGCTGTCTATTAAATTTGTCTCAGAGCTGCTAAAAGCAGCAATGATGTAACAGGAGGTCACAAGCTGCGACCCTCCACCTGCACGCAGCCGCTTATCAACAGCGGGAGGTCCGATCCATCAAAAGGCACACAAAGAAAACGCACATACACACATCTAAAGTAGAAACCACACATAAAGGTTTTCATAAGGTCACATGTACAAAAAATAGTTCACCCACACACTGCAAAGACACACAAAAGCAGCATATGCAGTCAACAAGCTACACACACTAAGCAAACACTCAAATACACACACAAAATGACAGAAGATACACATGCACATAGAAAGCACATATATAACATAGGGTGCAGAAAGACACACAGTCCCACAGAAGACACACACACAGTGTCCAAATCTGATGCCTCCCCCCAACTGCCCTCTACCCCCTGCCCCTCTCTCTCCTTCTCTAATGCCAGAGTAATAGGGTTTTGTGGCTGTGTAAAGGGATTATTGCAATCCAATCAGGAGGTGCTGAGATCACCATGTGTCGGCCAAACACTGAATAATCCCCTTACTGCAGGGGGGGCTTACAGCTGCCAAAGGTGCTCAATAAAACCTGCTACGCAATAAGACTCTGCTCGAGCCGCCATTGTGGCTCTGACGCGCCACCTAAGCACCTGTAGGAAATGGGAGCATGAAAGCTGGCCGCATAGGGAGGTTGACGTAATGCAGCAGCCATTTTGGATCGAAAGAGAGTGAAAAGAAAGGGGAAGTGGGTGGAAAGAAATCACTGTGGGATACTGTTACTCAGCAGGGAAGGGTATCCAGTGGTGGAAAACACATTTATCGAAGCCACTTCGAGTGCAGTTTCAGGGGACCTGTGCTCTACTTCAGCATTTCTATTTTATGCTCCACTTCATGTCAGAGCAGAATACATATTACCTGACTATATGTATTTAACGGTAATAACAGTTTCTGCGCCGATGACAAATTATTATTGACTGGAGGTTAGCTTCACACTGACCATCTGCAGAATCTGCACTTTTACTTTGAAAATGTAACTGAACTCATAAATTTAGCTGGTAAAACCAAGAATAAGAGACTTGTCACAGAGATGTTTTTTCTCCTTGTGGAACAGCACCTTCTTCCTGCACTAATGGTGTCATACTGGAACAAACATCTTACATAAGGTGCTATCAGCGTCAGTGATGAGGCTTTTAAGAGCTAATCTAAATGTCTTAAAAGAGTCTTCTTTATATCTGATGCATTCTGCATCGGTGTAGGAAGTACAAAAAGGCTTCCAAAGCTTTCATGAGGACAAGAAAAGATGGATCGATGTTGCATTATATACATTTTAGAACAAGGTGCCACCTTCAACAAGTAAAAAACTTTAAAAATTAAGTCTATCTGCAGATACAATTAATGCTTAAGGCCAACTAAGAACTAATGAAATTTCATGCTCTAAGTATTTTGCAACAGTTCAGACAACAATCTTCCCATTTGTGAACTCTACCACAAACACATAATCCATCATAACCAATCCATCGACATCCATCTTTCACACAGAGGCAGCTATCTTATTTTTAGTTAAAAGCTGACATCATCCTGACACGAGGCTAACTTCTCCGCAGCTGAATGCTTCTTCCTCCTCCTCAGCGGACCACATTAGAGTGATTTAACATCCATTTCCCGACGCACATTCATCCTCCAGCTATTGCCCTGTGACCTATCAACTCTACAGATCACATCCCAGCTGGCCCAATGGTGAGCTACGAACACCACAACAGATTCCCAGCATGGTTAATCTCGACGGAGGCCTCCGCTGCAGCACAATCTATAACACTTACTTGGCCAGCAACAAACGACAAGATAATGTGCTTTATATATAGAGTCGCCTAATCCTCTTAAGACACAAGCAGAGAGGATGTGGGGGAGGTGTTGGGGGCGCGGGGGGATCTCGGTCCCAGTCACATGGGACCAAGTAATACATTAACGTAGATAAGATGGTGAAAGCTGTTTCTCCTCAAATTAAAATCAGTGGGTGGATGATGACATGGAATTTGCCAGGGGTTTACGAGAGGCAATTAATTTTTGTAGGGAGGTGGGAGGGTTGGGTGGAGAGGAGGGGCACTGCAGCTCACGAGCAGTCGCGTTATTCCTTTCTTTGAAGCTGGTGATTTTTATTAATCACTCAACAGTTGCCTCACTTGAGTGCATGGCCGGGCATTAGATATAAATATTTGCTTTTTCAAAGCAGAGCCAAACTTGTCTTGCTTAGTAATGGATTTGGTCTCCTGCTGTGACGGTTCCTGAACGACTCAACTTTTCCCGAAACATATCGACTGTAACCCAGGTTTGTTGCCATCAGATTTGCTACTCAGGTCTCACATCATGGTGTGAATTTCAAATGAGCTCTCTTAAATGTGATTTGTTTTTCTTTCTTTCTTACAGTTGTGACTGCAAAACAAAAGTATGAGCAGTCACAAGTAGGCACTTTTCAAAATGGTGGACAAAAAAAAAGGCAGACCAGAATTGGGAAAGCAGTGGGAAAGGATGAAGAGTAAACACATAAAAAAGCAATCGGGTAAGAAGAATATGCAATAAAAAGCTGCATGGATGAAAAAGCAGGAAAATTGGGTAAACGGTAAAAAAACAAAGAAGAAGAATGAAAGATGGGAGGGGCATGAAGAAATGTTACTCAGAAAAAACAGTTAAGAAAATTGGTAAGAAGCTTTTTGCTTTTTGAACTTTTCTCCACCCAGAGAACTTGGGTTGAGAAAACAATCTGACCTTTCGGTTTCAAAGAGTAGCGGGCTGGTTTAAAACTATCATGTTCCTTCCTTGATTTCCTGACATTTTGAAAAAATAATTTTTTTCTACATGACACTGGTATTATTGGATGGAGTCAGCTTGGACAAATCAGAGCTACAGTTTGTTTCACTGAGACCGTGGAGCTGTCCAAGGTGCTGAAGCACACTTCCAGGCCAGTCTGTGTAATACGATACATCTGCTCTCTCTGTTTTCAGTCTCTCGCTCCTGCTCTTTTCTCTCTCAGGCCAAAACTGAAGTGGATTAAAAGGAAATGACATAACTGAAAAAGCTCACAGCCTGCTAACATTAACTAAAAACCAACATTATCACGGCCCGTGTTGATGAGCACGCTGTGACTTACAAACTACCAGAATCCTCAGTGTCCTATCGGTTTTATTTCCTCAGTGGAAATAACAACATGGACTTCAAGTTAAATGAGACATCAACTCCTCGTCTACACAGAAGGCTCCTAATAAACCCAGTCCACCGGGAAAGGTTTATTATTATTAAACAGCATAGATGCAATTAAAAGGAGTCCATTTGAGTTACATTTTATGTTTATACTCCAACGACTAAACAGGAACCATTATTAAATGGGCACAGCAAAAGCATATCTGACTGCATACATTTGTTAGATGAATAAAACATAGTGCTCTTTGAAAATCCACCATTCTGGATGTAGCAGAGGATGTTTCTAACATTATTTTGACATTATTGCTGGTACCACAAAATACTGCAAAAACCCAGAGTGGTTCCTGTATGTGTACATATACATATTAGATCAGCAGGTGTAGGTTTTATATCTTCATATATATTTATAAATATATAAAGCACCTTGAGGTTACTGCTGTTGTGATTTGGTAATATATAAATAAAACTGAATTGGTGATCAAAAATTAAAGTCATAACTAATCGCTCAACTAAAGCAAGTGCAATTATTTCCTAATCCTAACTACATCTGAGTAAAAACATTGCTTGTAATTAGAGGAATTAGAGTGTTTAGTCAATATGGTCTGACTCAACCCAATTCTCTTTGTCAGGAACATCCCTGGTGTTACTTTTATAAGAAGAAAGCGCAACATCACAGTGTATTTTGGTAGCAGGGGCACCAAACCAGAAAGATTCCCCGAAAAACTTTGGACTTATTCAACCTAAGGCAGCTTCTAACTAACTGACACTGGATCACAGATGCTGACCAGGGATTTTATTGGTATACATGTCCAAAAGTTAGAGTGTAAACTTTGCATATCACAGTTCAACAACATGTCATATCACCTAAAAACTGCAGTCTTACTTGTTTACATTCATCAGTTTAATGCTTCAGACTTTGAATGTGAACATTTCTTTAACATATTTTTTTCCCATGTTTGGTCTAAAAATGATTTCATAACAGGCCCCCCATCCACATCGTCTCCTCTCATCAGAACAAAATCACAATGTGAACTGTTGAATTTACTGTTACTGACTAAAGGCAGTTCTAGCAATATTCCTCCACAGTTCTTGTTTGGCATTACCAGTTAAAATGATTCTATTTTCAGAAGTCATATGAATATGATCAGCTCACTTTTTTCACAATTCATTTAGCTGATTAAGCTAGGCACTAGGCAGAGTGCACTTACTCTACTGTTGCTCATTTAAACCCACCAACCTATCACCTCTCCCTCAGGACACATTCATTTGTCGAAGACTAGGTAATGATTTTTATCCACGGTTTGTCAAAGTCATCAAATATCCTCTGTGTTCCTTCCTGATTTTAAGATTGGGTTAAAAACAATAATACTTTTTGACTCCTTATAGACTTCTTTTGAAAAAGGAAAATTGTTATTAGTGAATTTAGAATTTAACAATTTAAAGATTTTAATTAATTTTATGGGGATGAGGGTCTCTTGTTCTAAAAAAAAAACACACCATATTATATATATGAAATGTTGTGATGAAAAAGTCCACTTAGAATTTTTGAATTTGCTCTGAAGAGGCTTTTAAAATTTGCATTCATCTCCATCACCTACACAAAATTAATCATCATACCCACATTAGAGTCACTTAGTCTGTCTCCTTGCTTCCCTCTCATCGTTTTACATATTTGTTGCTATGATTTAACAATTTCAGCAATCATCCTGACCAGACTGTGGCCCACACACTGACTGAATGCTTGACAAACACTTTATTTCATGCCACTCTCCAGCGGTGACACCTCTGCAGATCCGGATTCATCTCACGGAGATAAAGCAAACGTACCTGCAGAAGTTCAGACCTTGTTGTCAAAACTCAAATCTATTTTCATCTGTATGTGACCTAAGCTTTTTATATGCATGCATTATATACTGTGGGTGCGTTTGCCAAACGTTTTAGCTTGGTTGTACGCTTGTGTAAAACAACAGAGACACTCTGCAGCAGCAAAGGGCTGCAGAGGGAGTCATCTCTCCTGAACACAACTCTGGCGCAACTCTCTGGGGTAATTAGTATCTTTGTGCCTATTGAACACATCAAAAAGGCCGCTCTTTCACATCTTGCCGGCAGCCTCATATTGCACGGAGAGAGAGGAGAGAGAGGTGGAGGCAGGGTGGGGGAGTTGGGATGAGGAGGTGGTGGTGCCGTGGGTGGTGGGTTGTTGAAGTGAGTAGGTATGTATCGCAATTATGATGGCGCTTGGCAGAAAGCGACCGAGGTTCAATAGAGATTTTCATCTGCCGTACTGAAGAGGGAAATAAGACTGCTTATAGAAACTGTGGGTGTAATGAGATGTGCAAAAACAAAAAAAAGACACAAGAAGAAAGATGAGAGAGAGAGAGAGAGAGTGATACAAGAGGATAAAAGTGTGCGTGTGTGTGTGTGTGTGTGTGTGAGAGAGAGGGGGGAAATTATCAGTACAGTATATAAAAATAAACTGAGTAGTTTGAGTTTAAAAGACCAAGCGGGTGGCAAGATGATAAAATGGAAGATAAGCATGAAAAGAAGAAAAAGAAACGTTGTTATCTAAAACTATTAACCTGCCAGGCAATTAAAAAACAAACATCTTATTAATAGAATAATTAGAACAAAATAGAAATTTACTCTGAAATATTATTTTGTAAAATCCTTCTCGGGGAAATTAACCTACTTTGATAATCTGATTGTTTTCCCTGATCGATCACTGACGTCATTTTCACTTGGCACAGGAGCTGCAGTGTTGGTTCCTAGAATTAATTTAATTGAACATTTTGACGATAGCCAAACATAAGATTATTATTTTAAAAGCAACTTACACAAATAAGTTACAACAATCTCATTTTGTTTGTTATTTTGATGCATTTTTCATTCATATTGGTAGAAACACAGACACCAAAAAGCACAACACAGGCTCTGCTGAAAAGCTAAACCACTCGAGATGTGGGCACATTTAGTTTAACCAAGGGAACCATTGCCTAGTGTTATTCTTCTCTATTTTCTTTTCTTTTCTTTTTAAAATAAACTGATTTCATCAGCTCTGAGTGTGTAATATAGGGTGCACGTGTATTGGTGTTCTAAAGAAAGGTACTCTATTTAAAATAAAGATAAATTATAATTAGTTAAAAGTTTTCCATTTACATGCATATTTACATTAATGTATTAATTTTTTGTTACTAATAAGGATTAGGAATACTACAACAAATACTGTAGTTATTCTAAAAATAACAGTTCTAGTACCCAGCAGTGCCAATATTAGTTAAAAACTGTAGTGGACTAAAGTTGGTTGGTCATTTGAAAATTTCATTAAGCTCCAGTATTTTTATTTTCACATGAAATATGTTTGCATGGCTGTTTGTGGTGAAAAAATGAGCTGCTTTCGACATATTTCACATTGTTTTGTGTGATGATTACATCAAAACTGCTCAGCTGGAAACTCACCAGGATCATGTGACCAGTTGAGATGTCCATATTTGAGTGGGCAGGCTCTTCGCTCCAGGAGGAAATGCTGCTCCGTGCCGAGGGGCTGACGGCTTGACCGCCATCGCTGAACTGAGAAGAGACGCTGTTGATCCTGGAGGAGATGGGCTCCGGACGCTCGGCTGGGGGCTTGACTGCCATGCGCTGCCGACACAGCTCCTACGGGAAGGAAGGAGCTACGGATTAGTCACTGCCATCACGTAGGTGGGGCCTAGTAGTATTTTACGCATGCATGACTTACAACACTTGGCTGACAAATTTATTTGAAATATCTTAACACTACTGATATAATTAGAACTAACAGCAGATAATGTTGCCTTGCTGTAGCATGCTACCTTCAAAGGGAAGTTAACAAATACACCTGACAGTTTGTTCCAAAATGGTAAAATAAAAAAATTAAAAACCCACAAAAAAACGTGGAGATAGACTGAGAGCTTGCTTTTGCTGCAGTTGCATCTGATGAGGTTGTTTCTCTTTGATGAACAGTAATGGTAGCTGAGATAAATGTTTTTGTATGCTGCTGTGTTGCAGTTGTGGTCACTATTATTATTGTCAGAATCTTAGCAGGCTTTTGAACCGACCTTTATTTGACACATGTCAAATAAAGTTATGGCTGGTTAACCCTCATTGGTTTCTTCGTAATTGCTGCTCAGGGACTAATTATTAGAGCAACAGTTAATAGTACACTACACACCATGATTGGTTTTTAAAATAACTGAACAGTAAAATCAACTAAGCAAGTGAAGAATTAATCACTCTGATCTTATTTCAAAGAGATTTATTTATATGTGGCAGAGACAGCTACCGATTAATCTCTGGCTCCTGTCTCCCTCCCTTCACCCTCAACCGGCCAGGGCAGATGGCCCCGCCCCTCCCTGAGCCTGGTTCTGCTGGAGATTTCTTCCTGTTAAAGGGGAGTTTTTCCTTCCCACTGTCGCCATAGTGCTTGCTCATAGAGGCTTGTCTGATTGTTGGGGTTTCCCTGTATTATGGTAGGGTCTTTCCCTCCATACAATATTACACATCTTGAGGTGACTATTGTTGTCATTTGGTGTTATAAAAATAACACTGGAATGAACTGAATTTAGCATGCTAACAAGTTAGCACTGGCTGGTACCCTTTTGTACCATGTCTGTCTTCCCTCAGTTCAGAGGAAAAATTAACCCTGGCCAAATAGTGTATTACTTCTTTTGTAAAGTGATTGATTGTGATGAAAAACCCAGACAGCTGAAGAATAACACAGTACATCCCAGAGCGGCTGAAGCTCTTGGCAAGCAACAACTGTAGCACAAAATGGATATGATGGAGAAATGAACTAAAGTCAGGTTAAAAAACAAAGGTTAGCACTGCCTAAAACTAGAGTAGCTGCAAAACGTCAGCAACCTCATATACATATATAATTCACATTTAAAAAGCAGTGTTTTAGGTCACATGGCCATCACTAGAAGTCAGTCACAAGTTCTCAGAATCAAAGTTGACGGTCCAAACTTTTGAAAGCGGAACAATAAAGCTTATTTAATGACTTGAGGGTTCTGTACAGACGAGTGTAATATTCCTGAGTTCATTAAGAACCATTATTTTCATGGTGTTAATTAACATTTCCTTCCAAAAAAATCCTGCCTTCTTTATAATGCTTATTTGTGAGTGTTCTTATTATTTCTCTTTTTGTCCTCTAAAATCTAAAAGGCTGAAAAACATAAAAATGAAAAAGGGCCACTGTGGGCATAATGAGTGAATGTGAATAAAGAGTGGATTCAAGCAACAGAAAATGGGATTTGCTATTAAAATTGGGCTCAGTGTGTTCTGACTTTCATAAACAACTTTCAGTGACAACTTGTGTAGTCATGCTCCTGTAAATCACAAGTTAGTAAAAAACAAAACAAAACAAACAAAAAAGAGCAAAGAAAAGAATAAAACTAGAAGACATTTTGAACAAAACTGAAATCCTTCCTACTGGCTGTAAACACCTGGGCAAGAATGGTGAAAGCACCAGACACTTAACCACCAACTGCTGAATGCTGGCCGGCTTCCAGGATGTTGGTGGAAAAACAGCATGCATGCTCAGCAAGCTTCCCCTGAATACATTAAAAAAAAAACTTTATAAAAAAGTTTTGGCAAAGTATGCCGCTCAGTCTCTTAGCAGCAAGTACAATATCTTCATTCATACGCCTGAGCAAACTGTCATTTTCGGTCTGCTGGATACGTGACCACAATGAAATATTGACACCACATCGAACTTTCAGTCTGCGTCTTCTCTACACAACTCCCAGCAGGACCTTTAGTGAGCTGTAAGGAATGACTGTGCCACTTGATACAAGAGGAAGGAAAAACAGGCAGTTTGTGAAAATCCAGAACAAAGATGTGCAGAACTAAAACCCTCATGTTACAGTTAAAACTATCTGTGACCTTATCTGACATGTTTAAATGTTTATGAATATTTTTTGGCATATAATTTTTCGATGTAATTTCCTCAGTTTTGTTTTGAACATACATCAAAAAACTATCAACGCAGCACTTCATATGTGGATGTAAAGAAACTCAAAAACAAGAGTTTAAGACTGTGAAGTTAAAGATTTAAGGATTTTTCTATATTGTAAATTAACATTGTGGTATTCTGCAATAACCATCATGTGCAACACAATTAACAGTTTTTTTTAAATATATGTTTAAAGGTAAACTTTTTTCATTTTTTCAAATGACATTTGAGTTAATGATACTGAGAACAATGAAAAATAATGTGGCATACAGGTGGTTAACTTTTCTAGTCTTTGAATAGATTCTGTAAAATCTATCTAAAAACAGATTTTATAAAATAAGATTATTGTAGTGATTAAATCGTAGTGTTTTTGGAGGGCATATTCCTTGAAGAAAGAGAAAAAAAAGATCCATGTGGTAATTTAGTGTTCAACCCTTTATTTGACTGGGTTTATAGGCCAAGCAGGGGGGTATACTCAGCATGAAAATAGCGTGCACTGTTTTAATATGTTTACAGTGTTGGACGACTTGTTTTATTGAAACATGATGAGAAACAGTCTTTAGCGTTGTGTCAGAAGTGTTCCCAATCAGCAACATGCTTGAACTCTGCTGTGCTTTTTCTTATTTTCTGTTTCAGAGATGGACACTACCAAAGATTGAAATAATAAGGTCAACATGTGCAGAGGTAAACCTTTAAACCCAACCATGCAAAACAGGCTGTGTAGCTCACCTGCCACAGGTGTAACATTTGCCTGGCTCATGAGATGGTTCAACACACCACAGGTTATATTCAAATAAATCTCTTTCTAAGTCTTATCAAATTGAATGCAGCTTGGAGACGCGCCTTGGGGGAATCTTTGTTTCTGTTTGCCCAATTGGCTGATTTGGTTGTGGGTGTATAATTGCTTTGTTTTTATTGTCTTCCTGCCTCATACCTAACCTCTTTGAATGCCGTAACTAGAATTTTTCCTCAAGTCTGACAACCTGTTAGTCTAACAATAGCTGAAGTTTTGCTGTCATTTTGAACCTGCTGAGGTTTATAGGCAGTACAGAAATAAGGTTTCTGCATTGGAAATTAAGCAGGCTTTGAAACAAACCAGGTTAATAAAATGCATCTAATGACTGAGTAAATGTGTAAAGGAACAGTTACCTGGCACATCCTTTGCGTTGTATTACTTTAAGCCATACATCACCTGCATGAGCCTACAAGGACAGTGACTACAACAGGAGACCTGGACTAAAACTCTGTGGGTATCTGTGTTTCTTAATGAGAGAGACGCAGATGATTAACTGACCCCGTGTTTGATTGACGGTGGAGGTAATGTGAGCAGGCCTTCATTAGTCCGTATCTGATCTGTCTGATGTTCTCGTAGGTCGGCACGCTGACAATGATCTATGGGCTCGGACACAGTCTCATAAATGTGTGCAGATTATTAAAGTGCTTCGATGCCTGGCCCGGGGATTCTGACGGCGCTGCTGACGGTGGTGGGGAAACATAAACACGCTTGGATTTAAAAGAAGTGCGTACTAGAAGCTGTTAGAGGAAGCACTGACCTACAGTTAAGTAAAGTCTCAAGTGCTGCTTTTATTTTTAGACTTGCAGCGTCAGTGTTTTGCAGCAGCCTTGTTTTTAGCATGTTTTAAGTTTAGTATGTAAGTATTTAGCATCTAAGTTTGTTGTTTTTAAGTTAAAGGCAGCTTTTGGGTGAGGGTTTAAAACTATTTTGAGTGGTCCTGATGAGATTTAATATACTAAATAATTAATTGTCAATAAAAACGATCAACAGCCCTTTCACATGTCAACATTTAAACTGTATATATAGTCACAATAAGGGCATCCCAGCATCAGTTATCATTATTTTACAGGTAACCATAACTGACGCTGGCATCCATTCCCATGCTGATTTTTACTTTCCACTGTATGTAGAAATATTTCTCAGGGTTCCTGAGTCAACGCAGAACACTGAGAAGTAATTCTGGAGAGTTTTACAGTGTTACTCTTATTTATTCAAATGTCTGATTTATGGTTGGAGGCTAAGTGGATTTATCAGATTTAGCCGTGTGTCTCTGGTTACAGATCTGCAGTGCTGTTAGTTCAGGGCTGTAAATCATCTTATCTCATAATAACACCGCTTTAATCGATATTCTGTATCAAATGATTAATGTATTAAATAGTTAGCTGTGTGATAACTGCATTATTGTATGATGAGGCGTCCCATTACGACCTTGACTGACCCTGCTGGAGATGTTTTTGGCATGACTAACTCAGCATATTTGTTCTTTTCCTGATGTGTTCTGAGTAGTTGGAGGTATAGACCACACTAAAGACTCCATGTCCCTTTAAGAATGATGCTCACTAGTTTTAAGGACAGGATATAGCTGACTATATACATGTATGATTCTATATTTTATTGTTTTAACATTTAAATGCGAAAAAGTATTGAGAAAGATACACAGACTGTTGTCACAGCTCACACAGGGGGTTTTATGGCACTACACAAACTACCCAATGTCAAATCTTTAATAAAAGACAAAAATTGGCCCCATAAATTCCCTTCTGGCTGCTAACTACACCAGTTTGCCCGACTTCCTGTTTTTGCTACATCCTCTGAGCTCCATTTTTTGTGCTCAATCGGCTCAATCACACCGAATTGTGGGTGTTTTGTCACACATGATCAACAGCATTCATACCGGAACAACTGCACACGGTGAACTTTGCAGCTGCAGCAAAATTTTTTATGATGTAATTAAAACTGCCTCAAAATGGCTTCCCTCCGAGAGCCAATTAGAGGTTAAAAAAAAAAGCAAAAAAAAATAATGTGAAGGAAGAATATAACCCGGGACAGGTTTAGAGTGTGAACAGTGCAGATTTACAGTGCCAACACCTCCCCCATCCCGGAGCAGTGTCCATACGAACACAAGTATCTTTTTTTTTTTTTTTTTTTTACAGCGTATTGATTTTAACTATACATACTTCATCACTTTAATGACTTTGGTTTATCATCAGCATGCCAGTCTGATGCATATTTTCTCAGCTTTGACTAAACTGACAGAAACACCAAACAACACATGCTAATGCCTTTGGCACTAATATCAGTCAAAGCCTAATAAAGAGTGGTTCCTCTCTTTCTTCTTTGATTCAAAATCATGACCACTGACAAGTGAACGGCCTTCCACGTTCAACGTTTTGCTTGTTTACGAGCAGGTTCACTAAGTGCACTGAATGCAAAGCAGACACACTTGCATTGTACGGACGTGCATGACTTGGGACTCTGTAACAGTTGGGTTCCACCGAGTCTTTTAGTAAAGACATTACATCTTGTTTCTGCTCAGTGGCACTGAATCCATGCAGTCTATTAGATGCTTTTAAGCGAAACCCCATTGTTGGTGTATTCAAGGTCATCCAAAAGCCCAGTGCTGTGCCAAACAGCAGATATTGTAATGCAGCAAATGAAAAAATTATCTTTCCAGGAAATCCATACTGGCTTTTGCTGCCTTCTCGATTAATTTATAATGAAAGTATAACTCATGAATGAAATGCTTTTTGGCAAATCTAAGGTTTGGAGTCATCTAGATGAACTACTGCATTAAATCTGACAATAAAAAAGGGTGGATATACAGTATATGTTCAGCATGATGGAGTACCAATCTCTAAAGAGCTTTAAGTCTTTTTAAATTGATTTTAAGACACAATCCATTTGATCAAAACAAAGGTCTGTCTGGGAGGGAAGGAATCAATATTAAAATTGATGACAGCATTTAAAAGCAATCTGAAAAAGTTTTTTTTTTAAATCATTTTCAATTATTAGAATGTTAGCATAGCATAGTTGCTATATGAAACTATGAAACTCGCAGGTAAAAAGACACCGATTCACAAGAAGTCAAAAATGGAGTGCATGCTAAATTTGCTCCTGACACAGGCCTTTTTTTTATCCAAACCACTAAATAAGAAAGAAGTAAATCAATGAACACAATATGGAAAGAAGGATGCACATGTGGCACATCAACTCTTCCCATATGAATAAAAGGTTAAAGAAAAACCCCAACAACCCCCTCTCATGGGCGTCATGCCAGGGAATCCACTTGGTGCCACATGACCATCTCGAATCATACATCAGCCCGGGGGCAACACGGGGCGTGTAAGTGCTGGGAGGCACGTGCCACCCGAAGCACCCCCTTTTCAGAAAAGCTTGCTAATAGGGAGGAAGGTTGGCTTTTGGGGCTCGAGGTGTGCCAGCAGAGCCTGTCAGGCTCACAGGGGTACCTCTGTTTACATGCCCCTCTGACCAAATCAAATTCAGGGGCCTTCACCCAAGTGCCCTTCCTCTGTGCTTAAGCAAACTAGCAAATAAAAGGGGCAACGTGACACAATCTGTGTTGAGAAAAAAGGATTTAAGGAGTAAAGTAAATTATAATTAAAATATACATCGAACAGATACTTAAAAAAAAAAAGCTTCAGAAACAGAGCAAAGAAGAAGAGAACAGAAGGGATACAGAGAAAACAGAGGTGTAGGACAGAACAAGAGTTATTGTTTGCTTGTTTAATCTAAACTAAGATGAACTGGAAGTGCATTTTGCACATATTCATTGGCGATGTTAAAATCTTATGATGTTGATGAAAGTCCTTGAAATTGAATTGAGAAAGAGAGAGACTGTGAAAGTGGAGTAAGGCAGGCTGAGGGACGCCAAAGAAGAAAAACCGAAAAAAAACCTCATCAGTAACAAGTCTATATTTTTTTATTTCTTAAAAAATATGCAAATATGTTCATTAGTTACCAAAGCATTTCTCGTGTTTCAAGAAAATTCCTGGTGTGGGTGATAATATCTTTAAAAATGATAATGTTTCAAGATGATATCTCTTGATTTGTGAAAAAAATCCATGCAAAAAGTGCAATCTAGTGCAATGATCTAGCGCTGCGGTGCGGATAGTTTCCTCTCTGCTTTGATGGGGGAAAAAAGACTTTTAGTAGCAGATAAAAGTTCGAATCAGATGTAAAGATAAACTGACAGCGACGTTGCAGATTCCCATGTCGGCAGCAGAGTAATCCAGGGACTGACTGACTGACAAGCATCATCCACCATCTCCCCGCCCAGCGCTCTGACACGCTGCACACAGTCCTCTGTCGACGCTTGTCATTCAACATCTCCTTTGTCGGTGTCGGCCAATCCCACGTTGCCGTTACACCGTAACTGCTTGACTGACACGCTGGGAGCCGGGGAGCTGAGAGCCAAAGGTGGAGGGGATTCAGAGGGAGGTGGTGGTGTGGTGGCGTGATTGGAAGGCGGTGTGTGTGTGCGTGTGTAAGGATGTGAAGCGAGGCCTCAAACAAACGTGCCGAGGGCAAGAGTCATTAATATGCAGTGGTTGGTTAGAGTGTGCATGCATACACACAGCACGCATGTGTTTGTGCATATTTGTGTCTGTTTGACAGCCAGCATGAAGGAGCTGCAGTAGTAAGGCCGTCAGGCAGCCTGCCGCTTCCTGTCTGCTTTAATTGCATGTAGCCCTGGAGACTGCACACACACACGCACACACACACACACACACACACACACACACACACACACACGCAGACAGAATCCAGCCCAGGGAAGCCCTCTACACACCAGCGCTGACAAAGAGACTAGGTTTACACGGCTAAGATGGGAGCTGAACACTGAGGTCTTTCACTGAGGATGACGGCGGCTCACTGTCGAGACTCGATAAAGACGACAGAGGAAAGAGAATCAACTAGAAGAGCTTTGGGAGTGCGAGCAAAGCAAGACTGAAACCTCCCAAGAATGAGCAACACAAAGGTTTTTGTAAGCTCTTAATCAGATAAATAAAGCGGAAACACAGCCTTACGTGTGAATTTTAATTAGCATTTTTCAATTAGAAGCTTAAAGTGACTCACGGAGTTAAGTAACCGAGAAGATAAGTTTTTCACTCTGAGGAAAAACAAATATTTTATGTAGACTGAGATAGGTCAACCTATCACTGGCCAGGGCACTCTTGCAAAAAAGATTTTTAATCTTAACAAATTTTTAGCGGCATGAACGTTGAACGTCTTTTAGAAACCTCTCTTGCTAACCATTAAGGGATGCTTCTCCCTTACTGGTAAGCAATATCTCTATTTTCAAAAAGCAACATCGTGAATCTGTAAGTCACCAGTGATGGGGTAAACCTTTGACGCAGTCCCACAGTCTATTTCAGGAGGTAAAAATCCCTGAAGAGGAGCATAAAATGTAAGCACTTAGGGGCCAAGCTGGGCTCATTATAAAATCAATGCTCACAGGACTACTCTCATTTAAAAACATGGTGGGGAAAAGGTCAGAGAGAGAGAGAAAGAGAGACGGAAAAATCTCAATCTAATTCTTTGCTCAAAAAGCCACTTAATATTGGATTCTGTAAATTAAATTTCACACTTGGCTATTCCGGCCAAAGGATAATTACCGCAAGCAGAGGAGGGAATGGAAATAACTCGAGGTGGAAAACCTGTTGGATTGGTGATATTACTTCATGTCTCAGACAACAAATTATAGCAGGAGACAATCAGCGATCACCACACACCATTAATGTAGTTAAAACATGTCGACACGAGAGTGAAGGCGACGCTGAAAGAAGAGAATCACAGAGTCTGTCTCCTTTAAATCACAAAATCAGCCCCAGAGACTAAAGTAGGGATTTTCAAGCCATTTAAAAAAATTTTAATTACATAGAGAGAAATAATAGTGCATTTTGGTGTGTTTTTTAAATAATCTAAAAAAGATGAGTCCTAAAAAAATATAATTTGTGACCAAATCTTACTGTGGATTATTTATGTTTCTTTACATAGAGAGTTGTGTGAGATTTACTGTAAACAGTACAGGTAATACAAAAAATGCCATTACATTTAAAAACAGTAAAAAACCAAAACAGTGCACCTCAATAATAAACATGTATTGCGTTGTTCTGTTTTGCTTTAATAGGAAAATGCAACTGCTGCCATCAGTTGCAAGATGATGATTACAAGAAGCAAAAATATGGTTGTAATAAAAGGCTCTCTCATTAAAAAGGTCCACAAAACTTCCACTTCTTAATGTTATGCACACACGGGAGAACTCCTGTTTATGCATCTTTCATGTGTTATAAACACAACACATTTTTTTTAAATATAAATATATATGTATAATGTGAATGTGTGCACAGATGGCACAGTAACAACTCCTACCTGGTAGGTGGCGGTAGCATCGCTGCTTGTATCTGTTCCCAGATTGGTGAGCTTTTCTTTGAGCTTGTGGTGGGAACGGTGCCGGAGGCAGTAGACCACGGTGGAGGCCAGCAGGACTCCAACGATACACAGGATTGACACGACGGTGAGAATGAGGAACTTGGTTGACTCTGTCTGGCTGTACTTGGTGGGGATCTGGTTGATCTGGCTTCCCTGTGGGCCACAAAAGAACAGATGAAAAGGGTTAATAAATTGCATCTATTACTATTTTTATCTGCTGTGAGTGGTTCTCTTTGCAGCTCAATGGGTAGAGCGTGGTGCCTCCAATGTCAAGATAAGAGTATGAATTCATCCACCCTGCTAAAAATGACTGCGGTCGTGATGGAAGCAGGTGCTTTTGGGGAAAAAAAACTGCAGGGGTGTGAAGCTGTGTACCTAAGAGTGTGCATGCTTTCAGGTGATTTTACTGATCAGTCAGACAAGAGGAACTAATCTGCAAAATCATCTGGCAGAGTGTTTGATTGGAACAAGCCTGCAGGCTCTCAGAGCTTCATGGCACATGGTTTGATACTTCTGGATTACAGCAGCCACCAAAGAGGCCAAAACCCCCCGAAACAAGTCACACTGGAATCCTTCGATTGACAAGATAATATAAGCGTGAATTATTTTTGCTACTAATCAGGGTTCCAAAAAAAATGCTTGTCTTTGCATGGGTAGATGAAAGCGTAAATCACATGGTTCTTTTCTTTCCTTTTTTGGAAACGCATAAACATGCATATCACTGCGCTCGATGAAAAGTATAATCACAAGCGTTTGTTCCACCATCTGTGCCCAGGAGTGCATAGAATGCATAAACTCCTGTTTAGTAAAGCATTCTGGATGTCTCTAGACAGCTCAACACCCCGCTTGCTATATTGGAGGAATTTTCTACCACCATGCACAGAGGCAACAGACGTTCTGCTGTCTTGAGCAAGTGCCTCGCCAATTCCGACCTCAGCTGCAATTTAATCCAGCGTGAGAGAACCAGATCCTTCAGCAAACAACTAGAGATTAAAGATTTCTTTTCAACCAGTCAGCTGCTTAAGATAACACAATGGACACATACTGTATGATAAAAGTCTCTGTCTGAACTGCTTCACGAATGTGCAATCATTTGAGAGCGGAGAAGTAAGTCTTATTGAACTGTTCATTATGAGCTGCAGCTCCGACTGCTGCTTGCTGTTCATTTTCAGACACCAGCGAGCTCCAGATAATGGGCCTGTTGCATTTTACCTGACTACTACTAGTTAACAATAGGCAACATAATTCCCCGTTATTACACACAGCATAATGATCTTGCCAACAAAGAGCGAGGCAAGAACCAAAAGAGTAGAGCTACAAATTGCACAGCCAATGACAGGCCTGTAATTCCTCTTGACAAAGAATTATCAAAAGAAATCAATCGCAAAAACAGCTTTTCTTGACTTGTTCCTTATTTGGAACCATTTTTTCCCCCATATCTTTGTTGCACAAAAGAGATTACCACTCATTTACCGGTACAAAAAATTCAAACGCTTGATGGTCCCAAGCACATAACTATGCTTACCGCTGCACTCATCATTAGTTTGTCCTAGCTGTAATTTTATGTTGCATATTAAGCTTGTTTAAAATTACTTTTGTATTCTGACAGAGAAAAATAATGATTACAAAAAGAAAAAAAACAGAGGTTTTCTCAACCCTGGAGAAAGGCAGCTTGAGGGTAAAGAAAGGAGGGGGCGGAAAAAAAATCCCTGTCCCTCAGTGGTAGAGGTCACGGAGATTAGGCGAGGTGTGGCGTGGTGAGTTAATGGAAAGGAGGCTTTGAAAGCAGCAGGGAGAAAAGGGGCAGTCCTGTCGGATCCCTCCTGCCTGCCTGTCAGCACAGAGAAGCCCTGAAACCCTGGGAGGTGGGAAAAGGACCGCTCTACCCTGTTAAAGATTGTTCTGGAATTCTTGTGAGGTTTCGGGGAGTGACCCCCACCCCACCGCCATCATCACTCGATAATGCACCCTCCCTCCATCGTCCCCCCCACCCCGTGATTTCATTCATTGCTACTGCTGCATTCAGCACCTAATAAAGAGTGCCCGCAAAAACACACACAATGGGGGACAACAGTTGTCCGATGCTTTGTGGGGTGTCCAATTTGCTTGGGGAGTTCTGAGCCATACTGTAAAAGCTGGTCGCATAGTAATGTGACGGCCCTGAAAAAAAACCCAGTGTACCAGTATTCATGTGTCTCCGAGTAGAAGACACATGAATTACTAGAAGAAGAAAAATATATATATATATATATATATACACACATATATGTATATATATGAGAAGTAAAAATTGTGATTCAGCTTTGAAGTACAGGGCACATTAAAGATTTATCTGCAAACTCAACTTACTATGGAGCCTGTTCATGAATCAGTAATAAAGATAATGTAGGGAGTCTGTTTATGTTACATTTATATGGCTGCTGATCCTAATGTTGCATTACACATCTGCACGAGCAGACGCTATTGATTGTGGTTGGGTTGTGTATTTTTAATGTTTCTCTTCATTAATGCACTTTTAATGTAAAAGATGGCGGCAAAAAATATCAGCCGTTAAGAAAGCATCATAAACAAAAGTAGCTGAGCAGTAGCCTGTGTGCGTTGTGGGCTCGGCAAGGCCATTAATAATGCATTATTGCTGATTCCACATGCTTCCACTGCAATCATCTTTTGCAAAATGTATTTTTTTTTAAACCCGCGGATCAAATAACTTCATTTGTCATTTTACTCCCCGAGTCATCTCATTGTTTTGTCAAATTAAGTTTCATGGAGAGGGATTGCATCTTGCTTGGCTAGTAATGGCCCATAATTCAAGGCCCTAACTGTAACAGCTCAGTCATCTTTCACGGGACAGATGCCGGCGTTTCCAAAGCACACTCCCCACTCCATACACACACACAGGCACAGACGCACGCACTGATCCCACCTCCTCCCTCGGCCTCTTTATCATGGCTGCCTAGCATGTCTGTCTATTGATTCAAACAAATGTAGCCTGACCCCACCTGCTTAATCAAGTTTGGTTGCAGTTGTTAGTAACAGTAAAAGGGGGTGGAGGAGTGTGTGTTGAGTGAGCGTAAGAGGGGGAGAGCGAGAGAGCGACTTGAGGGCGTATGACTTGTTAGTTCACAGCTATGAAAAACGAGCAGCCATTCTAGCCGAGCTGCAGCGGCAGATGTAGCAGAAATTTGCAATGATTGAAAATCAAATGTTTGCTCAGGATGGGAGGTGGAACATTCACACATGAGCCAACGCATGCAGCCATTACTGTGAAAATGACTGTACAGCCTTTTCGGTAACATGCATTATGAAACGAAACACTTGCATTCGAAAGCTTGTACTCGATGTAAGTGTGTTACCTATATTGTACTATATGTTTCCAGTAATAAGCGGCAATCTGCTCGTCTCTGCGGTTCTAAGGCCTTCATCGTTTCTCACTCCTGGGGCTTAACCCTTTCAATCTTATTTTGAGGGCTTGCCTAAGAGAGTCGTGACTGCTAAGGTGAATTACAGCCCAGCACATAGAAATGAAAGGAAATGTAAATTGGTTCACGTTGCTGGTGTGATTGCAGGTGAAAAAGGAATATCACTACGACTGTTGGGTTGAATCGCTAGACGGATTAAAACAGAAATCCAGACTTTAATCTACATCATTGCTGGCTCGGAAGTATTTTTTTTTTCATGGTTCAGACAGACAAAGAAAAAAGCTACAAAAATCCTGTTTGTTTCTGGAAGTAAATCGGCCGTTCTGATCAAGACTTTTTGAGCGAGCGTCTGAACATGAAAGAAAAATGTTCTCTCCCCAAAGGCAGAGGGGAGATGGGAGTTCCTTTCATGCTTCAACCTCCATTGTCCATCTGCTCCCACAAAAATCGATTGTACTTGCAAATTTTTCATTTCACATAAGCAAATGTGGTTTGACATACAGTATGCAGTGCCTCCTGACTATTTCTGAAAAGCATTAATGTAGCCCGTCAAGGATGCCGGCTGGCTGTCTGGCTGTAGACGCTGCTAGGTTCATCCCTTTTCAGCAAATATCAGACACACTCCCTGCAGACAGATAGGCGCCTTTACACAGGAGGGAAAAGAACAAAAAGAATAGCAGAACACCTTTGTTGGTTTTTCTTATTCACATCGTGAATTTTTTTAAGCAGTTTAGTATTAAAATCTTACTTATGTGGGCAGCAGCCTAATTTCCATAGACTTACAATAATCTTCTTTGCAGCTGTTACTACTAAAATCTTACTTAAATCAATTAAGAAAAAAGATTTAGGTTAACTTTCCTCAAAAATGTGAGTAAATAATTTATCGGAAAACGAATGATTCTGGTCTTTGGTTTTGCGTGGACGTTTGGTGGTGGAGCGGTTAAGTCTCCTGGTCGGTATGAGTGTGACGGGGTGTATATGTGTGTGCGTGTGCATGAATGGGGGTGTGGATTAGCCAGGCTTCCATAGACAAAAGGCAGATGGATTTGCACGGCTCCGGCTTATTCAGAATGGGTAAAAAAGGTCAGAGGGAGAGCGCCGGCCAGCTTTTGTTTTCCTGGACGACGACCGCTGTAGAAAAGATTTATCCCTCACCTCTGATTCATTCCGGGCCTTTGAAAAAGTTCAACCAGGGTTTCAAGAAAACCTTTCAGCAAACAAGCACACAGAAACACATCATTCATACACATGTATGCATGCACACACGCACACACATATAGTGGGATGTATGAGTAAGTACATTTTTACTATGCGTGCATTGCAAGAAATATGACTACATTACATTTCATGTACTTACATCTGCTGGTGCACAGTTGCATGTATGTCTTTTAACAACACACCCACACACTCTCAAACGCCGTGCACTGTCTGCACACCGCACGCACCCAAATTCAAATGCACCTGAGTCAAACTTTGCACAAAACAGAAAAAAATGATCTTTTGCTCGTATAAACATCCACTTAGAAACCAAGCAAGAACTCTATTCATTTCACCTCACCTTAAACCGATTCTTCTGCAATATCACAAATTGCACACAAATTAGGACAATACTCTAAGATGAATATCACAGCATTAAAAAAACAAAAAGAAAACAAACCCCAAGGTTATTTAAAGTTTGCACTCCAGCAGTGCGAGGCGGCAGCTGAGCAAAATGAAAACAGCAGCAAATCCCATTAAACTGAATGTTATTACAATGTTACGGTGAGATGCAGCTGCATGAAGCCCCCTCGACCACGGTGCGCCGTCACTCACTGTCTAAACTCCACGGATACTCCCACTGCGCGTTCACCTTTAAAATATTCGACTTTCCGGGACAAATTTTAGGCAATTTTTAATAAAGCGAAGGAATTTGTATTGACACACTAGGTTCTAAATCAACCTGATGCAATAATGTATTTGAAAAAAAAAAAAAAATGTGTTTAAAACCAGGGCACAGTCCTTCGTCTCAAAAGAGCAACACCAGAACAAACCCATCATCTTTAATATTTCGTAAAGATTTGTGGGACAATTCGACAGCTGCGGGTACTGATTAAAGTCAGCCCACATTAGCATGCAAAACAATTAAAACCTACCAAAAATCCATGGTGAGGTAATGCAACAGACACCTCCTCCTGCGTCTATTTCCCATTCCACTCCGGCTGCACGGACTCCACAGACTCAGAGACAGCATCACACCAAAGGAGGAGGAGGAGAGAGTCAGTGAGTTGGAGAGAGAGGGAGTTTCATCTCCTCCCATCATCTCCTTTCCCTCCTTTGGAAAAAAAAAGAAAAGAAAAGAAAGTTCCCAGCTTTCTCTCCTCCCCCTCTTCTTTTTTATGCCATTAACCTCATCCCTTGTAAACAACAAAAAAGAAAAGAAAAAAGGGAGAAATGCACCAAAAGATTTCTCTCCAGTCTTCTTCCTGATGCAATTCAAGACACGTTCGGAGAGGAGATGACAGGAAAAGAGAGGAGAGGACGAGCAGCCTCCACTTCCAGAGGGAGAAATGATGCTATTTTTTTTTAAGGAGAGAGAGACTACAAATGTGCTGTGGGGCTCCTCCTTATATTCTTCCCATCCCTCCCTCCATTCCCTGCCTGTCTACAGCACATGTCACCTCCCCTTGTTGCCATGGCTACGGCTCCACATGTTGCCGACAGGAGGAGGAAGAGGAGAGGAAGAGGAGTTGAGGACAAGAGAGTAAAAAGGGAATGAAAAGAAAAGGGGAAAAAAAGAAGAGAGGATTGAAAAAAAAGACATGACAGGAATGATGAGGGAAGGAGGCAAAGGAAAAGAATGAGGCTGTAAGGAAAGGAGGAGAGGGGATAAGGGGGGAAAGAAAAGCAGGACATTCCTTTTTACAAGTCATTCCGACTCGTGCTGCTTCTTAAAATCTTGTTTTCCTTTAATCAAATTAAAGTTATTCTGTAGATGTGGCGACATCGGTTTGCTTTCTGGGAACAAATGGAAATATCTTCAGGCACATCAGTCCTCTGCTGCCAAGAAACTGCTGCTCGAGTCAAGAAAATTCAGGCGACTAAAGATTTCTCTTTAAGCAGAATTATCTCCATGGGCAATGCAGTGTTTTCTTTCCCAATCTGACTTTAATAGGATTTTAGGACTATTGGAAATTGTTACTCGTAAAAGGGATTTAGGGCATAGTTAAAGGTAAAAATGTGTAGATTTCTTTTCGCTGAACTAAAAGATTTTTCTGTCACTCGTAAAAAAAAACCCTGATATTGATGTGTATGACTATTGACAGAAAGTGAGCTGTTTGTGTGGTATAACAAATAGAAACTGACAGCTTACTTGCAGTTTTGATTTAAATTGAAGGACCTGACTGTGACCTAACTGTTTGCATGTGAAAAATATTAGTTTTATTTAATACATTATCAAATATTTGCTCATAGCTTTAAAAAAAACAATCACATACAGATTGATTTATGTCTTTCAGTTTACTGTATCCAGCTATTCTTCTTTCGTAATCATTGTTGGCGAGAGAGAAAAGGACTAACAGCTGCAGCGAACGTGGACCGTTAGAGAATTAAGTTGGGAAGGTGTGTTTGTCAGCGCATTTGCATGTGTGTTTGTGCATTTGAGTCAGAGTTTTTTTTTTCAGATGTCAGATGCTTGTTGGGTTTTTTTGTCTGTGTGTGTGCGTGGATGCAAAAACTACCAACTTAACAGTGTTTGCAGTTGAGCTTGAAAAAAAATGTAAAAAGAGAGGGCAAAGAGAGGAGATGCTGCCTAATGCAGTTGACAAGGTCCTTCCTGGGGAGCGTGTGTGTGTGTGTGTGTGTGTGTGTGTGGGGCTCTTCAGTTCATCTTTCTTTTCAGTCCCCCGCAACTCCTCCACATACACCCCCACACAATCTTTTGTCCTCCTTGGTGGCAGCTGGAGGTGGCAGGCAGCGGAGACCCTGCTCTCCTCTGTGTGCGGAGAGGGCTAGGAGGGTGGGGGCAGGGAGTTGCTTGGTGGAGTTTAGGGGGGGCTGACCGGTACCCCCCACCTCCCCTCGGTCCAACTCTCAATGCTTTGAACGCAAGCAAAAAGAAGTGGAAGTGACAAAGTTGGGGAGCTTTGGTGGCCTGTATTTGATTTCCTCTCCTTTTTTAGCAACATGAAAATCACTTGCTGTTTTTCCGTTTTTGTTCCACACACACACACACACACACACACACACACACACACAGAGAGAATGCAATGCAATACTACCTGTCCCTGCGTTGTATGTGTCTGCATCACAGTTTTAACATCAGGCAATAAGCAGCAGTGTTAATATGTTAACTCTGGTGCATCTCAGAACTCTCAATCAAGCAGTTCCAACTTAGTGACCTTTGGTTAGTTTGGATAACAATTTGTTACACCTATTAATGGAAAATACTACTTTCCCATAGCACTAAACAACTGATACACTAACAGTGGAAGAGACAGACGCTTTTGCTCAGGAGCGCGTGGAGGCCAAACATTTGCTCAAAGGAAGATAAATACATCCACTCAGATTATTCATGTGGCAACGTACCTGCTGGATATGTACATAGACATCTGTTTGCCAATATATTAACTCAGATGATCACATATGCTGTCATTTTTTTCCCACTTCCAGCTTAATACTGTAAATATTGATAATATTAGTGTTATAAAATGTACTTACAGCAAGCTACATTGTTGTGGTACACTACAGTATATTTTTCTTGGCAAGTGGAATGTCTCATGGAAATGTACATAAATACAAATAATACAGAAAGTGCTGTAAGAAGTATTTAAATTATTTTATCTTTCGATTGTTGTTAAGGTTAAGGTTTGGTTAAAAATGGGCCACCAAGACAGAGACTCCTCCATCCATCCGGAAATAAATCTCAAGGTGTTGAAATGTTATGTTCCCACAGCTGAGAGTAAAGAAATTACAACAAAGCTGATATCTTGTCATAGTTGAAGAAAGATGCAGTTCACGTAAGAACTTTTTCGGTCCGTATTGACAAGACAGCATCATGCAGTTATTTGTTGATTTGTTGAATGCACATCCATAATGCAAATCTTCCTTTCGAACACATCCCAAAGGCACTATATTAGACTGAGATGAGACCTTTTGAGTACTGTGAACTCACTGCCGTATTCAAGAAACTACTTTCAGATGATCTGTGGTTCATAACATGAATTGCTATCCTGGTGAAAACCGATGGGTACACTGTGGTCATGAAGGGATGGACATAAATGAGTAACAATACTCGGGTAGACTGTGGTGTTTAAGCAATGCTCAACTGATACTAAAGGATTCAAAGTGCACCAAGAAAATATCCCCCACACCATTACACCACCACTAGTTGAACAAAGCAGGAGCGATCTGTGCTTTCATTTCATTTATCCCGAATTCGGAGCCTACCATTTGAATGTCACAGCAGAATCTCTTCAGACCAGGCAACGTTTTTCCAGCCCTCTGTTGTCCAAGTCAGAAAATTATAGCCTCAGCTTCCTGTTCTTAGCCGACAGGAGGAGTACCTCTGCTGCTGTAGCCCATCTTTCGACCAAGATTTAATGAGTTCTGCTTTTAGAGATCCTCTTTTGCATACCTTGGTTGTAATGAGCGGTGGTTTGAGTTACTGTTGCGTTCCTATCAACTCAAAGCTGTCTGGCACTTCTCCTCCGACCTCTGACATCCACAAAGCACTTTTGCCCAGAGAGCTGCCACTCACTGGATATTTTTTCTCTTTCCATTTTCAGACTGTTCTCTGGAAAATTTAGCTTCCAGTACTAACGGTGAAGACTGTTAGCAGGAGCAGCAGAATTTACATCTGCTACCAAGTTAACTGTTTAGCAGAGGCGTAATTTTACCTCAGAGTTCTTTGCAATATCGCTTTCTTTTTTTTCAGACTTGGACAACTCACTGTGTTTATTTGCTTTTTGAAGATTGAATCTTTCTATTTCAAGGACTATGTTACTCTAACATTTGTTCACTGTTAACATTTTCACAAACTGAATGAAAGTGAATTTTTATTAAACCTGAAGTCTTTGTGTACATTTTATAAAGCAGCCTGAAAACAGGTAGCTGTGATTATCATGAAGTCTTGTAAATGAGGTTATGAACATTCACTCAGCTGGATTTTATTTAGTTAGCAGTTATTCAGCAGCACCTTACAAGGCCACAGTTGCATGCACATTAGTGTAAAGGGAGGCGCCATGGGTGTTGCTCTTTACAAGGATCAGATTTATCTGAAAGGAGCACTGTACTCATTCTGAATGGACTTCCTGGATCCTAGTTGCCATCTGTGAGCAGAATCTCTCATGTTTTTGTTGTATTTCTCCTGCCATGCTGTTCTTTGCTGACAGAACGACTGGAACATGCTATCCTAGATTTCTACTTCCGTGGATGACATAAGTAGAGGAAAACATGCCGTTAAAAGGGGGAAATGGTGCTAGCTGGATAGAGGAATTCAAACCATTTGGTAAAATTTGCAATTTTGTGTCCCAGATTCAAGCACAGAAATTCTCACAAGTGGGAATTTTTACAAATTCAACAAGGAGGAAATGTCCTCTTAACATAACACTTGGCAATCCTGTAGTGCCAAACCTGATGGTTGCAGACGCTTTTTGGCCACTTCTGCATCCTTTGAAGCTGGTCCATATTCTCTGCACCCCAGGCAAAATATAATGATAAAATAGCACACCTGATATGTTGTATATATTAAGATAAAGGAATTAAACTTTCAACCCAATTAAAGCCATTATCAAGTTATCTATTTAATACCAGTCAGGAAGGTATTAAATGAATATTTTTTGCCATTATCAAATAAAAATTATATTCAAACAGCTTCATAAATGTTTTTAAGCAGATATCAAAAGATATTTTAGTCCCTCAGGACAGTCTTTGTTCCTGTGCTGTGGTTACACAGGTTCCTACAGCAGCAACAGGCAAAGAGTATTTTAGCGGAACAAGTCACGTCACGTTAGGTCTGTTCGATATAATGATATATATCGGATAACGATATGAAAACGTCTATCGTTTCATATTACGCTATCGTTTGTTTCGTGATGTCGCAAAACAAACCGTTTACGGCAATATTCTTTCATCGTTTAGATGGTCACTGTAGAGTTAATTTCTTAAAGTTCTCTCTTTCTCTTATATTTAATATAACCACACTACGGAGGGACAAGCGACTGTTTTTATGCGAAGGTAAAACCTTGTTTTTCCACATAAACCTTTCACAATAAAGCTAAAGATCCTGTTGAGGTTTTTCAAAATAAATGGAATCACGTGAAATAGTACGCAGAGTATTTACGGATGAGAAGTCAGGTGCAAAAAAAATAAACCTTAGACAAGGCTTTCCCCCGCAGCACGTTGTGTAATAAATACTCACAAAAAATTGCGGCCGTTTACACTTACTGTATGTCTAAAAATGTATAGTTTCATGCATCGGTCAAATCACTCGACTCCAGGTACACGACGCCCAGCTGAAAACACTTCACACAAGTCGAGCTGCCCGAGATTCACAGAATTTACAGAAAATGTAAAATTTTTGTGATATATATCGTTGTTGGGACGATAAATGTCTTATATCGGGATATGAGATTTTGGTCATATCGCACAGCCCTACAACACATTACCTGTTAAAACAAGTGATCCTCGCAAGCATTTTAGATTTAAAGTGCCTGTTGGGCGCTGGTTTAGCTCAGTGTGTTGAGCGGCCAACCACATGCTATATAGCCGAAAGCGGCCGGCCCGGGTTTGAGTCTAACCTGCGTCTACTCAGCTGAATGAGGCCTTGCAATGTTAATACTGGTAGCTAACTGCAGATACTGTATATGGCTGAGGCCAAATACTTACCCTGTGTTTGTAGTCCAACTGTTATTTTTAAAACTTCTCCCAGGATCCTTTACTGTGAACTTCACACCTGACCCTGCCCCAGTAGTTTTTCTTCTGTTCGTGATTTCAGAACTATTTCATTTTCTCCGTGGCTCCTTTTGTTGGCTATAAGTCGTATTTCGAGATTGCGAATTTGTTTGCAAGACACTTCCACGGTGCTATGCTGAGGTTTTAAGTTTATTTAGTTTCTTTTTGTTGACATGTAAAATGAGAAGATTGATGGCGACCATTAAGATCTCTTCTCCGCATGAGACTACTTGACTTTATTCTCTCTGCTATCACTTGAAGCCTCACAGAACCCAGAGTGAGAAGTCCCCACTGTCATTAACTATGGATGAACGGAGGATTTTAGACCAGCAATCTCCACATAATGAGCTCGGAAACATCACTCAACTCGCAACCTTAAGAAACAGTCATGTCTCCTTCTTTGTGTGACGGCTTCAGAACAACACGGGCATCAACTTCGCCGTCAGCTCTGTCAGATGGTAACGACATCAGAGGCCATCATCGCCTGGATACTCACAAACAGCTTGTGTGATATTCAAACGGTCACCGATGGATACGAAATGAAAGGCTCTCTCTCATGTTTTTCAACAAAATGACAGCTCATTCAGCCCAGGACCACCAAACCATTGTCCTTTGTGTGGTGCAAGTATTTTGGATTCCTGTGACCCACCATTCTGCCCCCACATGCCTTGTCTTCAAGGATGGCACCCAAGACAAAAGAGCCATCATCTGCATGATATGGTAGCCCCTCAGCCCCGACGCCCCCTGGGACATAAATCTTCAGCATACAGTAAGCAAGCATAACATCTGGTCTGACTGACAAATAGACAGTGACAAAGTATTTCATACAGTTTGCGTTAAAGCAGGGACTGAAAACCTGCTAGTTGCACCAAATAGGAGAAGAAAACGAGGATGTACCTTTCCAGTTCTGGGCAAAAAGGAGACCCAAACACACTCACTCAATACTCTGAGGTACTATTACTTTTTCTTGCATACAGGAGGACTTTCCATCTTTACAATGAGCACACAACAAGACTGCAAGAAGCTCTGTTAAAATTTAAGGTAAATGGAGAGCAAAAAGTAACGGATGTAGCACTTCGTAGCAAAATCATTAAAAAGTAGTGACCCTATGGGCTTCATATGATGAAGTGCTTCATGCTTAACAGCAAACAACAGTGGCCACAATTTTTTTTTCCAAAGAGTGCATGAACCCAGACTTGACTGGGCTTTCTGTCCCCTTCATTTTTTATTTATTTATTCCCTTCCTCAGTTTTTCACACACACGCACACACACACACACACACACACAGTGCTCTGTCTTGTACCTTTGGCTAAGCTCACTTCACATGCTGGAAAATGGCTTGACAGCGGAGGCCGATGTAACTGTCTTCCCTCTGCAGTCAGAGGGACGAGCATGAAACAATTCTCCTGACAGTCTTGACTGGAGCAGCATCACCATCAGGCGGTCTAAGTCTGTGAGCTCCGCTTCACCAGTCCAATCACACCATGAGAGTTTAAAGGCGCCATGTCCTGTCTGCTGTTCCCCACCGTTAAACAAGCGGAGACTGTCCTTGGCCATAAAACCGTCTGCTCATTTGTTAAAATATGTTTTCCTGGTAACTTGAACATGCTGGGATACCTCTGGCTAATGCACAAATATATTTTTTTCCTTTGAAAACAGTAGCACTGGCATTTTATTGAAACATATGTTAAACTTTCACCAACATGCCAATGATAGCCACTCAGTTATTGTTGTAATCCATTTAAACTAACTCCCTGGCAGAGCCATTCGACTGCTGTCCCTGAATAACACTGCATCCAAAAGCAAGTCCAGTCCACTGAAGATATGACGTCGCACAAAGTGCATACTGAAGGGACATTAAATGTGAATGTCACACAGGTTTGTGTATACATTGGTTTGCTTGTTTTATGTGTCCGAAATAAATGGTTGTAAAGGTTGTAACACTAACTTTATGACTCACACAGCAGACTAGAATTTGTTTCTACTGATTACAGTCAATCTTTTGGAAACTTAACATTTAAACAGAACAAAAACTATATGTGAAAAATAATTTTTGCTCCTGGGGTTGAAAAGAGAAGAAAAGCTACGGTACATTAAACCTGCATTCTTTCTAATTCTGAGGAGGCGGAAACTGCTGATTTCAAAAAGAAGTCTGACTGTATGGATGTCTGTGAGACATCTCTTTCCTTCAACTATTTTACTCTTATTTAATACAGTTTATTTTGTAAACGATGGTCCGATTTAAAAGACGAAGCATCCACTGCGAACATATCACAGAATGAGACCAAAGAAACATTTCTCTTTAGTTTCAGTTTTTCAGCCATTATGCATCCGTGTATACTCTGACTGGACACATCACAAACATGTTTGATGTTTCCATTTTTCTTGTCTGGCCCTAAATTCGACACCAGATTCCTAAACTGACACATCAAAACTTTGACAAACCCTGCTCTGAGGTTTGTCCACCAAATGACTGATGAGTTCCTGCAGTATAAGAACGCACTGTCACCTCTAGCTTGTGACATCTTGTTTCGAAAAGCAAGATGACAATAAATGATGTCTGGGTACACTCTATGGAGCGGAGAAACGACCACGGTTCTCCCTAACTAACCTAAATTCAAATATAAAGACTCTTTTTAATTTTAACAGGTTTTTTTACTTAAAACAAAAACATAATTTGCAGCCGATCTGCCTGAAGTCTAGAACCCATGGACATCACCAAATGTTGTGTTTCCTCCCTTGAGATGCTTTGCCTTCAGATGGTGCATGTTTGTGAGCCTTTTGAAATAAAAAGCACGCTCTATTATTACTGAGGTCAGTTGAATAACTTTGCAACTGAGGAAAATCTTAAGAAACTCTTAGGTTGTTTTTGCAGCATTTGGCTAAATCTTAGCAGAGCATATAGCCCTGCACACTTCTATCAGCAGTCACATCATCAATACTGGCAGCCATACATGCTCATAGCACTGCCTCCACCATGTTCGACAGATAATGTGGTATTCTTTGGATCAATGAGCCGTTTCTCTCCTTCTCCATACTTTTCTCTTCTCATCTGTTTTTCTCTCACCTCTCATTTCATCTGTGATATTTTTTTGTGGATTCTTTTAGATGTTTTTAGGCAAAGTCTAATCTAAACGTCTTGGTGTTGAGCATAATTGCTGTAAATGCTCCGTACTTCCATTCATAAAGGCGTCTTTTCATTGTAGACTTATCTTGACTAGGTAAGATGCTGTGAAGTAGTTTTTCTTAACTATGGAAATAATTCTGTCATCATCCTCTTTAGCCATCTTCTGGGGTCTTCCAGGCTTCTTGGTGTTGCTGAGGTGGTCAGTGCATTTGGTGTTTGTGTCCGTTTATTGGGGTTTTTGAGCCTAATAATAGCCTCCATCACTTGCAAAACATCTTAGGGTCTCTTATTAAAATTATATTGAAACTACAGCAGACAGTTACAAAATACAAACTCAACACTTTGAATAAACTTCAGATATTATGTCTACTTCGTTTGTCATGAAGCAGTAAGAGAACAAGCCTCACCTGGCCATGAAACTGCTTGATAGTCAATCGTCACATTCATTTTTAACCTTGAAAACGGAGGAATGTATAAAAATGCCTGTAAAACTTGAACAATTTTTAAAACTTTTTTGTAAAACCGCATCAATTAAAACTGTATGTTTGCACTTCAATCACACATTGATTGATTTCCAGTCATACTGGTGATGTAGCACAGAGGCAAAACTACAAGATCTATGTCTTTGTTTCAAACATTAAAGAGGGCGATGTACAAGTCTTCATCTACAGTAAAATGCAGCTCAGCACTGAATAATTTTTAAAACATTGGTTGTCTGTTTGCTGCTTGTCATTTCTCTTCAAATGAGCTGCACAAGAAGCAGTGAGGCATCCCACCTGCACAGTCCAGTATCTATACTGCAGGTCTGCATAAAGAAAACAATTCAGTTTTGTGGTTATAATGTATTCCACCAGATTTTGTTGCAGAGATGGCAAATAAAATCACTGATACACCATGCCCTCTCACAGATATCTTTTATCTTCAGAGGTTGTGACCGCAGCAGAGCTCCAGACTAATTTCACCAACTCGATCTGACCAGTTTAGTCCTGAGTGCGTCTGCCACCTGGCTGAAGAAGCAGTGGCATTTTGAAAAAAGCCTGCTTTTGTCTGAAAGCCCAGAGAAATGTTTTCTGTTTCCCTGCCTCCTCAAAAATCAAATGGATTTTCTTTTTGCAGCAGAGGCAGGTTGGAGGAATGAAGGGAGGGAGCGAGGAACGAAGGAAGGGGAAAAAAGAGGGAAAAGGATGGATGGATTCCTTTCAACCATCACCTTTATCAGCCATCTTCTCCTCTGTGAAGGAGGATGCCTCAGAGCTCTGCAAAATAAATTGAGGGTTATTTTCTTATGAGATGCAGACTGAGGGGAAGGTGATAACAATGACTTTTCGCACGTCATTAAAGTCGTTTTTACATCTGCTTGTGGGTCCCAGCGGATTGTTTTCTTCCCTCAGTCTGACAAATAAATATCTGATAGATGTTCAGCACTGCCAAACAATGATGTGCTGTATAGCACTAGGCCTGCAGCCAACATGGAAGGTTACTGTCAGTGTTGTAAAATTAAAGGTGCTTTCATAAAAGTACATTTAGGACGTTCTTCAAAGGCCCCTGATCTGCACTTTCTCAGCATTGTCTTGATTTGCATCCAGCTGCATTTTCTTCTCCTGCCAGCGGTCAGTGTTTTTTTGACTCCTCCCTCAGTATGATGAAATATCTGACTGCAGTTCAGAACTTTTCTGATCTCAATGCCCTTTCTCAGTTCAGAGAGTCGTGCAAATGCAACTAAAACTGAAAGTGTAAATTAATGAAATTAATTAATGGAACTTTGGACAGCTAACAACTATCTAAATAGATGACATAAAGGGAAAGACAATTAAGATGACTGTGCTTTTTCCCCCAACACTCTGCCTGGGATGACTAATGTTAAACAGCATGGCATAGCTTATAAGACTTCATGTACTTAAACAGCGTGACTTTCTTTGTGACATGAAAAAAAATTGCAAATCTGGTCAAGATTTGCAATTTTTTCACCTGAGTTCATCAGTGAGACCCTGATAGTAATTTTTTCCACCAGATTTCTTCTTAATATAAATGAATCTTGTGTGAATAACTGTTCTCAGATCAGTAATTAAATTACAGTTACAATTATGTTGTTACTTGTGTTACAATAGTTCTTAAATTATCTGCACGCTCTGCTCACAGAAATAAAAAAAAACATCAAACAAATGTTTTTTTTCTTCTCTTCCTGCAGACTTATGATACAATCAGCTTCAGTTTATGTGCAGTAGGAGGAAATAGTGGAGCGGTGCAGAGATGCAGCTTGTGGGGAGTGGAGACAGGACATTATTTTTTACTGTATTGCAAAAAAGGACAAGGGCATAAATGGGAAAGTGGAAACTGCATCCAGGACAGAAACCACCATGTTGCTAAGGAAACATCAGCTCTTTACAAGAATCTGACAGACAGCACGCTAATGCTAAGCTAGAGAAGAATCCAGCGTGACTTTATAGCTGAGAGAATGCCAGCCCAGCCCAGCAGCCAGACCCTGAGCTTCAACAGGTAACAGAAGGAGTGTAGAGCAGTCAGGCTGCAGACTTTGTTTCTTCCTACTCGTGTTTCTAAAGTAGAATTGCTGTGGCGATCGCTTTGAAGTCACTTTGTGGTGGTTTTCATCTTTGCTTTGTGCTGTCGGCTTTGTGTTCATATCTAAATACGAAGAGAAAGATCATATGTGTGTCCTCATTAGGATAGGGACTTGTGCTGCTGTGTGCATTGTTAACTGGTAATTATGAGACAATGCATTCCAGGTCAATTCACTGAGCAACGAGAAAGTAATGTAATGAGTAGCATAATGTGTAATTAAGTAACATAATACATTACATTTAAGAAGAGTAACAAGTGATGTCTAATACATTACCTTTATGAATAATAGCCCCAGTTATTGTGGGAGATTCTGAGTAATAATTCAAATAAAACTGATATAAACACATCTGTCTGCTGGTTTCTTTATTAGCACTCAACTTGGGTCTAACACATCTGTAAAGCTAAAACACTGAATTGAATATATAAACACACAAGGCTGCAAACACCCACATAAACATAGGCGTCATACTATTGCACCATTGTGTGCATGTGTATGTGTGTAATACCTGTGTGCTGCCGCTGGGCCCAGATTAGCTTGTTAAAATAGAGCAGCACCGTTAGCATGCACGTCGCTTCAAAGCCGAGAAAAGGCTGTTGATCAAGGTGAATGCTACGCTTGTCGCCTTGCCTCTCCCTCACATTCAATCACCCACACGACCTCCTGCTGCCTGCCTGTGTGTGTGTGTGCGTGCTGCTGCGTGTGCGAGGAGCTGATAGCATGTGTAACCAGTATGTCTTGAACAAGTTTGCCAATTTGTGTATCCATGTGAGGAAGGGTGAGGAGTTGATTAGGAAGTGTGTGGTAGGGGTGAATTTGTATTTCCAATGCTGTGTGCTGGACTGTGTGACTTATGTGTTCATAGAGATATTATGACTGCATGTGTGCCTATGTGCATTTTTTCCAGCACTTATTTCCCTTTTCAACAGTCAGCTCAGTGGCCCTGAAATATTCTCGCAAAAGCACAAGACTCGTAGTGAAAGGGGACTGATTCTGAAGTTCTTTCAGAGACTGTTTGAGGGATTTGTCGGCAAATAAGATGAAAGGAAGCAAAACCTTGCGCTAAATGAGCAGCAACCAAAAAGGACGACTGATCATAACTTCACACCATTGGTGGGATAGAGAGATGGAGCAAAACATCGTGTTAATCCATTTAAAACTCACGATGTTGGACCACACACACACACAAAGACCAAACAATAAAGCCATGCATGTATTTTTGTTTCACTGCAGTTGCAATGGGCAGCATGTTGGGCAAGGCTTAGCACTGTTGCTTCCCAGACTGAATCCAGGCCAGCTGGGGCATTTCTGGGTGGAGTTTTTGGAGTGGAGTTCTCCCTGTGCTTGGATGGGTTCTCTCCAGGTACTGTACTCCAGCTTCCTCCCATAGTCCAAAGGCAAGCTTGGAGTTTGGTTACCAGGTGTGAATGGTTTGTCTCTGTGCTAGCCCTGTGACACACTGGTGACCTGTCCAGTGTGTAACCCACGTTTTGCCTCATGACAGCTGGGATAGGCTCTGCCTCTCCGTGGAATGAGCTTGTTTTGGTCAGAGAGGAATTTGGGGGGCTTTGAGGTTGGTTTATTGTTTTGGGTTCTTTTTTGCCTTCCAGCAATTTTAAGTGAGTGCCACATGTCAAAGTATAAGCTACATGAACATGAGCACCAGTGTTTCCCAGTACTACACTGCAAGGCAATGAGATGATCAGTGTTGTTCTGTTCCCTCCCTGTGCTAATGTTCTGGCTGGTAGTTCAAATAAAACAGGCGCAGTGCTCGTTTTATGTGACACTTCTGCTCTTGTCTTTATGTTCTCTTATGTAATTTTAAAAACAAACAGCTTGGCCTTCAGGGTTAAGATCACCTTCATTTGCTACCTACCAAACATCTGAAAATGGGTTTTCTGTCTGGCCTAATATTTATTTACTACAAGCGCTCCTGTAATGCATACTTATATTCATCAGCTGAGCCCAGCACAGGCAATAATGCACCATGCAAAGCTAGCATGGTGCCATTAGCTGCACTTGGAATATTAAATACATATGACCCAGAGAGCACATATTACAGAATAGCAGTGGCCAAGCCTGAGGGGATCGTTGTTTCTACGGTGAACTGGATTCTCGGCAACAGCACTTAGTCTCCATTCATCAAGTCATTTCTTGTTTTCCCAAGCAACCAAAAAACAGGGGCAAGGTCACAATTTTCACAACAGGAGTAGGGAAAATAAGAACAATATATTTAACAAAACAACCTTGCATAATTATTCATCATTAGCTGCACCCCATCAGTCCAGCCCTTGTCATTGTCATGACAACAATCTCCTGTGCCTGAATCCTCCCTTGCACCTCCCACTGCATCCCACTCGCCCCTCAACTGTGAAACATCAGTGGGACAGCCTTCTGACTAAACATCGCCATCAGGCATTTCTCTGGCATGCAGGAGAGCTGCTTGAAACTCACACGTCCTCCTCATCGCTGAAGGCCATGTTCCTTACATTCTTACGCTGTGACCCAGCATGCCACTATGAAAGCAATGTGAATTCAGACCAAAGGGCATCCATCAACTTTTCTCCATTCTTTAAATAAACAATACCAGCTAGAAGCTACAGTGCATCTGAGCCAGCAGCAATCATGTCCACGAGGCCGGTGGATACAAAATATTTGGAGACAAAATAGCGAGAATGGAAGCGAATGAAGCCCTTTCACGTAAAGTCTCCATGCTCATCTCAGTGCAAGACAGCCTTTTAAAAGATACTCTTAATCTCAAGAGTGTCACTTCCTGCTTAAATATTGGTTTTAAAATTAGATGTTTATTGTGAGTGTCGCATGCGTGATAAAAAATCTGCAGCTGATGTGTGGACTGTTGTTGGTTGACATGTACTCCATCATGAAAGAGGGCAGGATCTGCGAATACATGCATTCAGTAACAGGTCATATATTCATTGATAATTATATATTTGTAATACAGTGGTCCCTTGTTTATCACGGGAGTTTTGTTCTAAAAATAACCCGCGATAGGTGAAATCCGCGAAGGGGCCAACTTTATTTTTTTACAATTATTATAGATGTTTTAAGGCTGTAAAACCCCTCACTACACACTTTATACGCTTTTCTCAGACAGGAATAAACATTTTCACACTTTTCTCTCTTGTTTAAACACTGAAAATTCAAACCTTCGTAGAAAAATAAGTCCAGTATTATAGAATGAAACCAAAGGCACCCGCAGGTCCCTTTGACGGTGCAAAACGTTGGGTCCACATTGTTGTGTTTGATGGAGAAAACTTACAAACATACAGTGCAGCACTTCAGAGGCACACTGCTAGCGATCGAAGATTTATGTAAATTTTACAAGCTGAACGAGACACGGCACGAGATTGATTGACAATGGTCTACAGCCAATCAGGACGCAGAGAACAATGCGCTGAAAAAAAAACAAACGCTTTATAGCGAGGGACCACTGTATACACTGTCATCAGAACGTAATTGTTATTTTCTATTTACCAAATTTCAATTACGTATAAATTCCCAGTTTATTTGCAGTGGTTATCATAGAGTGTTACCCAGACTTATCTTTTGGAAAAAAATGCCATGATATATTCCTATATTAATTATGGTATGTAAGGCTTTAGTTTGCGATCCAGTGTATCTGACATGAAAATTACATCCATTCTGACATTTCTTTGGAGGTGGAGGAACACCAAAGTAATTGCTTAAAGGAGTTTGCTTCTTCGACATCTTTAAGAGTTCTAAACAAATGTCTGTCCTCCTCCAGAAAATCTTATGTACACAAACGCACGTTGCAACTTCTTATCTGGTGCAGGTTTTTTATTTTGACAGCGAATGCGCACCTGCGGATGACTTATGTGCACCCCTGTCCTTAAATAGCTTTACTTTTACATACATCCTGTATACATTTTCCCAAAAAATAACCTACACTAAGAAGTAAGAGAATAAGCAAAGCTGTAGGTGAGATCAAAGCTTGAGCAGGAGGAGGCCAGAGCAGAAGCAACAAAACACATCAAAAACCAAGTATGGAAGTTGAAAGTAGGCAAAAGTATTTGTGTGTTCAAAGAGAATACACCTGAGAATACTATTAAAAAAACCTCATACGGGAGAAAAAGGTAGTTTCTGCAACACAGAAATATTCTAGATGTTGAAACCTGTTTGTTACACAGAAATTACATCATGAAGCAATGATGTCACCTGTAACCCCAAATGTGCCGGATGAATGACAAGCGTGGCAACGAAATGAAACGAATCAATCCACTAATTGCAATACTAATGCCATTGAATCCTCCCCTTAAACCAACAATTTGTTTCTCTGATAATAACAGTGAGGACCGTCAATTCAGAGAAGCCAGAGAAAATTGGCTGCACTTCAGTAGAACTACGTAACGTATGAAAGATTCAGGATTTTTAAACAAAGACTAGATAAGTGCTCCTCTGAGATCTTGTAAGGTCAGTCGGGCCCAGAAAAGGCCCCGTGGCCAAAAGTACTGCACAGTTTGGATGTGTATAACTGTATAGATGGCAAATAAATCTGCAGTTAAAATGTTAAAAATTGACAGACTTGCAACAACAATGCTGAAACCTCATCTTTGACCTGGCCATGCACTGGGAATCCCTTTTTCATGAACTGGCCTTCTGTTCCTTTGAAAGCAGAGGGAAGGAGCTGTGGCAGAGAGCCAGACTGCCAGGCTTGCCCTTCTCCTCCCCCCCAGCGTCCTGCCCAGCACTGTCACCAAGCTCATGGTGTCCTCGCTGTGTCCTGACTTAAGGTAACGGCTCCAATTTCACAGTTTAATTATGGCTAATCTGAGGAAACCGAGCCAATGCTAATGAGACAGCACGTGCTGGCGGCCAGCACTCGCTGGGAGAAAAGTGTCTGGACAAGGTGCTGAGGATTTACAGCCCGACTCTGTGGTGTGATCCCGGCCAGAAAAGGGTGAGGTTTGGGAAAGGAAGTGTAAATCTGTTGTAAAATTCAAACAACAGAGAGTTCACTATTTGGATTTTAATGCTCATAAACCCACATTTTAGCATAAAAATCGAGTTCCCTTAGTGTTAATATAAACTTGTCCCCTCAATTTAGCGTCCTAATGATGGGTATAAAACTATGAGCACCCTTCACTTTGATATAACTTGTTTTTGGCAGCTGCAGCAATTTGAGGAGAGGCCAAGATTGAAAGCACATTTGTTATATAAGAATACATTATTGCAATTTCATCCAATGAACTGCCTTGTCTCTCAAGTGAAATCTCCTTTCCTGCGGCAAACATTTTTGTTCAATCATTCATTACCCTCACACTCAAAGAAGAAACAAACCCCATCACACTTTCAGACACGTCTACATCAAGTTTTGGATGACTCATGTTGACAGACAGCAGTGGTGGACAGGAATTAGATCGCAGATTTACAAAATCAGCGGTCCCCAACCTTTTTTGCACCCCGGACCGGTTTAATGTCAGACAATATCTTCAGGGACCGGCCTTTAAGGTGTCGCAGATAAATACAACAAAATAAAATGATACAACCAAGACAAAAACTGTGGTATTATGTAAATATAATAATGAATATAAATTCACTGTGTAATTGTGTAACTTTATTAGCAGCGTCCTCCTGAAATGCGCCAACAACACTAAGAGTAACATCCTCTTAACTGCCCCTTAATGCTCCCTGGTCGCTATGGTAACACGTAAATATTTTTCTTTCAAAATAAGACACACTACTACAACATTGGGAAAGACCCAGGGAAACTGAGTTAACGATAAAAACCCTGAAAACCACAATTTTCACACCCGAGCCTCAACTCTCGCGGCCCGGTACCAAACGACTCACGGATCGGTACCGGCCCGTGGCCCGGGGGTTGGGGACCGCTGGCCTAAATTATAACAGATAAATGATCAACTATTAAGGATTTATCAATGTGGTAAATTCACCAGATGGCAAAATTTACTCTCAAAAAGCCAATGAGAATGCACCAACACACTGTGTTTGCTACACAGAGAACAAAAATACAGAGTTAGATTAAATTAAAATAAAATGATTCTTTTTATGTGTGTTGTCCAGCTATTACTCATCATAATACTCATACTGTGGAAACTAAATCTGTCTACACTGTCACACTGTGGTGACGTAGCTTCCTTGTAGGGACAAAAAGCAGGTAAATGGACTGATTCTTCTTCTACTCTCCCCGAGTACTCAAAACGCTCTATATAACATACTAACTACCATTCACACTCCGATGGATGCATCGGCGAGCAACTTAATATCTTGCCCAAGGATATTTGGCATGCAGACTAGCGGGAGACAGGTATCGAACTACCAACCTTCTGATCAGTAGATGACCTGCTTCTGCCTCCTAAACTACAGCCAGCCTGTACATATAGGTTAAACCACTGACTGTTAAATTGAACACATGTTTTGAGTTTAGGGTTAAATTCAGGTTATAGTTCAACAGGTTGTAGGTTGAAGGGAATCTGTAGCAAATTTAAGGAAGCTGCTGTCCTTTTATATATTGTCCTTAAATTTCAACTGCTATAAAAGCCTATTTTCCGAGTTATTCCTGGAAACGTTCCCATCCTTCTGACAAATCTGTCACCTAAATCCTAAATCTCTCCCACTTTTTCTTGTAAATTTACCACTTTAATGTAGAAACTTGTAAGTTTATTCTCTGACCTTCAGTCACCTTATGAATGGATTCTGAGGAGTACATCAACTCATTACTTTTTGCTATATTATTTATGGTCAAGGTGACTGGTCCCTTGACCCTGCACTCACAGTCACATTGTGACGACAGACTTCACTAGTTTTAATATTAAGTTAGAGCCAAAAATGACAAAACAGGAATTTAAACATATTAATAGTGCTTTAAATAACAGACATTCATGTTTTATTTTATGTATATTTACCATAACTTACGGCCTGAATGTGGAATATGACCTTGGATGTTTTCTTTGCAGGTTTTTTGCAGCCTGTGTATGTTTCTTATATAAAAGACTTCAGAGTTTAATGGCAAAGCGTTACAAAAATAAACCTTTTCTGTTATTTTCTTTCAAACTCCTTTTTTACTGTCTCCACTAAGAAACACTGTCTCTAACAAGTGTTAAAAGCAATGCAATGACCTTGACTGTTTCCTGTAAGTTGCTGAGTGGATGACACATTTCACTATATTTGCATAGATTTCCCAGTGTATTAGGAAATAGGAAAAGATTGATTCATAAAAAACAGAAGCAAAGTTTCAGGAAATCAACACATTTTTCATCTCTGGCAGGCCGTGCACACAAGTCACTCCCTCCATCTTCTCCATATTTGCATCCACTTGCATCTCTGCCTTGACTTTGTATGCAGCTACTCAGCCTCTCCAATTAATTGTGCAGTCAGTCCAAACTATACTTTAAAACATGGATACACTGCACTGCAAGGAATTTCTCTATCAACGCACTGGCAGCTAGATTTACCAGTTGTGACTTTACATTCTGCCTATAGTGAACTAGAAGAACAGTCTCCTTCTGTACAAACTGTACAGTAGAGTAAACACTATAATACTCACAGTTGTTTGGTTGGTGCTATCACATCATTTATTCATTTATTGTTGATGTATAGACCAGCTGGGATCTTTCTGCGTGGAGTTTGTAGTTTTTTCCTATGCATGTGTGGGTTCTCACTGGATACTCTGCCACCCACTCGCAGTCCAAAAAATACATGTTAGGTGTGATTCTAAATTGGCTGTAAGTGTGAATGTGAATAGTTGTCTGTCTCTATGTGTTGGCCTTATGAGGGACTGGCGACGTGACCAGGGTAAATCCTGCCCAGTGACAGCTGGGAAAGGCTCCGGCGCTGCCACAACCCTGAACCGTATAAGCAGTTAACTAGCAGAAAAGATGGTTGGCTGCAGAATTATACTCAGCAAAAACAGTGCTTCTTCAACCACATGGCATTACGGGAATACTGTAAACACATTGCAATTGTAGTAAACAAGGTACATGTACAAATGTTAAACGTTATTTGTTAGAATTTTATTGTGCTATTATCTGAAATAAACAGCAAACATCTTCAACCTGAGAATTTCCTGTTGAACAACAATCAGCAACCCATCACAGACACCTTGAAGACAGGTATCTATTACACAGAGTATTGTTCTCATTTCATGGTGGGTGCATGCTAGACTTTAGGGTATTTAAGTTTCATCAAAACACAGACAATCTAATTATTTCCTCAAAAATATCCGTGCATCTACAAAGGGACAGCAAACTCAGTCAGGGCCCAAGATTTCAAAGGGGGAAGTCCCTCAGATGTCCTTTGTAAGATAACAGATAAAATTCCATCAACATTCATATCTTTTCCCCCCCAAACCTGGAAGAAATTATCAATTCGCTGAAATCTGCAATCATGTATTATCATTATTTTTTATTTCGTCTTGCTTTGAGGTAGAGGCGATTGCAGTGTTCGGGGGCTGGCTAAAAAGCAGTGGTATTGGTCTGAAAAACAATGCAATCTTTTGAAAGTATTCATCACCTGATAAAAGCTGCCAAGGTCAGACCTATGGGAGATTGCGCGATCGAAAACATTATTTGTGCACTAGGTTGTTTGCCTGGAGAGCACTTTTAAAGGAGCAAAACTGCTTGGGAACAGCAGTCGAGGTAGTTGAAGTGCAACTAGTGCAGGTACATCAAACTTTCTTTTTAAAAACTCCACCATTATGAGCTTGCATGATGGCTGAGTGGGTCAAAAATACTATGTAAACAAAATCTTTGATGCTTTTCTGCTTCTGGGCTTTGAACTCTCTAATAAAAAAAAGTAATATTACACAGATGATAAAGAATACCTTTCTTTTCTTTTTTTTTCAGCTGAAATTTTCACCCACTTTAGCTCAGGTTATGACTCGCACTGGGCTCTGAAAACTAAAACATAAAAACATGGACTTTAAAACTGCAGTTTTAATGCTTTGCATGCTTTGATGTCTTCACTATACTTGTAGGCTGGCTAGGAGCAACAACTGTTTACAACCACCACAAACTGAACTATGTAGTTAGGCCAAACAATACAGGTGTGTCCAAAATATAGACTGTATAATGGGGAGAGCCACTATGAAAATCAACTTTAGTGTTATCACTGTCATCAACATTTTTTTAAGGAGGAGTGAACATATTTCGATGATAAGAACAGTCTGTACCGAGGTGTTGTCAGATAATAAATGTGTTCCAAAATGCACAAAATTCAGCTAATAAAGGAAGCCTGTGTCAACGCATCTGTCACTCAAAGTTACCTTTAAACTTGGTTGCTTCCGCTTTTAAGTTAAACTCACCTTTGGAGAAACCCTAAGGTGGCCATCTGAGGAACTGCCACAGGTATCAAGTTTGGACTGTACTGACTACACAGATGTTAGCTGTGTCTGCTTTATGTGAACGGAGGATGCTTCCTTAAATTTACTACACATCTTATAGTGCTCTTTAGAACACTGTAAGATGTGTAAGATGTAAGATTTAAGACACAGAAGACAGTTAAGGGTAAAGTGCCATTCAAATGAAACATTTCCAATCCACAGAAATATATTTGACAATGTTTTCAAAAACTGGAGTGAAGTGATAACGGTCACACCACTGATTTGGATGCAATTACCTCTCAAATAATTTCTGCATGTTATGAAAACATAATTGTATGTATCATATGTATGTATAATAATTATAATATGACTGACCTTATTTCATGTTAGTCATTTTGGAAGAGCCTGTAATTTCATCTGTTAGCGAATGCACATTACTGAAAAGCATTGTTTAAATGCCACAGCTTACCCGACTATTGTTGCTGACCAATTTCCATCCCTTTATTACACAGTGTACCTTCACATCTCCACGGTGCATCTTTGATGGGTGCTTACAGCAGGATAACAGACCATGTCACAAAGATTGTCTCAGTCTAGTTTCTTGAACATGACATTGAGTTTGCAGCAAATGTGCAGCAAGTACATGACGTCAAATGACCAAAAACTAAGGAATGATTCTGGTGCCTTGTTAAGTTTCCATCCAGTCCTAACAAGTTGTACCTAATAAAGTGGTCTGTGACTGTACTGTATATTGGATTCAAAGTATATACTGAAATTAACTGTGTGGCTGCTAAGTTTGCTAACTGTGAGCATTAGAAAGTACATCTTTTCCTACTTTTCAACTATCACTGTCCCACTCAACAATCTTTTAGTTAACTTGTTCTTTTTTCTGTAGGACCTTTGGAGTCATTCCATGCATTCCTTACATGCACAAAAACAGAAGGAAGACATATATCACCGATGCCAATACACAGTTTGCATGCATTGTTGTTGGCTGTGTGGCTTTGTCCTTCTATTATGGCCTAACCTGTTTTACTTTATAATACTTTTAATAGTGGCTGAAATTAGACGCAGCAGGATGCATTATACTCAGTCATCATCAGCATAGAAATTCATTTCCTACTGTTTGTGATCAGCACAGACAAACAAGAGCCAACAGTGATATGATAAACTGAGAATTAATTTGTGCTAATTGCTCACCACACTGCTCATGCTGTGACTGAGAACAGCTACATTAGCCAACTGGAATACGACAAACAACAGTAATATGAATTAAGTAGCCCATTATATGCAGACAGAACAACCAACTGGTGAGAAGTCAGGTTTGCTGCTGCGACTGTGAATGTGAGCCAACAAAAACATGAGGGGAAATTGATTAGAAATCTGCACAGTTATCCTATCAATCAATGTGGCATTGCTGATCACTAATCAAAACTAAAACACACACACAAACGCATATCAGAAGCACTTTTCATACAGGAAAGCAGGATGAGGAGCATGTTCGTTTCAGTAGCAGTTTAAATGTGTCATGCATAAAAGAGTTCACATTCAACTTCCAAATCACATATTTAAAATTATAATATAATTTGTAAGTTCAAAAATAAACTAAAATACAGTTTCAGCTTTGGTTTTAAAAAAGTCACCTTGAATTGAGAAAATGTATTATTGTTGCTTATATGTCAATTAGTAGTGATGACATTAGAAAAGCTATGGAGAGTTTACGAATCAACTGATCAATAAAAAAAGACCTAAATCCTTTAATACTATTCAAAGGAACAGTGAGAACAGTGGCTTGAGTTTGGATTATGTTGTCAATTCTTGTCATTGGCATTTTTCATTTTCCAATTTAAGACATGTTCTTTAATTTTAATGTAGATTTTAATAGACTGCACTAAGACAATTATATTACAATGCTAAAAAAACAGAAATTACAAATTTTTACAGCCACAGTTCAATTTCAGCTGCTCCTCAGAATGTTTCCATAGATGCAATACGACTAGTTTTATGTTTCTGTGAAACACTAAACTACTTGTATACCTGCTACAGACAAAAGCTTCACCATCATTCAGTGACGAATGGCAAACCAGACAAGGCAAACAGTATGATATCGTCAGTGACCTTTGCATCCAGGTGGATCCCAGCAGGCTTTGCTTAAGTTTAAATCACTCCCAGTACTGCAGGCATGTGACTCATGACATATGGATTTCTTTTCTGCTGGTGCTTTCAATTTGATTGGAGCATCAGCTTAACTGTTAAAACGTAAATGTAAAAAAACACAGTCACATCTCACTTGGCTGCATTTTGTTTGATTTCAACCCATGCCATGTGTGCTAACTGCTAAATGCCTAAAATCTAAATTGTATTAAATATTAACTCATCCAGCACGTCTGTCTAAATAAGGGATTTGTGAAAACTTTTGCAAGACAAGTTGTTGCTTTTTTACTTTTGGAGTAGCAAGGTCCATGAGGTTTGATTGAAGGATGACAGTAAAGAAAAATAAAATTCGTGTATTTATAAGGTGGCACAAAGACTTGAATAGAATCTCAATGATATATTATTTGCCATGAAAAATTGGATTTTCAATTTAGCAGCCGGCAGTTTGTATGAACCATTGTAAAAGGTGAAGGAATGTCTCCCACTGTCTGACATTCACCTTCACCTGTTCCACCTCCACACAGACTGTGCCTCTCAGTGAGAATATGCACCTTTGTGAGTGTTCAGTGAACTTGCCTGATGAGCATGTACGCACATATGAGCAGCATCTATAGGCACAGATGGTCAGCCTTGAAGGACAAAGCCTTACAACTGAAATACATTGTACATGTACATAATAGTTCATCCCTTTAGTTGAACTTTTGTACAGGCTTGATAACGTTAGGAGCTAAAATACGTTCATTTTTCCCTTCAATCACTAATCGAGGAATCGATGTCAAATTGTGTCTCATGGGTAGGAAGAACGAGCTGATATTTTAATATGTAACTTTTTAATCGCTTATTTTGTGGATGTTCAGATATCTGCAAATTTTGTGTTTACTAAATTGAAAAAGACTGCAACACATAAAAGTTAGAACATAGAGATTAAACAGTGATTGTGTCTTTCCAAGCATTTAGCTGCCAGTTTTAATTATGACATAGCTGACTGATGGCATCCTGGTTAATTATATTATAAACTGGAGAGGTGAGAAATACAATTATCTTACCAAACATTATTCCAGTGACAATCAGCTAAGCTGAATGAGCAAATAAAATTGTTCAGGTTAGTTTAGCCTCACACAGATATTTGGCTTTCACAACTGACTATGATGCAGAAACATAATTAATTTGAATTAATTAAAAAAACATTTACTGTTTAATTTTTTGTTTTTGTTTTTTGACATCACATTTCTGATAACGGTGTGGCAGCTTGTGATGCTACACTGACTTTTTGTTCACATTACTTCCTGTGGACTGATGGATTACTGGATGATGCTACAGATGCAATATCAGCAACACATCCACAAACCAAAGAGGATACACTCCTGCCCTTAATGCCAAATAATCAGATTTAAAAATATATAATCATGTTATTTACTGATTTTAGAAAGCATAATTTTAATATCCTTTTATTTTGGTAATTAATGTGGAACAAAATGTTTAAAAAATGGCTATCACAAGCTCAACAAGCACTGATTGATGCTTTTTAAATTGCGTGTAATAAACAGTCGAGTGTCTGAAATACAAAATCATAAATACAAAAGTCTTCACATTTGGGAGTCTGGGAACACCTAATGACACTGAGCTCTCTTTGCAAACAGAGATTGCATATTCTTCTGCAGGTTTGCATTGTGATTTGCATGCAATTATGTACATATAGATTCACTCTGCATTCCCAGAGCCAGCACTGTGCACACCGCCTGCACACACACCCACTCCACAGCTGTATAAACAGATCAGTCCACCATCACACATTAGCTCTGTCAGCTGTAGGACTGCAGCATACATCAGACAGGCCTCTGATGCATTCTGCTAACCCCATGGAGGGAGGAAGATATTCGAGGGAGCTTGTAATGGTTGTTGTGGTGGGTGGGGGTAATTACGGTTGAGCCTCCGGGTCCTGACAGACCTCTCTGTGCCCACCTGGGGAGCACTGTGCCTGCTGTCTCTGAGCCTGCCCGTCAGTGTCCGGTACACTCTGCAGACGAGCAACCAGCCTCCCAGCTAACAGAAACCTTTAGCAGCAGATGCTACGCAGTGTGTGGTGCCGCTGTTGCTACCGGCAGAACAAGGGATTTGGGGAAGGCAGATGTTCAGAGGAAGAAGAGCACCACGTCAACACATAAACAACCAACAAGATTACAGAGACACTTCTGTAGCATTGCATATGTGCATTTTCTATCTTCTTCTGCAGTTCTTTCTTTGCTAGTAAACACATGCATGTTATTATTCTGTTAGCAGTAATTGTTTATTTTGTTTTGTTTTTTTGCTTCAATCCAAATCCAATTCCCTCCTTTAATTTCCCCAGCAGTAGCTCCAGGGTTGGATAAATGAAGGTATATGATGTTTGCCCATGTCTCAATGAGCTTACAAGAGCTTCGGCAAACAGCTGCAGCTAGACTTAACAACTCTCTGCTGCTAAACTATTTCATTTGAAGTCAAGACTCAGTGTCTAAAAGAACAACCATAATTCTCGTCTTTTTTATGGATACCAAGGTTTACATGTTGTAAACTCCATTACATCCAACAATGTTATGTTGTCTGTGTTGTTTGTCATTAGAATTGCACTAAAAAGAGGCTGGTGGAGAGGTGGAGCATGGATAAAAGAAGTTTGATCTTCTGCCACTGCAGAACCACCAGTGCACCTTTAACCTTTGAATCCATATCATTAGATTTGAGAAAATCATATTCTTCTAAATCTAGTTGGGTTAAAGAGCCCCTAATGTCATCCATGTCCACGTCATGTGAATTTCTGCTATACTGGATTTGATGAAAGTGCTATGACTGCGAAAACTGATTGACCAAAACCAAACCTGATGTCAGGACCATATTTGTAAAATGCAAAACACAAAACAGGCCCGTAGGTTACCATGCATTTTCACTAATAATGTGTTTATCTCTGAAAAACATTTTTATGGGATCTCATTGGCCTGAACTCTCTGACTGTCCATCGTTATGATATTTAGATGGTGAATTTAGAGTGACATCACTCAGATAAGGCATCTTTGGATCTGTACTTAAATTAAAAAATACAGTTGGTCTCAACTAAATTTGGCTTTGCAGCATGAAGTACACTGGGTGTGTATATGGGAGTAAAAACTTTCAGGCTGGGAGACTGAACATCAGTTGAACAGTTAAACTTTCTTTGCTTTAATCCTTTCCCACCAGAGACTGGGTTTTGCCTTGTTTGGTCGGCATCTGTGTGAACTCTGTGACTTCAAGTTAAACGTGGAGCATCTCATTTTCAATTTCTTAGTGTGTAAAACATAGCTGATATTACACATGGGTGAAGATGCTTTGGAGTTCAATATTAGAGCTACTTGGGTTAAAATAAAATGATTAGTAGTAGCTAATAAGAAAATGACTACATATTTCATGCCAACACTGAAAAAGTATTTCTGTTGAATAGAGGCTTTGCAGATTACATTTGTTGAAAATCACTGTTAAAATAACTTTCTTATTATCTACAATTTAAGCAGTCTGTTAGGGAGTAAATGTTATATCGTGACGTGTATACTGTATATACCAAATACTGTATTACTTTTATGTTATCACTCCTTTAAAATTAGCTTCTGCATGTTTGCTATTATGTCCAGGGGATGTAAAGCATGCAGGACTAACACCCACGTGTTGGTATTTTGTAGCATGAGCTCCATTCTCCTCGTTCGGCCCTCTCTAGATTCACGATACTGTAATTGTGTCCACTTGGTTTGGCTACGTAAAAAGAAAATTATGGGTATGCAATCTACGTACAGAAGTACAGTCCTCCTGAAACTGAAGGAGTGGAGCTGTGAGTGGGTCGAATGCTGATTGGTTGAAAATAGGATCAGAACAGGAAAGGGAGTGACAGCGAAGCTCACCGTGTAGAGGGAGAACAACTTTGGTTTCTCTGGTTGATTGAAAGAGTAACAACACTAAAGGAAGAGTAGGCCGCGCACTGGTTGTTTGTGACAACTGGTGACATTGAACGGCTACAACATGTAGACATTCTGCAAAGCTGTGCAAAGGCCCTGCGAAGGACGTCAGCTCATTTATAGAGCTGTGCATAGCACGCAGGCTCGTCTTTAAAGCATAATGTAGAATTTCTTAGCAGCTGTCAGGCATCAGCTTACTTATCAGCTACTATCAGCTTGTGAGAACTGCACAAACAACGTGTTATGTTACTCATTCCAACAAAAAAGTACTCTAGCACAATACTTTTTAATGCACCATACACAACATTGCATTTAGGGTAATTAACTGTTTATATGATTGTTGTTAAAGTTTGATTGGTTGTATATAGTTGCATTAAAAAAAAAACGCACACAGACACATCCTATTCTTCCTCTGCATTGTTTATGTTAACGAGTGACTCGACAACAACACCCGATACCAACAATCATACCTAGATACCGCTGGCTAATCGGGCAGGAGACGTAGTTAATGAGAAGGGCCATTTCACAGTATCAGATCATTTGCTCAATGATGTGTATAGACAACAGTGATGCAGTGTGTCCAGTCCAAATTACAGCCCACTATTAAGGACATTAGACTGAGCCCACAGGTGCATAATACCAGGCTTGATGCTAGTGTCATTACCCGCCTTGTTTGCTTGAGCGCAGCCTCTCGGGAATGCATTTTTGCCCATGAGAAAGATCCAGACCGTTGAGGTGCATTGAAATTCTGGGCTTTTATTTTCCTATACCACTTTTTGTGGATGACCTCAGCTGTACCTAACAGCCCATTTAGCACCTGGGGAAAATAGGAAGGGGGGCGTGAACATTGTATGCCAGCTGTCTGTTGTGCCATGCTGTTTGCCAGAAAGCCCAGCGGGTGTCCGCCAGCGACCTGTAAGCAGACTGCCGGTCTGCTGAAGTGTAGCTCGCAGTCTGAACAATGCACGCAGTACGTGCAGAGCAGGATCCAGACGAGGTGCGAGACGGGACTGGCTAAACATGGAAATGCTAAGCTGCAGCGACACGCTCGGGCAGTGAAGAAAACACAGTATGCTTAAAAGGAGAATGCTCATCTTTTTCTGTATCAAAATTTTACATGATTTTGATGTAAATAAAACCAGTAGGGCCACTGCTGTAGAGAGTTTACAAAGGAATCTACTAAGATTTGGAAGAAAATTGAAAAAACCCATTAATGTAGAAACTCTGATGTCATATGCTCACTAATGAAGCAACAGGTTATCAAAGTAATGCTTTTTTTTTTTTATTAGATTTCGCTTTCCTACAAATGCTATGAGGTTATATGTTCTGGGACTACTGATCTAGACTAGTTTAATAACAGATGGAGTTATATAGTTATATAGTATTGATCACTGTATTTTGGCAGCTTATTTCTATTTCAGTTGTATCTAATTCGAATGATAAAATTAGCCATTACCAAAATTAGCAATACGAAAAGGCTGAGGCTGTCCAAAGTGGGAAAAATCAGCTTTTTTGACCTTTCCTGTTACACCTGCCACATTTCACATGCAGCAGGAAACACATGATTTTAACATCGTGGAGTCAGTCTGTTAAACTTTAACTTTTATATGCCGTGTGTGTCAGACAGTGTTTTCTGACTATTTGTGTAATTCCAGTAAAAGCTAGCTTCAACTGTGTGCATATCAGACAAATGAATGTGCAACTTCAAGCTGTCTAAATAGCTGTTTCCGTCGTATTGTAAATGTCCATTCAAGCTCACTACAGCAGTGTCACAAAACTTGGATTTCAAAAGAAGAAATAACAGACTGAAAGGATATTCAGGAAGAGAAGTTTTTGTGTAGCTGCAATCACAGTGAAACCTTGTACAATATCTTTTTCTGGTGCAGAATCTTGGCAATTACAGCCACAGCTTTAACCAGAAAACACTCAGAAAGTCACACCTTTAACAAGGTGACAAAAATTCTCTAAATGAAATTAATTAAAGAATAAACATAAATATGTGTTCTATATTATGTAATGCGAGCAGGAGTAGTTTATGACAAAATGATGGAAAATATTCCAGAAATATATTCTTTTATATGATGCAAAATCTTGAAAATGTTACTGCTTCTTCTGTAGTAGAAGCAACAAATCTGCCCTTTTCTTTAGTAAGCAAACTGTCTCCTGTAACCAGGTAGGCCACACAATCTGACAGACACCTGGGTTACATCCCAGCATACATCTGGCCCTCAGGGCTCGTGTGGCGAGCTGTCATTACCATATCAAAGACGCGCCGCGTCACGGCCACAGAGAAAAAGAAGAGCCAGCACTTCAACAGCCTCTTGATTCAATTTTTCACATGGAGCCATTTGAATATCTATGGCAGGCGATGCAGATGGATGCATGAGTGCATGCCCAAAAACACACACACACACACACACACATAGAAATACAAGAACTCAGGTGTATTTTCATACACATGCAGGTCCATACTGGGTGCATATATGCACACAGCTCACATGCATGGCAGTGGTTTGATTTTTAATCATTTATTTTCTACCTTGTGATAAAAATTGCAGGTGCAATGGGATGCATCGGCCAACAGACAACCTTGATCCAATATGTGTGTCTCTTTGCTTCATGAATATTCTCATTCAAATCCAGCTCTCTATTCAGGCACCTGGGCAGGCTGCAGACAACAATACTGTGTCATTACGAGTGATGCTATCACTCTGCTCACCGAGACCGCAGACAGGAATGTATTCTCAGTGAAATCATTATGAGAGCTGCTTGTTGTGACTCACTGGTATAGAGCAACACAACAAACAACACTTCAGGATCAGAAATTCTTTTCATCACCATCTCAGGGATGAGAACGAATCCCAAAATCCAGATATTCTGTTGTGAACGTCGATTATAAGGAAATTACATTCCAACTCTATGTAATTATGATAATGTATAGTACAAATTGGACTAAGCCTTTTTATAGATGTTACATCAAAAGGTTGACTAACACTAGTATTTAAATATGAACATGATTGGATCTAAGAGCAACTGAAGCATGTAAGGTCACTTCAAGGCACTTAAAGGTTAAGAAAAACCTGCAGCCATAAAGATGTGATTTTGTTTGTGTTTATGCATTTAATTTAAATTATTTTAACTATTATTTTGGTGTGTCTCAACCTCTGACACACACCAAGCATTCTTGGTGAATGCTGTTTTAACCATTCCATCATCTGAGCATGTACCTGTTAAGGGTATCTGTCCATTACTCCACGATATCTGTTGGTAGCATGTCTGAAGGGAATGAAGAGCTTTGAGCCTCGATGTCAAATTTTGTTTTATTCTGCCACTGTAATAAAATATTTCAAACCTGATTTGTCTAACTGATATATATATGTGAAAACTAGAGCTTGCTCTTCTTTGCTTGCCTTGTTTAAGTAAAGGTAATACACAAATGTCTGCAAAAAGGAAGGTGGCATCCATTAGACACTATTAGTCAATTAATTTTTATCTAACTGTTTCCTGCCTCATACTAGTACACTTCATGTAAGGTTATCAAATAGGCGGTTCAGTTGACAAAAAGTCTTTATGTGTTTTCAAAAAACAGCTGGAATAAGCATTTTTTCCCCAGTCTGTCACCTCTATTGTTGAAATTTGATTAAGCTCAGTCAACTAAACATCTCCTTTCGTGAGGCTGTGAAAGGGTGTGTAGGGGTCAAGGGACAAAGAGAAATCCACAGACTTCTTCTTTCTAGCATTGCTAAGTATGCTATTTTTAAGAAAGCAATTAGCCGTACTGCAGAAGCTTAGAAGCGCTGGCGCTACCTTGGCAACCAGTGTCTGTCACATGACCCTTGTCTTGCACATTTAAGTGCTCACTCAAGAGTCTCCCAGAGCAATGCTGTTCAAAAACTGTGACTTAGGTAATGATCACATTCCTTAAGAATGATCCAGGCAGGGTTTCCAGAAACATAATGCAATGTGAAAATTATGCGTTGTGTTAAGTGCAAGTGTTTAAAAGAGAAAACGCACCGCACACCTATGCATTACTGTGGGAGGGAAAACAGAAATGAGCTAACATGTTTTCACTTTTAATCATCAATGCAGCTCAAAATTTAAATACTGGGATCATAAAATGCCAGATCCTTGCAAAAACCCACTAAAACCTGCGAAAGATCTTAGACCTCTAAATTTGATTACCTCGGTCATTTTGTTGCAACTGGCATTTTGGCATTCTGGTAAAAGTGAGTGTTTGGTCCTGCCTGTATTTTAAATAGCAATTACATTGAATGGTGATGGAAAAAGCCATCTACTCCTGTTGTTTCTTATTTTTAAATTTTTTTATGTCATTAGATTTCCCTCCTCTATTTGTGAAAAAGCTCTTTCAAACAGATTGGAAGCGCCTTTATTTGCAGTGAAAAAGTGAGCTGGATGGGGTAGCGTGCGATTATTGCCACTACAGGACAACGGCTGCTGCCACAGCAACCTTATCTTCCACCTTCTTCCCTCCCAACAAACATGCATTCACTTAATTGGACACAAGTCTCAGTGTGGAGAAATCTGTGCCATGTTCTCCGTGGCCTTGGTGATTGAATGATTTTCAATCCTGAAGCTACGTAAATTAACGGCAGTCAGAGTGGGAGATAATGAAGGGTACTGCAGGGGCAAAGTATAATTTAATGTCATTGGAAGATGCACTCTCTATTAGGTTAGAGTCTATTATTTTGCTTCCTCATGCGTGCACACCTACCACTCCAGCGTCAATAATAAGCATAAAGAAGAATTATCACCTTTCTGATAGTGCCAAAAAAACCAAAACCTGACATTTTGTCAAAGCTGAAAACCTCTAAGATTTACACATGGATAAGATAAAATAATCTTAATGCCATTCATTTATGGTGAGGGGCAAGTTTTACTCTGAAATGGCCAAAGGGGGCACTTTAATAAACCACACTGGCCCAGTGTCATATTATAACCTGCAGGGTTTGCATTGTGGGCATTTTTTGTGCCTAAATTAAACCAAGCTGCAAATAAAAGGGTAACAGATTAGCGAATGAAAACAAAGCAAAAGACAAAGCTCTCAAATAGGACACAAACCACGGCCCAGCTCACAAACTTGTGACTTAGTCCAACATTAGCCCGCCGTTCTCCAATGCAGACTTCACTGCTCTTCAAAAGAAGACCATTATGTCTAGAGGCTCAACGTCGCTGTGGCCAGTGAATCACAGCAACAATGCCAAGGGGCACTTGTGCGTATTCTGGAGCCGCCAGCGTCTATGAGAGAACGGCAGTATTTGACTCCTTGGGATGAGAACACGGCGGTTATTTAATGAATCTCTCAAAATTAAAAGCGTCCTTGTACCCCCAACACCCTCGTCCCTTCTGATTTAGGATGAGCATTACTCGGGACTACAACCATTAAGATGACTTATGTTATGTCTCCTGACAAGAATCCACCATTTGCAGTCGTTAGTGTTATCTCACCTTTATACACAGAAGTCATGTATTTTCTTAACACTGCTACAAAAAGTCTGAAAGAGTAAGTCAGGGTTCAAAGCATGTGTAAAATGTCCAACTTTAGAACAGGACATCCAGAAATAAGACATTCATGCATCATAGAATACCATGGCCACAAGATTTCTGCAACCCTAACAAACAGATGCCAAAGTTTATCCGGACCTTGAATACAGAAGAGGGACAGATTTTTAAAAATCCTCAAAATGTTTTCATTTTACTTTCAAGAACTTACATTCCTTCAACAGTGTTTCGCAGGATAACAAGTTTTTAATGAGAATTTCATGACACTTCAGATGTCGTTCAGTTCATCCAAACAACTTCAAGGCTTTAGAGCTCTTAATGGCACACATAAAGCTTCTCGCCACAATGATGCGGACAAAGAAAGAGCAGGACTTAGGTTACAGTCCACAAATCAAAGGTATTGAGCTTGCAAATTAGTGCTTTGATGGATTGATTTGTAATTTAAGTGAGCAAACGGCTAGATGGACGAAGGTCAAACAGATGAAGCGCATTTTTTACTGTTAAAAAAATGCAAGAGACTGTCCCCTCGAGTAAGGGTCAAATAAGTTGCTAAAAATCAGAACACATCGAGCTCACAGGATACTTTTTGTTTTCTATGATATTTTCTTTCTAAATTGTACTAAAGCAGATGTTTCAAGAAGTCCTCAATTGGAAGCTCATATGGGCTTTTAATTCCTCTGTTTAAGCAATCCCAAAATGAGCTGTAGGACTCTGTCCACTTTAAAAGACAGATGAGACAGGCACACATGGCATTCAATTAGCTCGAGTCTTGTTTAGGGCTTTTTTTCCCTATTTACTCGAGTAAACTTTTCGCTGTGTTTTTATTTGCTGTTCAAAACTGTTTCCTAGGGGTTAAAATTTCAAGCTGGCAAGTCAATTTTCTTGGTTATCAATGTGCTGTCTTCTACAACATCTAAAGGATACCAATGCATTTTTTATGTACTTGTTCCCACAGCCACTAGTAGTTTTAAATGGTAACTACAGCGCATAATAACAGCTTTCGTTCTGGGATATGTCAAGCAAATACATGAGAAGCTTACTGAAGCTTCAATGGTGTCGTGAATTAGAAAGACAATCAATTTCAGAACTACTGTTGCAGTTCCTCTGAAACGTAGTAGCTCAGTGTAGTCGCAAATCATGACCGAGGCACAACGAACAGCAGGAGATGTGCTGATTCACTGTGAGACGGTTGAACTAGATATAAATACTGCAGAACAGCAATGTGATGATTTTAAAGCACAGATATTTGGAGCACTGTTTTAGCTCAAGCAAAACAGTGCTTAAGTTGTGTCAGAGAAACTGACACTGCTGGATTAAACAAGGTGTCCAAGAAAATCTCAAAGTAAAGAGATTTTTTGCAGGTTGCGTAACAACAAAAGTTTGGATTTTAGATATTGTGGAGCTGGTTCATCAAATACCAGCTGTATATTCAGTTTTCTTCCAGTTATAGGATGTCTTTCCAACATCTTCCATCTTCTAAATCCAGGCACCCCTGACAGCCTAAAACACACACTTTTTTTAAAATCTTGTAAGTTAGTGAGAGCATTTTAAAATCCTTATATTTCCGTTAAAGTTGACATACCGTTACCGTGTAGTTCTCACTCATTTGCCGACTTAATACGCTAGAAATTCAGGTGCGTAAAGTTATACAACCCCACAATAATTTATGATCTATTTTAATGCTGGACTGTTTTGTCTTTATTGGTTTTATTGCATGCAATTTCTCCCATTAACTCTTCTGCTGCAACAATAAATTTTCATGTTATCTCCATTCCAAATATACACAGGCATCAATGTGAAAATGAGAATTCATCTCTCAAACCTGCAGGCCTGTTCAAGTCAAGTTTTCATGTCTGTGAGAAAACAAATAATCTCCTCTGCACTGTTGAGAGACTAACTTTTCTATTTTTTATTTTTAACCTGTCATCTGTGATGTAGTATGCTAATATTCTTATTTTACAGTGTATGATAAAACTATAATAAACACTGTACGGGGTGATGATGGATGCTGCGTTGCAGGTTGCGACTCGCCAGTTTTTGCTTTTCCTCTGTGTGGCAGGCTGAGCTGAAGGGGTTTTCTTTGCTTCTCTCCCTCTCTTTCTCTTACAACTGAAGTTCGATTGGCCATAATTGGCTGCTGTTTGCAGCTAGGTATCGATCACCTTGAAAGACTCTCCATGCCATCCCTCCCTTCTTCCAACCTCCCAACGTTTCTCTCCCTCAGTCCCTTACTATGCCCCCTTTTCCAACCATTTCTCCCTCAGACCTGCCACTTTGATAAGCGTGGTGAATGGCGCGCCATCATCGGTACAGACTAAGCCTTGAATCAACAGGGGAGTGCAGATGCTCAGCAGTCTATTTACTACAGAGATGGTGGAGAATAGCAATGCTAGGAGATGAAAGCCATGTAGGCGAGAGATGGAGACAGGTGGAAGAGATGGAGCAGCCATCACGCGCCAAGACCCCTCTTAGACCTTACTGTTGCTGCTGCATAGCTTTTTTGTTTGTTTGTTTGTGTGGGTTGTTTTTAATTGATTTACTCAAGTGGAGTTATAAAGAATGCAGTGCATCATTAGTGACAGTCAGTGAGGAAAGAGATGGAAAGTAAAGGAAGATTAATGAAATTTTGTTTTTCATGAAGTCATTTCTGCGATGACTCAGCTGCTCTGAGAAGTGTCTACAGTTACTATCAAACACAAATATGAGGAATGTGAGTTACCAATGTGGATAAATGAGTTTCATATTTTCATACATTTTATGTATTTTTTGCACCGTATGCACAAGGTTTTGTGGTGAAAAGTGTTTGGATGCTACAGCCTGGAAAGACATTTTTAGAAATTTGAAGTTCAAACCTAGCAGCAGTAGGTAATGAGTGCACCTTCATACATTTCATTTGGGTTTGAGACTCCTGTCACATTTTGTTTCACTAATCATGCAGACGTTTGATTAGCCTCAACTCAAACTAAAAGTAAAGTGTGTACTCACATCGGCAATCCCAGCCTCCAGGATGCTGACCTTGGCTTCCTTCTCTAAAGACACCTTCTTCTGGACTACGGTAAGGAAAGAACAGAGAAAAAACCCCCACAATGATTAATTAACTGAAAAATGTCCAACAGTGTGTTTTTACAGAAAATAATAATGAACACTTTTCTAGCCCGTGGCAAAAACATCGTATATGAAAAAGTTTATAATGCTAAATCACCAAATCAGTGTTCATTTTTTAAACATCTTTTTGACAATGGCAACGGAACAAAACTGCAATAACTTTCAAACGTAACAACATCTATCGCACATTGTTCCTCCAAACAGGTAGGGTAGATTAACTTTAACATGTGATTAATCCTCGGTGTCCACAATAATGCATAATAGGCACCCATGTGTGTACAGTCATGACTATTAATCAATGCTACAAATTCTGCCAAACAAGCTATTAAACTCTGTGCTCAACTGGCTCACAAAAAATCAATGCTTCCTCTTTCCTCCTCCTTAACACATGACATATAAGCAAAACCAGAACATGATTTATAGAAATGCCTTGAAAATGCAGCTTGGTTAATTTACACATGATTGATAAAGATGCTTTGTAGAAACTATGGAAGCATCGTTGCATTATGAAGCACAAAGACATCAGAGAGATATAGAAAGTTTGTAAGAACAGCATTCACAAACAATCCTTCTGGTGTAGAGAAGAACAGAAGTCAGCTAGCCCTCCACCTTCCACACTCCCCCTCTCTGAAACTTTACTAGCTCTATCCTCCTCAAAACCAAGTCTTTCTTGGACTTTTGGACTCCATATAATACCTACACTACTTTACCTGATCTAGTCTGACAAGGCCTGTAATTGGCTTAACGCTACTGTCACGAACTACATTTTCTAAAGTCTAAAAAGAGAGGCCAGAGGAGGCACGGGAGTCTAGTGCCCACTCAGACCACTTGAACTGCAATATGCCAAAAAGGTTTTATGTGATGTATTTTATGTCCAGTAACAACAAAGTGTCCTTGGGGGAGACACCGAAACCCCTACTGACCCCCTAATGTGTGCCAAATGAAAAGCATTTAAAAAGAATAGAATAAAGTAGGCATAGAGGAAAGTTATGTATCAGTGGGTGGTTGTGGCTTGTGATGCCAAATATAAGTAAAAACGTGCTATATGCATACCAGTGAAACACGCCTAATTGAGCAGCTGGAACTGTTCTCCAGTGTTTTTTGTATTCGGATTGATGTCGTCAAGCGCTGCCTCTTTAGGCTTTTAAGTGTTTTAATTATCAGACACAAAAAGAGAATATTGATTCAGCCATAGCCATGACTGGTCTTTAAGGTTCACTGATTGCACACCATGAAATCTGACAACAGGAGAGGGGAAAGAAGGACCTCTTATGAGATCACAAAAACAATCCATGTCATCATTCACATTCTCAAACATAACAAGCTTATGCAGTAGCAAGCAGCCACCATAGGTGTTGAAAATTACAATGTGCACTTGGCAAGTGGTCATGGCTGTTTAGTGGAATATATCCTATTATAAAGCTTTGGTGAAAGTCCAATAGGAAGATTTTATCGCTCACATTCGCCTGTAACGCTAATTTTCTGCAGTTTCTTCTCATTCCAATATTTCTGAATATACTTTACTGCAACTATCCCATAAATTAAGCGAGTGCACGGTCTACAACGAAATGTGGATTTTGCCAGACAGGTCGTCATGGCGTTGGTGGTGATGTCACTGAGGTTATCGTAGGGTCTCTGCAGACACAATCATTTACCAAATTAGCCCCCCCCCCTCCCGCCAAAAAAAACAAAAAACAAAAAAAGAAAACCTTCCACAGGGCTCACGAATAAATTCTACCATTGCAGGTCCAAATGAGCTATTACTGTAGCATATCTTCACTTTATGAAATATGAATTTTTAACCCGACCTGCCGCCAGGCAAATATTAAAACAAATTTCCACACAAATAGAATTAAACCCTGCGCACAGCTCTTTTTTCATGAGCTTAAAGGGAAACAAATGGAGGGCTACAATTAAAATTCAGCAGAGCACATATTAAAGCCAGAACAGAAACGTTATGAAAAAAAGAAAGGATACGTAATTACATTCACTTCGCTTTGCATCTGAATACACCGGTGCAGTGAAAGAAAGCGAGTCTTCTTTGTTGACACACCAGGCAGATGAAGGATATGCAAATAGAGCCCCAGCTCTGCCACAGTCCAAATTCACCAGTGGCTTTAATAATTAGTCTTTCAATTCGTCATTCACTGGTCAATTTATGCCAGATGTTATGCAACCATAGATACTGACCTTAAACACCACAGTCCAAACGAGCAGCTCCTTCAAATGTATAAAGCCAAAATCAGTCACAGGTGGACACTTCCTTCTGTTTAATGTGAATGCCTTGGTTTCCATGTGGTATATGGAGGGGACTCGCTGTCACGCTGTAATAAAAAGACGCTGAAGGGTTAATGTTGTGGCTGACTGGTCCTTGTCCAGGCCCCAGACAAAGACGTATGAACACCTTGTCTGTGATAGCCAAGTGGGCCGACATGTCTTAATAGTGCTGTCAGCAGGGAGCAGCAGCAGCAGAGAGAAATAGAAGCTGAAGTGGCTGAATTGGTTTGTCAGTGGCGCCTGCTCTTATGCTCACTGAGGAGCATCTGAACAGACTTCTGGTTCGGCGTTAAAAACCGATGTCTCCATCAGACGTCGGTTGCAACTTGTTAGGATTCTTCAAACTCATCAACACCAACTCAGGTGTTTTCCATCACTTGTCAAAAGGTAAGACGCCTGTTGTGACATCCCAAAATGGGCAGAATTCTTGAATGGCTCAGCCTTCAGATAGAGTGTAGCAGTTGCACGAGATAATCTGTTAGTTTGCTCTTGGAAGCCACATGAATCGCATGAATTATTGATCTTCCCCTCGCAGGAAACATGACTTTTCAGTCTTTAAAGCTGTAACCACATGGCAGTTTTCCAAGGCTTTTAAGTGAACCTCTTGAACTGTCTAAAATACTTTAAAGGGACTGTTTGCATGTTTACTGAGAAAGAAGGTGTATTTCTCATTGCTGCAGAAAGTACCACGGTAAAACAATTTGGCATTGGTGTTGCTTGTGGCAAATGATTTTCAGAGAAAAGTAAATGTCTATTTGTGTTACTTTGCATGGAACAGGAGGGAAAACATGTAAAAAATGCATTATTCACTACATTTCACAGATAAAATCAGTTTTATTTGATTCCACCAAATGCCTTCAATCGTTTTGTTGATTTCATTTCTTTCTGAGGCTGCTGCTACTTTCTATGAGGGCAAGTTGTAGTGCTGCCAATGCACTGATTTGAACAAAATCTTTTAAAGGATTAATTAAGTTCAAATGAAACACAAGCAGAGATGGTAAACAGCAGGCAACTTTGGGACCAGACTCAGTGAAATAACTAAAGATGTTGTTGTCTAAAGTGCCTTTGGTAATTGGTGAGGCACAGCCTATTTGAGTTGCATCTGCAGGAAAGCGTCGGTGATGGGTTCTCTCACACACACACAAAGGCAGACACACAAACACTCATATTTAATTCCTCATACAGAATCAGGGTAAAAAGCCTGATATACACAAACAAACATGAAAGCACCCAACGTGATTTTGTTGGGACAGAATCAGAAATCTCTGCACCAACATGGCCACCCGTCTGGCTCCCTGGAGTGACTTGCATTGCGGCCAGCAAGCGTGACAACATCACAGGCGGCGAGCTTCTTTCTAATTAGTCGACAAGTCTTTGGACCTCCCAACACCGCGGCACCGCGGCCTCTCCGAAATGTAGCCAACAGCTATCCGGACCATCCACTCCTCTTCTCTCCTGCAGACTACAAATGACTCCAAGTCGGATGAGAGCACTGCTCGTGAACAAGCGAGCTGAGGTGCCTCATTTGTACCCCAGCGAGCGTTCTCTCCAAAACCCAAATTGGATCCATTTTTAAGAAGCTGCAATGGGCAAGGTGTCGTGATCAGAGCGACTGGCAACTTTTCTTTCAGCCAGACAGGCAGCACAGTGTGAAAATAAGATGTAATGTGACAAAATGGGACTGAAGCAGCGATGGACTGCAGACTAAGAGCAAGCTGAAGGGAAATGATCTATACTCAAATTATTCACTTTTTTCCATTTCAAGAATATTCCATCTTCCATTGTACCTCTCAGATACATTTGGACTGCAGGGAAAAATTGGGCCTGAAGGAAGTAACATGGAGCAAATCTCATTTTTACAACTGAGGCCCCTTTATTTTCCCTCCAAAACACACAGAGGCGCTTCATTTGTCACCGGTGCCACCCCCGTCCTGAATTTTGCTTTATGTTAACTCAATGTATCTGAGGCGCCTAAAGGGAAACGCAGCGAGTGCTGGGGATTCAGAAATGCTTCATTTTTCACTGTTGACAAAAGGGAAAGGCCCAGGCTGGCTCCACAAGTCCTGGACCAACAGAATAGATGCTTTTGCAGCACTGAGGGGTCCTTATTCCAACCACTAACCACCACCACCCCAAAGAAGCAAACCTCTATACCTCTCACTCACCCTCCTGGGTACATTTCAGAAGCTGTATAATGAGAAGAAAACAACAGCCATCCTTCAAAGGCACAGAAACCAGTGAAACGCCATCACTGCAGTGACACACTACAGGGGTGTAATCACATTAGTTCATCATGAGAGCAACAATCCCCGAGCAAATTAAAATATATTGCAGGCTGTTTGCTTTTTTCCCCTGTGTCCCTACAAGATCTGGTCCAAGGAGCACAACCATCAATTAATGTTGTGCAGGTAATAAAAAAGCCAGCTGCGATTAAGAATGTTGTGGTTAATGAGGATAGGACATGACATATACAGCGCAGACAGATATTTTACTGTAACAAATTATTTATTTTGCATATGTAAACTCCTTGGAGTTCTTCCTTATAATGTTTCTCTATTTTAAACTGCATTTTAACTTTTAACTTACAATAATGAAAAGTTTGTCCAAAAAATGTTTTGATCAAAAATGTCAAATTTGGTTTATGGGAAAGTAATTTTCAGGAGAGGGGGATTCTTCAAGTATAAAAGAAAGAAAGACTTTCTAAGAGCACAACAATGAATAAGATCTTTTAAGAGAGCATGAGATTTTAGCTGTTATCCCCTGGGTTTGAGATCTGGCAATCGTGAGGGCTGCAGCACTTTTATAGGCTACTTGTCAAACTATTAAGAGCCACTCTTGTGGCACATGAATCGGGGTGCTGTCATCTCAGAAGAGACCACTCTTATAAGGATAGAAATTCTTCATCACAGATGATAAAGGTGATTGCTCATAACATCTTTGAAATGATTTCCTTCTAAAACGAAGGAAGGTTGACTGCATAGCAAAATCGCTTCCACAGCATCAGAGAGCCTCTAAACTCCTCATCCTGGGGAGGGTCAAGGGTTCAGCTTTTCCTTTCATTTGTTACCAGACCATATCGATTTGGCATATCTTTGTCAAATGTAATAAATTGATGATTGTTGGGGTTTTTCTCTGTATGTATTACTGTAATAGAGTCTACCTTACAATAAAAAAAACAAAAAAACAATATAAAGCGCCTTGAGGCAACTGTTGTTGTGATTTGACGCAGTATAAATAAAATTGAATTGAAATTAATACATAATTTCATGCAGAACCTGTTCGTCCAACAAATAACTTGACCCAGCTGTGTGTGTATTTTTTTCTTGCAGTTTAGCGTTTTAAAGCAAATTTCTTCAGTTATGAAACGGTTACTGTTTCCTGTCTCCTTTCAGAATCAAATTTCATTTATTACGCGATAAATGCAGAGCAATTCAAATATTTTGGATCTGAACGCTTCATCTCATAATCGACCCTACAAGTCACCAGTAATTGTGTCAAAACAGATTTGCCTGTCGTTTTTTCAAAAGCATCTTAATTAGATATTGTTTCCCTCTCACTTGCATTAATTTGATTTCTGATATCAACTTTTCAGCCTTCAATCTGTTCCTTGTTGATCACCACCCCCAACTCCCCTAATTCTTGGTGTTATTGCCTGCAGTAATCTGGGATGCAGCATGGACCGGTGTGCTGTGTGAATGTGTGTTTGTGGGAACGTGAGTGTCAGATGAGGAGGGAGGGCTGCGTGAAAACAATGCCATTTGTAATTAAATTCAAAAGCAGGGGGCCGAAATGGCATCTCGGGCCACCTGGGGGATGAGAGACCATCGAGGGAGGATAGAAAGAAAGAATTGTAGACTGAGAGAAATGTGATAGACAGGAAAAAGAGAGGTGTAAGAAAGAGTAAAAGAGAGAGATAAAGAGCGGGTGAGGGAGGGGAAGGCCAAGAAGAAATAAGAGCTTACTGAAGAAGGCTCTGAAGGACGGAGTGATTAAAGACAGAAACTAAGAAAGAAGAAAGCAGGAATCATGGCAATAAATAAAGTTATGTAGATAAAGTCATCTAGTCACAATACAGGTGAACCTACTGAAGTTCAAATTGAGCATCCAAGTGGAGAAAGAAGGTGATTTTTGAATGTGGCATGGTTGTTTGTGTCTGATGGTTTGAGCCGAGTATTTCAGAAATTGATGATCTCAATTTCTCACATGACGTTTGGATGGTGGGGTCATAGTATATTTGAGTATTATTAGTGACCATAGCGATCCCTTTATGGCCACAGTGTACCCATCGTCTCCAGCACACCGTGTCATGAAGCTCAAAACATCTCAAACTGGCTTTTTAAACATGACGATGAATTCGCTGAATTGATGGGAGTCGGTCAACAAATCTGCAGCAACTGTTTGCGATATAGATGAAAATCTCTGAATAATCTTTCCAGCACCTATTAAATCTAAGACCCAGAGAATTAAGGAAGTCCTAGGTATACATAATAAAGTGGCCTATGTATATTAATCACTTCAGCTGCTGATATATTTTTTCTTTTCCCTCTGTTAAATCAAATTCCTTTAGGTAAGGAAAATAGGAAAGTGGCTTAATTGAACCATAAGGCTAATGTGCCACAAAATCAAATCAATTCTCCACAGAGCGGCAAAGTTTGAGTTCAGTGATTAAAATTGGGATTGATGGGGGTTTTTTTGTTTTGAACATTATGCTACAGATCTGTTTTTTGTTTTCCATGATATAAACTTAACATCACGAGTCCAGTCTCCAATATTGCTGGATATCTGACTGAACTCCAGGATTATAGATGCACATATACAGTATATTAACCATAATGTGTTTGTCTCGCTGGTTGCTGTGAACGGCATTCTCTGCTTTAATTGATGACATTTAGCTCCTCGCTTCTGCTCCGTTTGATTCATTCACATTTTAAAAGGCAGGTATTAAACACCTCTGTTACTTTACATAAACAATTCATTAAGCCGATATGACACCGGGGACCCCGGCAGGAAAACATATCCCAACCGCCCACAACAATTAATGACCTCACATCAGCCGACGCCTGACTGCAATGAGGCAGGAAGCCGTATTCCAATAACAAGAGCTCATTAGCGGATCACCACTCTCATACTATGAAACATAAACCCACATGAACTGGCTATTCTTTTTTATCATGTTACTGTTTGGTATTCATACAGCATACGTCCACCTTCCACTAGAGCGGTTGGAAAGTGTGTAAAAGAGGTTTTCTTTCTGAGAGGGAACTGTCATAAAAACTAATATTCCCAAAGTGGAGGTGACCTTTGAGAAATTGAGTCTTGAGTCATAAAACCCAATTCTGCACAAATGGAACTGACCTCCAGTATGTGGGAGAAAAAAATGAAATAAAACCCTGTTCGGGCTTCAAAATTGTGACGACAAACTGAATTTGTGCAAATTTGTGCCACCGTTCTCTGCTTATTCTGAAACCACTTCTCCATCAGAGCCATGATTCAAACTTTTGTTCAAATTCTAATCCCAGTTTTTTAGTTTAGTTTTTTAGTTTTCCCATGTTCCTTATGTTGCCAGCTTGTATGCATCAGAACTGTTTGTGAGAAGGTCAAAGAGCTTTTTGTGAACCAGCGCTCTTCACACAATTTATACTGTTTCATTGTTTCATTTCAAGCTAAAATATCTTGTATTAAGTGAAAAAATCTGCCAATGGAACAGGTAAGAGCTTACTGAAATGTTGCCCTTTAGCTGATTGTGTCTTATTTTAAGTGTAATGAGATAATTTTGACTAGAAATAAGACAAATATACTTGGTAAGATTTTGAGTTTTTGCAGTGTAAACATCAAGCACTCGATTTTCATGCTCTACCCAGTTATTTCTGCTATTTTCATGTAAAAAAAACACAAACAAAAAAGCCAACAGCAATATTACAAATTAGGCCATGTGAAAAAGTTAACTGTTATTCCCAAATTTTCACCCTTTTACACTCTTTCATTTTTCGTTTTGTCTTTGATGGAGAGGCTTTTGATTTTCATCATGGTTGGCATGATGTCATTACTCTAGCTTGGGTAGTTTTGGTGCCAACCCTGATCAGATAAGTCATCCTGAAGACAGGGATGCCAGATCAGTCAAAGCTCTTATGGGTTGTTTTCAAATTTGGCAAGTCTTTGCTTTAATTTAGTTTGAAGACTTCTTAGTTTGTACCTCTAAATTCTTCTCATTCTCCTACTCTTCCCATGACTCTTTCTTCATAATTCCTGAAGGGCGATCACGCTGAAGATGCTTGGGCATGACTTAAAGCCATCAGATTATAATCCAGGAGACATCACAACAGGATCATTTCCCAAAATGTGGAGTAGTCGAGTAGACATAAATTGAAATGCATCATGTCTAAAAAGACCATCGGAATTAATGTAAGTCTACTCTAATAGTGTTGTGACTGTTTTAAGACTTAGACGTTAGAAGAAAAAGAATGAGGAGCTTTCATATGTAACATATGTTTAATATTATGAGAGGCTATCCTTTAACTCAAACCATGATGTATTCCTTAATGTAACAGCAAAGGTTTTAAATGTGACCAGGAACACTCAAACCATTAGAATAAACACTAGTATAAAACAAATAGCTAGTGAGAATGCGGTGCTTCCTCCCCTCTGCTCTTTTAGCATTCTTCTTCCTCCTTCAATCTCTCACTTTCCTCCCTCTGTCCTCAGTGCTCACTTCTGTCTTCCTGCCACCCCTGTTATCCTCTCCCTACCCTCCCCCCTCTGAAGCAAAGTGCTTTCTGGGGGGTGTTTATAGGGCTGATAAGTGGCAGATGACAATCGCTTGGCAAGGCCAGAGATAGGGCTGCCAGTACCTTGGCTGCCATCTATCAAACCTCCCACAGAGTGCCAGGCTTTACGCAGCTGTGGAGGGAGGGAGGGTGGTCATGAAAGGTAAGAGCTCTCGATCTTCAGAAACAGGAGGACGTCCCTGACAGACCGCCCAACATGCACTGGCTAGTGGCAGTAAATAATGCTTACTGTTTGCTTTAGATGTCTTAATGCATGCTCAATAATCCAGGTAAGGAAATCCTGGAAAGTTAAATCTGTTCATCTGGCCGCAGGAGGAAACTTCCATCACACATACAAGTGACTTCTAGTTCTGCACAGTTAAGCATCACGAGGACCGCTGTGAATTACATCGAGAAACATCCTCTGGCTAAGGGGATGGCACAACACAGACGACCCACCTCGTTGGGCCACGAGTCTGTCGTCTATCTACACCTACGGGCTAGTGGCCACTGTTTCAGTGATGAGGATGTGCACATCCTCATGTGAGAGGAGCAAGGAGTCCAGGAGGGCATTTATGTGAAAAGAGAAAAACCGTTGTTAAATTGAGGGACCTAAGAGTAGATCTTTCAGCACCTTGTGGAAGGGTGTGGTTAGTGGCTCGGCTGCAGGGGAGGGGTGGAGCAGCGGGTTTAGGGTGTAGTGTCTGGGGAGGTGAGACATCACAGCTGGTAAACATTAATAATCATACCTTCCCTGTTTTAGTAGCAGAGAGGAGGAGAAGCGCCAGCAGAAGTAGCAAGAGGAAGGAGCTGTCAAGCAACGAGAAGCCGAAAAGCTGCTCGCCAAAGCACAACAGCTCACTGCTGAGGGTGGGTCATTCCTGCCACACCCCTTTTTCACCTCTGATTAATGGTGAAGGCAGTTTGCATATTTACGATCATAAAACTGAGCTTGTGACTCATTGTTAAGAAATAATGCCAGTTCTGATCATTATGCAGCTGCACTGTTTATAAGGCTGGGAAAACCTGCAGTCAGCTGAGACCAAAGATGTCAGTTTTTACATGAAACTGACTTCTATGTAAAATTACAGGAAAAAAAAATTGGAGTCTTTGCTGGGCTGATTCTGTCTTCAGCTCATACTAATCATAAAAAGACCAATAACAATCTTTTCAAACAGCTCTTAGAAACAACTCAGAGTAAATAAGCGTAGCTTCACAAAACTGTTTTTTGTTGGGTTTTATTAAGACAGCCTGCAAAAGTTGGTGTGAAGCTCTGAAAAACAAATGAGCGGGTTATTGGTTCAACCACAACCACTGTTAGTTTAAATAAAAAGTAGAACACATTCATAAAAAAGATTTTTGTTCACTTCTGTATCAAACACATAAACCTTTTTAAAAGAATTTAAATAAATAATTAAATTTCACTTATGTTGTTTACCAAAGCCGAACAATGAAATGACTGTAATCGTGTTATTTTTCCCAGCAATGCTTTGCATCACTGTTTCATTCTCAGTAATTACATTGCCGCCTGCTCAAAGTTTTATTACTGCACTACATAAAAATAGTTTCGCGACTTAAAACTTAAACATTAATACTTTTGAGAAAATTTATAATGCGTTGTCAAGTTAGTAGCCATCGTTCTTGCAAAAACGATATTACCAGGTAAGAGCAAATAAGAAGCAGAAGAGGAGGGAGAGAGGCTCCACTTACTGACAAATGGACAAATGGTTTACTGACAAAAAAATTGACATGGAAAGCCAACACTTAACGCCTCCCTCCTCCATCACTCTGATGGATGACCTTTACAGTACATATGAGTCATCTTCTGGGCAGACTGGGTGAGAGAGCACGTTAGAGATTGAGAGGGAGAGAGCAGACGGTGGTGGTGCTGGCAAGCAAACCACTTGCCGTCTGATCACCAGGTGCTGTAGCACGGGCTGCCTCAGACAGTGCAATGGCATATGACGAAGTGGGAAAGGAAGAGGTTGACATGGGAAAGCATAAAAACTGTGACTGTATAACTTTTCTGAACCTCAGATTGCCATTTGGTTTCCTGAATTTAATAAAGGCAAACTTTTCCTGTTATTCACCCACAATGTCTGACGATAAAATTTCAGCATAACACCTCATTAGTCCAAGATTTCAACTTTATTTCAGCTTGCTTCAGCTGTAACACAAAGACTGTTGACTGCCACCAGAATCACTCATCTCCCGTGAATTGGATGGTCTGATCTTCAGTTCATCTTCACTTCGTTCACACTTGGGATATGCAAAAAATCTGATCTGCTGGGCTGCATGCACATCAACCACAGAGCATGTCAGCGCCAAGAGTACAGGCCTTCATGTGACCATCAAATCTGGAGTGACAACTGGCACACAGACCACCTTGCAAACCTTAAAAACTGAGCCAAGACACAGTTCCTGGCATCTTCTCTTTCAGGGTTTCTTGCAATAATTCTGTTGTATGTCTCGCTGTTAAGGCTACCCGTCTTCTCTTCACCTTTGTTTGTTGTGCACTGTCTTTGCTTCTCATCCGTACATTCAATGTGAAGCATCTTGCAGCAAACCTTTCAGTCACTGCAGTGAAATCAAACAATTGTATATGTGCTCCAAATCAACACTTCACTTAGTTGTGAGATCTGTTTTTCTCTCTCTCTTGTTTGGTCTGTAAGCATGTGTATGAACATCAGTTAGGCTTGTTTGAAAAGACAAATAGCCACTCAGAACATGCTTTAGAGTTTAAACACTAAGTGGAATAAAAGTAGGTTTTTACAACCATGATAAACAAAAAATAGATTTCAAATTTACCAGTAAAATTTTAAGATAACAGGTGATGTTTGAAAGGCTTTTTCTTCTTTTTTCCTCTTTCTTATACTGATCTCTCTGTGTGGCATTGTAAGTGCCCACATATATACAGTATGCATATAGTGATCGGGCTTGTGTGTGTTCCCCAAGTAGCCTGCTGGCACTGTGACGGAGCCAAGGCCAGTCTGCTGGGCAGTCAGGCGGCGGGGGCTCTCGCAGGGGAGTCGCACGGTTTTTTTCTTGTCCTGAAACTCAACTTAGAGGGAATATCCTCCATTATCACTGGAGGGAGGACAAGCAGTCCAAATACTAAAGGAGAAAACCTTGAGCTTTCAATCGCTTTTCCCGCCTCCTCACTTCGCCTGTACAACAATGTATTCAAGGGACCGCAGATGCTCGAGGTTGCTCATCTTATTCATGCTGTGGCTGTTCTGGCTGGATGTGTGTTGACTGGAAGCCATGACAGAGAGTACAAAACTGTTGCTTTTGTGTAGAAAGTATTTAGCAAAAGTGACCCTGGTGCAGACAGCTGAAACGACTGAACGAGGGAGCAATCGCTGTTTATCTATCAAAGTTATTGAAAGGGACAAGGCACTGAATTTAACATTTCTGAAGTAACTGAAACCCCTTAAACAACAACTGTTAAAGCAAAGAACCAGACCAGGTATTCAATCACATCAGGGGATATTGATGCATTCGCTTCTTTGGAAATAGGTTTCTTATTTTACAGTTTTCAAGAAACACTAGCTGCACTACAAAATACATTTATTCAGATACAAATGACAAAGTTGTGTAAAATAAAAGCTTTTAAGGTTCATATTTTATTTCAAAACATCTACATCTACATCAAACTTTGCATAATGAAAGACAACAATGCTAACCAAATGCTACAACTGACTAAACACATGACTTTAAGCCCTTTCAGTTTTTTTCAGGAGCTGGCATTTAAACATATTTTAAGAAATTAGGTACAGTGTGCAACACATTCAAAAGTTGTTTATAATGGCATTGGTTTAAAACAACAAAATAAAAACTTAAACCAGCTGTCTTTGCAAGTCAATCATAGAGCTTGTGCAGTAAGTTCACGGACAGATGGACGGATGCATGGATGGACTTTTCGACCAAAAACATGTGACTGAATGAATCAGCTGGGAGGTACTTTCACCTAAAGTGACACATGCCTGTTTTAGTGTGTAGGGGTTTTTAGTACAGCTGAAGCTCAGAAAACAGCTTGACCTCACAGACTGCAGAGATCTAGACTTTACAAAATCCACAATCTATTACCACTGTACGATATATTGCCACTCACTTCAATTTGCTTAACATAGTTCTTCAGCTGGAGTTCGGCAAAAAGAACTTGCAAAAGAAGATGAAACTGCTGTAACACAGCAGAGAGGAAAATGATAATGCACGGTAGCAGGCGTTTTCACTACGTACAAGGATTTAATGACCAAAATCCTCTTTTTTTATCAACCATAACAGTCACATCAGCCTGACAACAAATTCCTCACATATTCTTTTGACCTTGTGAGCAAATACATCAAAGGACATTTACAAAAACCGGGTAACAAAAAGAATGACTTCACTTCTACAAACATATCTACGGGTAGCAGCCTGCACTGAAATGTCCACATCAGACAAGCCACAGAGAAGGATGGCACATTCCAGTATGGAGTTAGCCTCGGGGCACAGCGGCCTGATGGGTAACTGTACGATAAGACAGGCTGCTATGTCAAGAAGTTATCCTTGGCAAACAAGCCATCTTGTCCTGTGGCTCCTAATTACAATCCAGGTGGGACGAAAATCTGGTGAAGTGATAAAATTTAGAGAAATGACAGCAACCACTGATACTTGTAATATCAGGATATCTGATGGAGATTAAAAGTTTGCTGTTGTCTGCTGCCACACTATTTCTGCTTTCCTGTACTTTAATAATAGCAATATTACAGATATTATCTTAATTATTAAGGATATTAGTATTATCGGTACACTTGCTGAGTGAGGATAGCTCATTTGGAAAAGAACCAGATGACTTTGAGCAGAAACAAGCAAAGGTGGGAGGGAGGTGTTGGGAAAGGAGACAGAATGCTGGCAGTACCCCTCAGGAACCTGAGCAGGAGGGTTTAGATTGTAAATAAAGGGCGGCCTCCGGCATACATAACAAAAGAAACAAAACAGCAAGCAAAAAACACACACAGAAGCAATAAAAACAAAAAAGCCTGGGCTTTTTGCCACACTAGCAGACTTTAAAACAAAAAAACAGAGATGTGACCTGTGGGTAAACTGGCATTAGGCTGCTAGCGCCCACTCAGAAGCTACATATGTGGGACAGATTCACAGGATAAGAAGGAGATATCGCTCCTCCCTGGGGGCTCCGGTGTATCAAGGCCTGCCTTTTACCTGCAGGGCCAAGCAATTTCTAATGTACTGAGTGTCAACAACAGGATGAAGGAGTTCACTATCATTAATGACTTTTCTATTTGGAAGAAAAACAGATATGCAGGTGGAAGCTGTTTGCAGTATACTGATGTATTTAGAGCAAAAGGGGCTTAGTTTACTTTGAAAGTCTGCATTATTTCTCTCTATCGATCTGTTTATACACTTATTCTATACACGTCTATACATCTATACATGTATGTATAGTAAGTCAACACTGCACACGCAAGCCTTCCTTTCAAATAAACTTGTCTAACTTTTGCTTATACCTGAGATTTGACCTTTTGAAATGTAACTGACATTTTTTCCGATTACATTTTGCCTCAAGCCTGAGAGAAGTCAAGTGGGTGAGCCAGCCAAAACACAATCACTACGGCATCTTTCTAATTTCCAGTATAATCACGATTGGGATGATACATTTTCTCCAAATATCTGGGGGACTCAGATGGCAGAGCGGGTCATCCACCAACCGCAAGATCAGTTGATTGATCCCCGACTGGTCCGCATGCCTTGGGCAAGATACTCAACCCTGAGTTGTCACCGTGCATCAATTGGAGTGTGTATGTGTGTGAATGTTAGAAAGCACTTAGATTCATATAACTCTTTTATCCATGGCTATGTGTTACAGATTTACTGGGTAAATCAGACTTGTAATAGAAAGTGCTTTGAGTGCTCAATTGATTAGAAATACATAAATACCGCCTCGTCTTAAAGATAGCAACATTTATTCCTAAATATATAAACTTTTTAGTCTTTTATCATAACTGACATGCACATACATGAAGTTTGGATAAACCGAGGAATAATTATCCTACAGATTCTCAGAAGTCAGGACAGCTCAAGAATTTGTACCTTGATTTCAATGTGACATTCGGTACTGTCTAAATCACATCACTTGCAGAGGTTTTGTGTGAATGTGTTGGAAGGAATTATCCCAGACTGTGCCTGTCCTCTGCTGCTTTTTCAGCTACTGTTTGATACCCGAGAAGCTTCTGGTTTCAATCTGCCCTTCGGCGAGCAAGTCCCCTTATGTGATTTGACACTGAGCTGTGTGCATGAGATCTGCTTTGTCCTACACGCACTCACACACATACGAGCGTGTCAAAGCCATAAAGAAACAAAAATGCACACAGATACACACGCACATAAAGGCTTTGAACACGGACGCATACTGGTGTACAGTCTAAAAGACGAGCAGAAACACCATCGAGCAGTAAAGAACGTTCACACAGATTTGCACGCACAAAAACATATTGATGTGAACAGAAACGCACCATGGATCCTATTTTTAAATGTACAGATCTGGCATATAAAGTGCTCAGACTGATATGTAGTGCTGGATTTTCTTCCTGTCTGATCACACAGAGGCTTGGGCAAATTGTGTAAGACTGTAAACAACAAGTTGTCTGAAAGTCTAAATTGCTCGTTTTTCTTGACCTACGGGGCCTTTTTTATTTTACTGATTTCATTACGTTCCCAGACCTCAGCCACAGCCATGCAAAGTGTTCTGTTTCCAAAACCGATGAACCAAAGTTACAAAAATAAATAAAAGTAAAGTTGAGTTTGTACTTTGGTATTAATTTTTTTATACATTTCAATTATTTTCATATTATTTATGCTGTTTTAAGCATTTATTGCCAAACCTTTCATGTTTAAATGGGCTGTACTTTAACAGCTGCATTTTTTAAATTGCTTGTATTTACTGGAATAAAAAAAAAAAATCCCTACAAACACAGGTAGGCATCAGTTTAACTGTCAGTCATCCTGCTTCTGCATCCCAAGCATCTCATTTTTATTCATATGGCTCTGTATACCGTGTGATTTCTCTGAAGCGGTTTGTGTGTGTGTGTGTGTGTGTGTGTGTGTGTGTGTGTGTGTGTGTGTGTGTTAGACAGAGGGAGAGATCAGGTTTGAAAGTCGGACACAGATCTGGCGGCCAAGGTGACCTCATTACCGACATTTGTTCCGCTTGTCGCTGCAAATCACACACCGTGTCCGTCAAGACACACCAAACGCCACGCGACCATCAGTAACCTGCCCATCTCCATGGCAGGGGAGCACAGAGCTGATGCCTGCTGATCCGTGACCCCAGAGAAAATCGACAATATCGCATTCACATTCAGAAGGAGTCTGAGAAAATCTGAGGGTCTCTCTGGCTGGACAAGTGCGACGGAGTAAACGTAAAAGTGACCCAGCGGCTGACCTCATTTAACGGGTTTGATTTCAGGGCATGAAAGGGAAGTTGATGTAGCATGCAGGCAGTTCCACCCTGACCTCCTGACTTCTAAAACGTCTGCTGGGCAGAATATCGATATGACCTGTGCAACAACTTGCAGACAGTTTATGATTGTATCAGGATGCTGTTGAATTGTCATCAGAGGTGTCAGCATTACACTGTCTGGGACCAGGATGATAACTCAACTTGATAACTGCAACTATAAACTTATCCTTTTCACTTAGGTCTCATAGTTCAAGACTGCACAGCGTTATTATTTGAGTGCAGTTAATAAAAAGGGGTTTATGGTAAATACAGAAAACCAGAAATAGCTGCAGATATTTCTTTCTGCACAAAAAAAATCCTAGGATCACTTGGGCTAAAGTATCTTGGGGTAGAGTGAGGTTGGGGTGGTATGGGCATCGGACTAGAATTTCTCATGTATACTTTCTAGGTAAGATGTCTCAGGCATTTTCAACCTGGAGAAGACCCAGGACATGCTGGAGAGACTATACTTCTTGATTGGCTTAGACTACTGACCGTGTGACCCAGAATAGTGGTGGGAAATGGATAGACGGATCTATTGGAGAGCTCATCTGGGTCATATAGTCTGTAAAGTCCAATATCTGAAGAAACTCAGGTTATGGCAGAGGGAAAATATCTGTATTGTGGGTTATGCTTTTTCATTTTTTTTGACAAGGGTGACAGGGTAATGATATAGTTTAACAAGTTATATAGTTATGCTGGCAAGTTTAGTTTAATACTGCATTTTTGCACAATGGTAAGCTGCAGTAGAGGCAATCCCCACCTCTCTTTGTGCGTGTCTGTTTGTGTGTGTGTGGCTGATGGAGGCGGCTGGTGATGGCAGCAGCCAGTTAACTGGTGAACATATCTGTCTTGGCAGAGCCATTATGCAGGACTTGGTCCCATGCCAGCCGGCAGTGGAGCAAAAGACCGAGTGTGTGTTACGAATGCGAATGTGTGTTACTGAGCGTGACTGTGTGTGTGTGTGCGCACATTCCTACTCGTGTTCACTGGGCTGCTTAAAAGACAGAAAGCCACAATCTGAGCAGTAAAAAAGTGTGTGCCTGTGTGTTTGCATGCATCTCTCTGTATCTTATCAGGAAGTGTGTATGAGTGTGTGTGTTGGATAGCTCTCTCTATCAACAGCTGGTAGTCAGGGAAGCGATGGCCTGGCCACGCGTCTGGAGGAATGCGCTTTGGTGGCAGATCCAAGTATCTGTCTTTCACACACACACACACACACACACACGCACGCATGCACGCACGCACGCACGCACACACGCTGCCTACTTGCTCCAGCTGATGCTGATGCTGTATGGCTGATGCTGGATATTTCATTGGTTTCTGGAGAGGATTTTATCTTCCCTTTCTTCTCTCTGCTGTAGAACTGCAGTCAGATTACTGAAAGATTACATGTAAAGTACAGGAGCTGAACTGCCAAGACTGGCAGTTTAACTCCTACCAATACTCAGACACACAGAAACGCATAGAAACCACAGTGTTTGCTGAATGACTTGCTTCCCTCAGTCTAACTATTCTTTGATTCCCCATTTCTTTTACAACTGTTGACCATCACTGTTCAATACCACCCTATGCTGACAATAAGATGTTAAGAAAACTTTGGTTTAGTCCTAACTCCCTTAATGGCCTAACCTTTCACCAAGGTCTGTGAAGCATCTTAGAAATTGTTCAGTTTACAAAATCAAGCTTCTTTTATCAGCTTTACAATTTAAACAGCTCTCGTTCTTCAGCGGAGGCCACATGAAGGCCAGTGCAGACTCAAGTTTGGTAACGTATTAAAAAAACAAAAAAACCAAGAAAAACTCTGGGTATGCCATTAACATTTAAAATAAGCTGGAATACAAATTGAGATGTGTCCAGTGTTTCTATGACAGTTAATGCTTTTAAAAGAGAGTGATTTAACTGGCAAAGAGACTGACTCACCCACCTACATATCCACCAATTTAATCATTCAGTTTGTCATGTTTTAATGGATTACGGGGTTGATAAAAATCCTGATAATTGCTTGTCATCAAACAAGTAATACCACTTTATATAATAACTTTCCTTCAGCAAAACTAAAAATCTATAGCCATGCTTGAAGGTCTGTGACACTGTAATTATCATTGCACCTCAAATTACACCACTAATTGTTGGACACACATAAAATGTTAAGTTCGTCTACATCAGAGACTCAGGTCTGCATTTTCAAACTTTACGTTTGGCTTTAACACGGTCGTGTTAATGTTAGTATTATAGTTTGTGCATTGTAAACCTGCTAATCTTGTTAATGTGTTGTATGTTTCTAAGCACTGGAATATGGCTAACACAAGGAAGTCAAAAATATGTATAGATACAGTAAATAGACTGCATCAATACAGTCTAATGGAAAGTATTTTGCATTCCCTGCTTTCTAGTTGGATACATTTTAGTGTGAGTTATGACTTCCTGAAACCATCCTCATTTCTAATAATCAAAACCAAACTCTAACAGCACAAGTGATGGTAGCATTGGAAACACACAGATTCTGAATTGTGTTATGAACGACTGTTCCTACAACACCTTCCCCGTCAGCTGCACCGCTTTACTTATGAGATGAAAGGATAGCAATCGTCCTTCGTCAGACTGAATAACAGAACTACAATGGGCAGAATGAACATTTTCATTGAACAACGAGGAAAAGCAATATTTTTATCTATTAATCCATGGCCAAACACTGCAGCTCAAATCAGACTTAAAATCAATACGTAAAGATATATAAGCTCACGAATACTGACATTAGTTGTGAGTTGATTGACGTTACTCTCGTGTCAAGACGACCTGTACTGTCATTGTTTATAGTCTGACTACGAACACAGAGACATTTTTAAAAAGCTTCAGAATGCAGCTTTTCCAGTGCCTTCCTCTTTTGTTCCTCTTGGTGGACCATTTAGCTGCATGCAGCCAAAACCCAATCAAACTCAATAAGCTAGCAGAACTCAGACTTCAAGCAGATTGCAAACACAAACCAGCAAATCTATGGTATCTTGTTTCTTTCTTACAGATTATATGTTGATTTTGAATGTGCATTAACTCTTCACTAACTGTCAATGAAGGAAAGCAAAATTAGACATCTATATTGGTACATGGTAAATCCTCCATGCTTCAAATACCTGATTATATTCTGAGTATATTTAACTGTATTTAATTCAATTCATAGGACAAAATTACAGCAGTTGCCTCAGATAAATACCCTACAAAATACAGAGAAAAAGCAACAACCCAGTGTGAGGAAGCATTTGGCGACAGTGGGAAGGAAAAACTCCCTTTTAACAGGAAGAAACCTCCATTCTGTAAATTTAGGATTTTTAGACTTTACAGACTGGGAAACTGGCTCTGTGATAATGGTAATGCTGTCACGGCCTGGAGGATCAGCAGGTCGCTGATCAGCAGTTTCTGCTTCTCTCTCGCGCGCGCGCGCTCTCTCACTCTCTCGCCGAACTCATTGCGGTTTCACGCCCTCGGCCCACGCCCCTCGGAGGAAGAAACACCTGAGCCTCAATAGTGTGGCCAGCATTTAAGCCAGGGAGCGACGGCTGTTCGTCGCTGGATCGTTGTGTGACTTGCGTCAGTGAAGTCAAGCCTCAGCAAGTATTTTTCCGTATCATAGTGTTTTTTGTATTAACGAGCATTTCTTTGTGTGCAGACTCTCTGGACTGTTTTCCTTTGTGCTTCCCGAGTGACGAGTGTCAAAGAGAGAGACTGGATTCGTGTGTGGATTGTTTGGAGAGAATCGAGAGCTTTCCCCTGGATTTCCCCAGAGCCCTGTCCCCTCACCTGTTGCATATAGCACTCCCCCACACCTTTTTGTATATACACCTTTTGGACATTGTAAATAAATTCTCTTGTGTGCATCTCACCCCGGAGTCCTGCGTGTGAGTCCACCACGTCAACCGTAACAAATGCAGTGTTTGAGGTGCTATATGGCTCATTGTTCAACCTGAGTGGCTCAATATTTTGAAGTATAATTACATAATATAATCATTGTGACATTACGTTTCTCCCAAAATGTACATCTCACATAATTTTGGAGAATTAACATGATCTTTTTGACCAAAGCCATGTTTTGGGGGGTTTCCTTCTTGGAGCCAAAAGTGACAACATTTGAACAAGATGATGGGCATGGGTAAAAATGAGGAAATCCAACTTTTTGGATCTGACTAACAACAAAATCTTCAGTTCCACACACTTAACTCATTAACTCATCTAAAAGCTGTAATCCTGTACTTTCATAGATAAACTGTATGCTTCTGAGCTCATTTACATTAAAAAAATATTATAAAGCTCTGTTAGTCTCTTTACATGTAATACATGGCAATGCATAACACATAATACGAAAAAATGAACCATCAAGAGTAGAGTCATGTGATCCTGTCCTGACACTATCTAGAGATTGAACCCCTTCACCGTGACAGAGTATTCTATACAAAATGAGCTGAATCTCAAACAAGTCATGAGTCTATTCAATATTCATGCTTAGAAACAAGGCAGCAGCCTATTAAGGCGAGCTTCAAACGAAGCCGCTTATCTTTTTAATTAGGCCGCAGGTTGAGAGCGAACGATATTGCACTCTGAGCTGATGTATATGTAATGTGGAAAAGTATTGATTGTGGGGAGAAGTCGACGAGGGGGCCCATTCAAGGTTCTAGCTCCGTGAACTGTTCAATACCGGCGCTAATAAATAATATCAAAGGCAAAACCTGGCTAAAGGTGGACGAGATGAAATCTCTTTATAATGCAAAGCCCAGGGGGAGAAGAGAGAAGAGAGGATAGGAGGGATGGCAGATATTTCTTTTCGCAGGCAGCCAGGGCGACAGGATATTGCACAGAGTGTGCAGCTGAAGAAACAAATAACCCGTCTTTCATCAATAGCAGATTAAAACACAGACAGAAAAGGGGATAGAAAAACATTCCTAATTATATTTTCTGGAGTTGGTGTTTTTTCCCGACTGTTTTGACACAGCTAATATGCTTTTCCTTAAACCCCCCCTCACCTCTCTTCACACACACACACACACACACACACATTAAAAAAAACAACCCCAAACCAGCATCATCACCCTCCACCTCGCCAGGTTATCTAGGTCTAATAGGCAATATAAGAAGCTATTTGCACTTCAAGGTGCTAATGCAACACTTTCCTCAATCTTATTACCGTCAATGTGATTTTCTCACCTGTGTGTTGACAAGTAGAATTAGACAAAGTGTTTGGACACCAATATTGCCAACATCAAACAACCCCCTTCAAACCCGAGTTTCTAGGCAAGTTAGCACCCTGACCTTTGCCGGTCTATTACATTGTTGACTTTACTGCAGGAAGCTGCTTGTCACAAGTGTAATTTAACAGATGCAAATCAGTCTGTTGTGCGCAGTAAAGCATTGCTTTTTTCTAGCAGCAGTTTGTTTTGTTTTGTTTTTTTTATTTTTACACTTTGGACATTAATCAGTTTTAACGTGCTAAACGATGCAACATATTCACAGTTATTTCACAATACATGTCCTCATATTTGGCAGGAAGAACCAGCATTCAGTATGTGTAGTACAAAAAGGTAGATAGAATTACATCACTGTAAAACTATAGCTCACTTTCAATAACTTTAATAACTCATTTAGACTGATTTAAAAAAAAAAAAACAAACCCTAAAATAAACAAAGAGATTTGGGCATTTACAAGTTTAAAAATAAAGACACACATGAATGACTGTTTCAAGCAAACTGAATATGTGTTGAATACGTATTTTTTCTTGCCTTCACCGTTTATGGGGAAACTTGTTATAACCACAATTAAAACCTACAAAGGTAACAAAAAGAGACTTCTATGGGATTTTAAAACAGTTTGAACGATGACAGCACCAATATTTTTGCTTTATTTTGCATTGATTTTATGGATTTGCCATTTCTTTGATATTAAATTATTATTACTATTTCATATTCATTTACGATTTGTTGTGTCTGAGCTTGTTCTCTTCTTTATATTTTCTTCTCTTTTTCTCCAGTTTATACATAATTTTTGTCACTCTGACAAGCAAACGTAACCCTTTTTAATTTTCCTGATATACTATGCACATTAACACGGCGTGAGCAAAGCAGTTAAGGTTACAACGCAAACACAGAGAGCATTGTTGTTGATTTTATGATGAATTAATAGTTATAGTGTAAAGTAGTGGAGAGGATAGAAAACTAGCTAGCTGGTGTGGCTCACTTTTCTACTAAGCAGCTAAAAGCTAAGTAAGCTAAACAAAGGTTAGCCAGAGTTGACAGCTCTGTCACTGTCCTAATTTTTTTGCTAGCAGACAGAATTGACTACAAAGCCCTGAATTCATGTCCAGTGTAAATAGGATTTATTAAGTTACAAATACTTTACTTACTGTAAAGATATTTTTGCAATGGGTCAATGTGTGTGCATGTGTGTCTTTGTGTGTCTGTGTGTTATTAGTTGCCCGTCGCCACTGGTGCTCTGGGACTCCCACCCCTTTTGCCCCATCTAGGGCCTCCATCCTTCTACAGCTGGGATGGGCGTGCAGATATCGCCAAGACTCGTGGCCTTGGTACTCCGTGGTCTTCAGTAATCTTGGGGGCTGTGGATGGCCTGGTTTTCTCAGATCCATCTCTGTCTGCCTCTGGCTCCTGGGGGGTGTCACTGTGGCTTCCCACCCTCATTTTCAAGTTCATATGTGACAAAGACACACAGTCACACTCTCTTTCTCTCTCTCGTACTCACACACACATCACAAGAAGACTGTAGATTTATTTACCTGTGCATTTTCGATTGTTTGTGTTCCAGGCGTTGTATGTTTGTTTTTCTTACAAGAGCGGCAGTTGATGATATATTGTGGATTTGTATTTGTACTCTATCCTTTTATTACGTCTTCCCCAATCCCCCCCACCCCCCTTTTATTTTCTGCTTGTCCTGTCTTAGACCATGTTACACTGTATACCTCATATAATGTAATAACAGAAATAACGTGAACAGAAATGAAGAAATATACACAAACCCTAAACAAGAGGAGCCTATAGAGAATTTGCAGAGCTTAACTGGAAAAGCAAAATGTGGTTTTCACAACAGTGCAGATCATAACTCTGATTGCAAAAGCTGCCAGACAGGACAGGATCTGTGCAACCTCGCACTAAACCGTGTGCACAGGATTTCTTTAATGTTTTAAGTTTATCCCTCTACAGGCCAAATCCAGTAGGTGATGTTATAGATGTAGGTAGACGTAGTCACATGTCAGCTCATTCAGCTGTATATTGCTCACCAATGAAACATGGCACTGTAAATGGCTGGAGTGGAGCGATAAAGCATAGGTGCAGTTATTGTAAGATAAAAAATTGGTAAGTACCAAGTATTTGTTTATTATGTTTCATTTCTATTGAATTCAAGGTTGTAGGCACATTACGGGGACAGACAGCCAAAGCCTTCACAATGTTAAAAATCATCATTTAAAGAGCAGGGATGCTGTGCACCACATTCAGCTACTGTCTTTTAAGTCTTAAAGAAATATTTCTTTGTAGAGTTTATCTTAGATAAACTAATGGAATACCTCCTTCCTAGTATACAGACATAAAAGAGCCATTTGTTGTACGTTATAATTTAAGAACCTTGCAAAGCTTCTCACAAATAAAATACCAAATAGTAGTTTTTACTTGGATGTTAAAAACATGAAAGCCTAAGACCCCCTTTGTCTCTATCTTTGGACAATAGACCGACAGTCTAATCGATCTTATCAATTAAATGCCTGAAGTCACTCTGGATGGAAGTTCTCTGTTCTCCACAGAAACTAGTCTTTGATCATATGACCACACACCCCAACACTCTAACGTCTCCACGGCACACGCTCAGCTGGAAAAATCTTGTCAGCAGCTGCAGTTTGAAGTCCCCTCGAATTCAAATTGAAAATTAAGGTGCACTTCCTTAATCTGCTGTTCTAATCCAGCTCCAAAAAGGAGGTAAAAAGAAAGAAAACAGAAAGGAAAAATCCACAGGAAGGGCCACATTAATTATACACAAAAAGAAAAACTACAAAAGAGGGCCTGGTCTTTGAAGATACTGAGCACTAAATGTCACCCGCAGTCTTTGAAGCTCTCAACCGCCTTTGTCTCTCATTTCTCCTCTACATGAAACACGACGCACGGAGAGACACTGCCAGCAACAGGAAGGGACACTTCAACTTGGGGGTGAACACCCTTTAATAAGAGAGATAAGAAATTATAAAAACACACAGTATACTCCCCTCTCATAAAATAACTTCTTTTTAATCGGTGACCTGAAATTCAAATATAAAGTCTGAACAATCAGATGCTGACTAAATTCAAATTTATTCCAATTTGTTTACATTTTTTGCTTTAATTTATTATTAAATTACGAGAATTTATCTGTCTCAAGCTGCAGCAGGAATAAATTGATAACTCAAATAAATCAAATCCTGCTTATAGAGGACTAATGTTATCTGAGGACGTCCAGAGATTTTAATATTTACAGACATTACAGAAGATTTTAATCCTATTAAATCTGCTCTTCGTGTTATTGTGAAAATGTTTTGTTCATTTCACTTTTGTGAATATAGAGTGACTGAAAATCTATTTTTTTGTTTTCCTCTTTCTATAAAGGTATGCATATAGCAGATGTAAGGTTACTGCACAGTGGTTTTAGAGTTGACCCGCTGTGGGTCAATATATGTGCCCCAGTACACAGAAAAACCCAGCAGTGATTTAACTCGTACTGCCTCGTGGTGGAAAGCCTCGCCCGGCCAGGAAAGTTGCAATTTACATCAATGTGTGTCCATGTTTATGTCGTTTTTACTCTCGAAGGTCAAGATTAGTATAACAAATCAGTATGTGATGTGATAGCCCAGAGAACGTTATCATGTCACAGTGAAGCTGACCTGCACTACCCATGAAAAGTTTGGACACACCCTCTCATTTAATGGTTTTTCTTTACATTGTAGATTCTCACTGAGGGCATTAAAACTATGAATGAACACAAACTGAATTAAATAAAACATGTTTTTTATTTTAGAGTCTTCCAAATAGCCACACTTTCCTTTGATTACTGCTTTGCTCACTCTTGGCATTGTCTCGATGAGCTTCGTGAGGTAGTCGCCTGAAATGGTTTCCTAACAGTCTTGAAGGAGTTCCCAGAGATGCTGAGCACTTGCTGGCCCCTTTGCCTTCACTCTGCGGTCCATCTCATCCTAAACCATTTCGGTTGGGTTTAGGTCAGGTGACTGTGGAGGCCAGGCCATCTGGCGCAGCACTCCATCACTCTCCTTGGTCAAATAGCTGTTACACAGCCTGGAGGTGCTTTTGGGGTCATTGTCCTGTTGAAAAATAAATGATGATCCAACTAAATGCAAACCGGATGGGATGGCACGCCACTGAAGGATGCTGTGGTAGCCATGCTGGTTCAATGTGCCTTCAATTTTGAATAGATCCCCAACAGTGTCACCACCAAAGCACCCCCACACCATCACACCTAATCCTCCATACAAGTAGAGACCATTGGTTCACCTTTTCTGTGAAGACATGGCAGGTGGAACCAGGATCTCAAATTTGGACTCATCAGACCAAAGCAGAGATTTTCACTGGTCAAGGCAAGAAAAAAAATACATACTCAACACATATTCTATCCATTTCTGATTTACACAGTCTCTTCTGAATAGTTGATGTAGAGTGGTGTCTGCTACTGGAACTCTGTGTGGTGACTCGGATGAATTTATCCTCAGCAGCAGAGATGACTCTTGGTCTTTCTTTCGTGGGGCGGGCCTCATGTGAGCTAGTTTCTTTGTAGCGATTGATGGTTTTTGTGACTGCACTTGGAGACACATTCAGAGTTTTAAAATTTTTCAGACTGAGTGACCTTCAGTTCGTAAAGTAATGATGGACGGTCGTTTCTCTTTACTTAGCTGATTGGTTCTCGCCATAATATGAATTCTAATAGCTGTCAAATAGGGCTGTCAGCTGTGTACGAGCCTGACTTCTGCCCAACACAACTGATGGTCCCAACCTCATTAACAAGGCAAGAAATTCCACAAATGAACCCTGACAAGGCCCATCTGTGAAGTGAAAACCATTTCAGGTCACTACCTCATGAAGCTCATTGAGAGAAAACATAAGTATGGCTACTTTGAAGAATTTAGAATATAAGACATATTTAGAGTTATTTATCATTGTTTTCTTTGCTATATAATTGCATATATCTTGCTATATATATTTGAGGTCTTAAGTATGTATCTACAATGTAGAAAGTAGTAAATGTAAAGAAAAACCATTAAATGAGAAGGTGTGTCCAATCTTTCAATGTTAATAACCATAATTACACCCTAGTAACAGTGACCAGTCTGCACCAAATTTACCTCAAGTCCAGTGGAACATCATTTCAAGAAATTACTTTAAGGTGTTTAAGAGAAATTGCATTCACAAAAATGTGAAGCCTGTGCAGAGAACCTGAGAGCAAAATGCCTCCAGCTATAGCTGTCACCAGCTCAGAGCCCATTAATGCTAAAAGTGAGCCAGAGAAACCCACGAGGACTGGTACAAGTTCAGGACTGCCAGTGTGGTACACTGACCCGGTGTTTTATTTTTTAATGAACAACTATTGGAGCCTGCTGGTACTGAGGAAAATTTAGGATGCCGATATTTTTAATATATAAAATTGTGTTCTAAGAGTGGGTAAAAATATTTTTATATTTAAGGACAATATTAAAGCCAAGCTTTGTTCTTTAGACGTTACCTAAAACTAGCATGAATTTAGTCGATAGTAAAAAAATATAATCTAGAACAAGTGAGAACAAATAATAAGAAAAAAGAACTACTAACAGAAGTATTTAAACATTAAATAGTTACATTTATTTCATATACAGAGAGCTTGAGACCATTTCTGATGAGGCTTCAGTAAACAGATCAACCGAAGGGCCAGACGCATCTCTCAGGTCCAGTGTCAGGTCATTAATGGATTTTTTTGCCGTTTCTTAAGGACATCACTTTTAGGTACTGTTCACCTGTTGAAGATACTGTTTTAGGTCTACAACTTCTTTTGTCCTCAACTTGTTAGTTTCCTCAGATTTTCTAAGCAGACGCGCCAACCCGAGACATGTCACATTTTCAAATAACAGCACAAAACTGCATTTTTAACCCTGCTGGTATGAGAAAAAAAATATGTCTGGTAATCTGTGTTATCTTCGGCATGTGTCAGCTAAAGAAATTGGCACAAATTATGTGTTTCTGTCACAGGCAGCTAGTAAAAAAGTGTCTCCACAACACTAGTTTATCCCTCAAGTTAGGTGAATTTTTTATGTTTGAAAGACTGGCACCTTTTTCATATTTTCAGTCCAATGTCCAAAGAAAACTCCAAAAGGTTTCCAGAAAGCCCGGAGGGCGATTGTGCAAGACAAACTCAAAAAGCTTAAGACTTTTGCACGATCCTGTAACAAATCAATGACCATTACTGCAAGCATGCATATGGATATGTTTATGTGAAGCAGTGGATTAATACAGATTTGATGTTCCAGTGAGTATTTTCCTATTGGACTTCCCAAAAAACCTAAAAGTATCAATATTTCAGTCAGTGCGTCCATGAAAAATAAAGAACATTGTTGTGTTTCTCATAGTTTATGGACAACAACAAACGTAGTAAAAGTAATATTAGACGATACATATTCACACAATACTATCTTCTGAAGACGATCACTGCATTGTTATTGTTGGTCTGTTTGGTAGGATTTGTTGTATTGTATATTCTTAATAAACTGAAAATATGAAGACAGTGTATTTTTCTTTAACCAGTGAAAAACATCTCATGAGAAAGCTTTCCTTCTATGGGATAAATAGGACACTGAGCACTACACAGTATGAGTTTAGTCCCAGAGGGATGAAGTATAATAAAGAGAAGTGTGTAGACAACAACAGTCAATCAGAGACAAGGACACTGCATTCCTGTTTCAGGTGGGATCAAGTCAGCCTCATACATATCCCTCGGGGTTTCTGTTTGGTGCTGATTTTCTCTCTTTATGAAGTTTTCCATGTACATCTTAAAACCTGCGAGAATCCTACCTGGATAGACTTCAGGCCATCTTCATATACCTTCACGTGATGAACACCCAGCCTCAGAGCATTGGTTCAATCCCATTTACACCAAAGTAGTCTCCCAAACGCTCACTAAAGCCAAAACATTTTTTTAAACCTGCAAACTTCTGTCAAACTCCAATGACACAGCAGAGGCCCTGACTTGCTCACCTCTACTAGAGAAATTTCCATTCAGAGGATCCAGGGTTCTACGACTGCATTCCTATCCCCAACCGGATGCAGCAGATGGCTGCCCCTCCCTGTGCCTGGTTCTGTGTGAGGTTTCTTTCTGCTAAAAGGGAGATTTTCCTTCCCACTGACACCAAGTCCTTGCTCATAGGGGATCTGATTACAAGGTTTTCTGTCAAATACTGTAGGGTCTTTATCTTAAAACAAACTGCGTTAAGATAATTGTTGTTGTGACCACTTTGTATCAAACTACCCATCACCACAACACAGAAAATACAAATAGTTAAACAACGGCAGGACAAAAACCTAAATCAAGGTGGTACACTTCCTAAACACGTTCCTTACTATATACAGCAAACTGATCACAGAGTATTAAAAACACACAAAACCCTCAACAAAAATGATAAAATCTATATCATCTTAGCAAGAAGTAAACAACTCAGCAGGTGTTGATGTACAGTATGTCATTCTGCATTGGCACCTATTATTTCAAGCTCCAGTTCAAAAGGACCACCACAGAGCACCCATGGAGCAAAAGTATGTTTAGCTAAATAAGGCTTTGATACAAAATAAGAAAAAAAATGATAGCTATAAACGATTCAATATGCAATATTTAAAAATACATTCTTAAGATCTATTTATTTGAAGGCAGCAGAAATCCATGATCGTTATTTGGGTAGATTGACCTTTTGAAAGATTTTTTTTTTTAATTCCAATGACTTCCTCCCAGCAGCTCACAGGGTAGAGCTGCAGATATTAAATATTTCCAATATTTTTGTATTGACAATAGAGCATCAGGATATGTACAGAAGCAAAATTATTTTAATTTACAGCGTGGAAAAGATGTGCAAACTAAAGTGAACCACTGACACATTTTGCTAACTATCAGCACTTTCCCTGCTTAGCTCTTAAAATATTGATCCAATTCTCTCTCTTCAAAGCACTGATTGTGATTCCAAATTCATCTCTAACCAGTCCTTAACAGGCATATCCATCCTCGTTCTACTTTCCAGTGCAGACAGAACCCTGCAGAGCCAAATCTTTGTTAGTAATTCTACTTTTTTTTATTCTCTACTCTACAACCAGTTTCTCCTTATCCACCCTCTCCCTTTGTAGGTGAAAGAAATTATGGGGGAAAAAGGAGACAGAAGAGAGGCAGACTAAAAAGAACAAGACTGAGAGAGAGAAACTGAGGCGTGGGGGGGTTCGGGTACTTGAGTGCAGTTGTAATCAAGGCCTGTGCACTCAAGAGGGGCCAATCAATCCAACCGTCTGCCTCTACATCTCATCAGGCATCTTGAAGACGGCTAAAAATGAGTTGCTTGGTCCAGGCGGCCTCCTTGGGCCGCTGAGAGAGAGCGAGAGAGAGAGAGAGAGCTTCAGTAAGGAGTCCGTAATAACTGCAGCAGAGGACAGAAAGGTCCTAAAAGTCTGAGCTGCAGTTAGAGTGCAAAGAAAAATGACTGACCCCCTGCTGAGAGCAGTGTTTACTGCCACAGAATTTTTAGACAGCATAGTTTAGTATTGGTGACACTTTAAGGAAAATGGGTAAAATGCAGTCTGGGAAAAAAAGGAAATCTTGGAATAATGAGAAGATTTGGAAAGATTAATTATGTGGTCAGAAAAATGGCATACAGATGTTGTGTTTGACTGATTATCCCATGAATGTTCAGTTTCCTACAGTATGTCAAACCAAGTTGATTTGAATATTTTCATAATTTCCAATTTACTGTGTGTTTTCTACATATGACCTCTGTACAGCTGTTTTTACACATTATAATAAGAATGAAAATGTCTTCTTGCTTTGTGTTTCCCAGAATGTCCCTATCATGTTTACCCCTGGGGCAGAACATTCAAGGATGACACGTCCAGTGTGCCTGCAATGACTCAAGGATCGGCGACTTTCACCTAACGAATAAAAGATCACTGGTTGAATCCCGAGAGGAGACAAAAAGCCATTTTAAGTTGTGTTAAGAAGAGCATCTATGTAAAAACTCTGTCGAACATGCAGAACATTTACTACAGAGCTGAACCACACTAGCAGTACAATAGCAAAAATAGTATATGCTGTATACCTGCGTGTTCCACTGATACAAATGAAATCATTTTAACATTTCATTTTTTCACAGTTTGAATCACTGGTAAGGAAACGTCAGCTATTAGCATATTAGCATAGAAAAAAAGAGGAAAAAAGAGAGATAAGAACTTAGAACAAAGTGACTGTCGCTGTCGACACCAAGAGAAAATCCCACTCTCCACTCTAACATTTCAAAAACCTGTAATTTTGCAAAATTGCAGGTACGCTACGTTGTACATTATGGCAGAAAGGAACTTTAAACTAAGACAAAAAACCAGTAGGATGAAGAAGTGATAATTAGGAGCAGTCATCAGACAGACACAGTCATTAAATCTGAGGATATTAAGAAAATTCTATCAGATGATTTTACTCCCATCCATTGTGGTTTTAAAAAATGTATATTAAATTATTCAATCCTAGTGCTAACAAGTTTTTGGAAAGGTTCAGCCTTGTTCTTCCGCTCAACTGGGATTACAGAGTTACTGGGCTATAAATTACAGGCTTTGCAGTAGGATTTAAATTAGGTAATAAATAAAATATGAACCCAAGAAGCACGCTGATACTGTCCTGTCATTTTGAATGTAAAAGATAAGGGCTATAATAGCCTTTTCACCTCTAAAAAAAAAAGGTGTATATTTGATGTGTGTGTAGGTGGACTCTATATCTGCATCTGTTTCTGGTCTCAGACCTGTCACTGGTTTCCTGAAAAGCAGGGACACGAATGGCACAAATAACAAATTATCATTCGAAAGTGTGAGAGCTGCAGCAGAGTTTAACACTCCCACATATCACGTACAAAAATGCCTCAGCACAGCCAACAGTAGCCCTCTCCTTCCACCACAGCTCTGTAGCTGAAGGGATGATGTAAAAGTGATGCAAGCACGAAGCCAGCTTCACTACAAGGTGGCCATCTGGGAGAGGTCTGCCAACCCCGCAGTCAACGTCAGGAGCCGAGGCCAACTCGCAGAGATCCTGCCAGCTGCGGGAGTGGGAGAGAAGGGTTGGCGGTGCCAGCAGGCCAGTGCCAGCACTGGGGAAATCAGGCCGGCTGCTTGGCTGAGTAGCTGGCAGGGTGGCTGCACGGTTGGCTCGGGGATCACGTTGCACCACTGTGCAAACTAGAGCTCGGCAAAACACCTGTGTCCTCCCCCCCTCCTCTCTGCTCGACGGCAGGACTCACAGATGATTGCAAAGCTCCAGAGGACAGTGTACAGCTCTCTGCTCCCTCTGAAGTCGAACCAAAATAACCACAGGTGACTCTGGAACGGCAGGGGAGTGTGCAAGCTTTTTAAAGCTCGGATGAGGCATCTTGCAATTTCACAGAACGCCTACAGCTCTGTTGTGATGACAGGCGACGAGGCAAAAAGCATGGCGCGGTATCACAGAAAATTGCATCACTAAACACCAGCACACACCTCACATTTTCCCTTTTTTTGATTCCCCCCCCCTCTTTGCCAACAGGTGAGAAAAACTTCCACAATCGATTAGCCTTCGGCTTGCGATGAAAACTGATTAGCAGGTGAACTGCAATGAGGTTAACGGAAATAGATTTGCCTACTTCTGCAGGGCACAGAGAGACTGCTGGACAGATCCCAGTGCCCAAGCTGTTTCCAATGCAATCACGTTGCCAATCAATGGGAACAATTAAAGAAGTTCCACACAGTGATGGCGATGACATAAAATCAGTCACTACTGTTAATAATGACAATGCATATGTCAATTTTGACCGTAAAACTTCGTCTCTGCAATCATGCATCACGTCAGAAACAAGCAGGTCATATCAGAGCAGTGAGAACAGATTGATTTACCACAATATTATAATCAGGACTGCAATTTATTGATTTACACAAAATCCACATAAGGTGGTTCGAATCGACAAAGAAAAAAGAAAACATTGTAGCCACGTCTTTTTATAGTTAACAATCAATTTAAATACAAGACAAGTAGTCTACCTTGAGAGACAGCTGATGCGAAGGCAGCACAACAGAGTTGACAATTTCCAGGCATGCAATTTGCAGAGGAATGGTAATGGTGATGGTGATGATGATGACGACCTTTGAAAGGCAGTGTTGGAGAAGCACTCTGCAGCTCTAAGAGATAACTTTAAATTGTCCATAATCACAGGATCTGGGAGCGTATAAGCTGACAAAGTCACAGAAAGACATCTAGCAGTACAGCAACGCACAATTTGACCACATTACTTAGGCATAATTACAGATACATTTCCTCACTTTGTTATGACACACAAACACTTGCATGGAACTGGTGCTACGAGAGGGAAAAGGGAGTACTCGACTGCAGTCTGAGGTCTGAGGGCTTGCACATCAATAACAAGGCAAAGTGAGGTAGATGAAACACATTACTTTGACCTAAAGAGCTCAGTAATTACATTTGGCATTTTGACAAGTGTTTAGCTGCAGTGAAGGTCAGTCCTGTCAGCATACGAGATCTATGCTAATCCAGTCAGACGGAAGAAAACCAGGAGACAAAAAGTCGAGAGAAGGAAAGGAAAGCTCCGACGCAAACGACGCCTTTGTGAAAGTAACATAAACCCTTCCTCCACCCAGTCGTCAGGATCTGTTTTGAAGCTCTGTGACAGAAAGATATCAGCTGTCGGGATAAGTGTGAAGCTGCTTCCTGCTCTACAGCGGCCACAACAATTTCCGCTTACTAAATAGCCACTTTATTATCATGGCGATACACCGTAGATTTAATTTGACAAAATATCAAATTTGCTGTACTGTTAATATGATTAAGGCTTGATGTATAGAGTCGAAAGAAAATACCCTTAACATCTGTGTCTGACTTTAATTTGGTTTTCATGCGCTGCAATTAATACTGTTTGAAAAGGCTGGGAGAAGCAGGCAAATGTTCCAAGGTCCTGCATTATGACCAAATATCAAAGCAGTTTAAATATCCACTTTGGTGAAATGGGCCGCCATGCCTGCTACCGAGTACGCCGACTGAAAGAGCTGCACGCTGTTGCCCAGCACTTGAGGAGCATTTATGGTGGAGTACAAAGTGTCCACGCTGGCACTTCTGATGCGAGTTCATCAGAAGGAAATAAGTCTTGAAACAATGATTCAGAGCAGAATCAGGAAATATCAGATCACTTCTGATGCAGCTTTGGTAGACATGCATTGCAGACTTTCTAGCAAGGAGGACATCTGACATCTGAAGAAAAGATTATTGACCATGTTTACAAATAAAAACATTTTTGGCATCACATTTGAATGCATTGGTCAGGCTGTGAAGGGTTGATGTTGTGAAGGAACAAACAAACCAGGTTTCCTAGGGAAACTAAGCTGTTCAGCAACTAAAACTAAATTAAACTGAACGTAAAAAGAATTTAAAACAAAAGTAATTTCAAAAAGTTTTAAGTAATTGTCCCAATCTTTAAGCAAGGTTCTCTATTTAACATACATTTCAGTTATATGTTATACATGGGAAAAATGTGTTTTACAACAAATAAGAATTGGCTAGTAACATAATGATCAATATTTTCTACCATTTTTAACTTATAGTGACCTCTGTCAGGAAATGATTTACATGTCAACACACAAACCATCCTTCTGAGATAAAAGCAAAACACTGAGCAGCCACCTATTGTCTGCAGCTAACAAAGCAGGCTTCCTTTCACTCAAAAAAGGGGGAAAAAGTGATGGGAGGAAGGCAGAAGAGTCTAAACCTGAGCACTATCAACAGAAGCTGTCCTAACAGTGAACAATCACTGAGACCGCAAAGCTTTTCGGCATGTGTGAGTAACTATCTTCACACCAACAGGCATTATTAGCATGTAGGCAAAAACAACTGCTGGCAGAATAAAAAAAGAGTAGAAGTCAAGCGAACAGACGGTGAAGGATCAGGCTATCTCAGCTGCTCTCCTTCTGCTTTAAGTGCTAATTGAGCTGCCCGCTGTCCTGACCCTGACCCCCGGCCTATTCACAGGGTCCCGTTCTCACGACCGTGACGCACCGCTGCAAGTAGCCCCTGGGTCCTCCCGCCCACCCTCGGCCGGACAATGAGGGTCACCACCTCGCTGCCCACCATCTTGACATCCACCCCCACGTTTGACAATGGCCTCCGGTGGCCTCGGAGTCTTTCACAATGGATGGGCGCCCATGACAGAAGTGGTAACGTGGCTTCTTAAAATGCAACAACAGGTCTGGCCAGCCTGACTGCACTAATCGGACCTTTTGGCACCCAGGGGCCGAGGTCAGAACCAATCCAGTGTAAGAAAAAGCTAATCTCTTGGATCCTGTTTAAAAGATTTTTACATAATACCATTTAAGTTAAGCAGGTTTTTTTTAAATTGCATTTACTTGAAAGCTCTGCGCTATATTCACAATATTTTTTTTATTGTTTTACATTTTATAGGCTTATATAATCACTTGTAACACCTACAAATATCATTTCTTTTATTATTTATGTGTCAGGGGAACCATGTATAATCTGATGATTTTGCCACTGGGGCAAAAGCTAATTTTGGGGGATTTCCAGCAACCATAGTAGCCAAATTTTGTCACTTGTCACAAAAAAAGTTAGAAGGTAACTCATTAGACATCAGGCAAATGTCCAGTGGGTGTTAGTAAATGTTCGTGAGTGGATTCTTTACCTGCGTGCAGAATAAATGCTGCTGAAGTCTGAACGGTTAATAGGCAGACTCACTATGGCAACCAAAAGTCCTGATGGTTGTTGACATGTCCATTACAGAGGCTAATGCATCCGTCACAAAGCAGCAATCATATTACGATAATGCTTATAAGAAAATTGCAGAAATTTGATGCAGTGTTCTTTTTGTAAATATAAACTCTTACAACCCCAATAACACACCTTATTCTTATGCCATCTTCATATTTATGCTGTTTTCTTCAGTAAATGAATAATAGAACAGACAGTAAAACTTGAAAGAAGTGGATTTACACACCTGGCTATGCCTGAGTGGTTTTATTAATGAAGTGGAAATGAGGATGGAAAATTGCAACTCTAAAAGGAATAAATGATTTTTTTCCTCATGCAAAATGTTTAATTTATGTAGTTATGTAGCTGCCTATGCTTGAAAAAATATATTTTTTAAAATATAATCAAAAAATATGAGATTTTAAATGTTCAAATCTGAAATATTGAATGACGTTAGTGTGATTTGCTTATCAGGTTTGAGTTGATGTGGTTGATTTTTATTTGATATTCTCACGTTTGATTCGATTTTTTAAACCTTTGAATATCTCGCCCGTCAGTTTTCAGCGTTCTCACGATTCATTTGTAGATATTCAGCACATGCACTCTACAGCCCACATTAAACGATGTGAATCCTTCTTTCACCATAACTTTGTGTTTTAAACATCTTTCTGGCAAACAAATGAGGTCTTCGCACAGATTTGATCAAATAAAACGGAACGATTTTAAACACAGCTGCCAAAAGCCTTCAACCTAAACACAAGAATTTGTGACAGAGGAGATGGAAGTCCACTCTCTCCCCTCTGCTGCTGTGTGACTATAAATGATGATAAAACGACGTCATTACAATGGCCGTGTAAAGCTTAATGTTTCAGAAAAGCACTATAAGCCACGGCTAGGGGGAATAATGTACGCTTTGGGATGGATTGATATTCTAGTTGAATATGACAAACGACACTTTAAAGATGGCCCGCCCACACTATTGCACTTTAGCTGAGAGGACGCCGTATTTCATTTCAAGCACGTTCTGTCAAATGTTTGCATTAATAACAATCGAGTCTCATCCGTGACCCCGCAGAGCCACCGGGCGCGGCGGGCGGGAAATGAGAACGCCAACAATAGCACTTAAAAACAGGAGAGAAGCCGTTGCATAATCAGCGTGTGCATGCATGTGCGTTTGGTTGGGGTAAAAAGAAAACCAAAACTGGTGCCCATGCAAGGAGGTGGGTTTGCAATTATCAAGCAGGATAAGAACAAAAGAAATACTCATTTAGGTTACTTTAACTTACTTTGGTCCGATTTCCTACTGTGGGTGATATTTGCATGTGTGTGAGAGAACTGGACCCAAGGAATATCAGGAATGTCCACTCTCTCTCTCTCTCTCGCTTTGGACTGACAGCTTAGCTAATGGCAAACATTCCTTCTTTCTTTATTCCCCACTTCATCAACACCTTCGCCTCATTACTGTGAGTCACGCACTGTAGCCTGCTGAACACACACACGCACACTCCCACACACCTTCACAACATCTCTACCCCTGAATTGCACTGTGATAGAGAGTTCCTCTCCATGTGACAAAACAGCTTGAACCGAGTCGTTTTGAGTCACAGGATCTTGAAACAAAATCAGGAGGAACTTCCTTTGTGTGCTTTGGAAAGCAGAAGGTGGCAGACAACAAATTTCTCCTGACAACGAGCGACTTTGCACTCACAACACCGCCCTCCTTTAAAATCTTGAATCCTAGTTGTGAAAACATTTACACTTTGATTTCTGCTGGTTTCCATCTTCTCCACAATCAACTGAAATTACACCTATTATGATATTAGCAATAGTTACAACTGATGATTTTGCATTTATAAACCATTTTTCTAAACAGAGTTCTGTGTTAAACTGTGCAAATTAGGCAAAAATCAAACTCCACATCAAGCTTCCATATTCAATCGATCAATGCTATCCAACAAACCAGTCTGGTTTCACAGGGAAAAAAGTCAAGTGACTATGACCTCTCAACTTTGGCAGTGATTTGTAATGTGTTCAAATTGTGTGCAGGCACCACAGAAACAAAATTCAATTAGAGCATTTGTTGGGTTGGACACACAAATTGGCTGGTTCATATGAGGTAGCTGCACAAAAGACCGATAAAATTAGCAGTGGAGGGGGTGGAGCTGCTAAAAACAGAGAGTTGCACTCTGGAGACTGGGATGTGTGTCTCCTGTTGGACCACTGTGGCAATCTTGTCAATATTTCAGTGATTATTACAATTATTCAAACGCCTGAACCATTTCGCTCAGCTTAGACACTAAAACTAGCTGATGAAGTTCAGGAAAGAACATTTTGGGGCAGACTTACCTGAGCTGAAACACAACAGTGGTAAAAAGAAAAAACAGCACCATTTTTCTATAGGCCACCTACTGTGATTGTTTGAGTAATTGTGTGTAAAATATGTGATGGTGTTGTCACCTCCACCTGAGGTGGTGACACTTATACTGGTGACAAAGACAGCGGAGGAGAAGCTTTTACCTTTAAGCGGTGACGGCATCTAACCCATTACTCATTTGAACCCATTATGTGCTACCTCCGTTTGGTGCATGTGAAGAGTTTGTGGCAATTTTTACATGTTTCTGTGAGATTAAAGGATTAAAAATACACTGGTTCCTTCAGCACCGATTAATAAATGCTTCACAAAGGTTAATGTCTTTTTTTTCCCCTATCGTGAGCTGTTATTGCTTTTTTTTTTTATACAGAGATCCTGCAGAACCTTTGTTTTGCTACCTGAGTCCCTCTTTCACACGGAAAAATTCAGTTTATACCAGTGTTCTTATTTGAAATGTTCTTAATTCTTATGATGTTGACTATTTAACTAAAAGTAAATAATCTCTCTCAGTGTGAGTTCCAAAAAATAAAATGTGATGTATGTAAGTGCGTCATTTTGAACATTTTGGAGGAGGTGACTCATGCATTATTCCTCCAACTTACTTGCAATCAGTCTGAGGTGTGTGAGCATGTTCAGGGAAAGCTAAATGTGAGACAGAAAGGTACTAAGGCAGCAGATGGTAATTTTAGCAGAGGCAAGTAGGGGCAAAATTAGGCTCCCTATTGTATTTTTATTTCTTTAATGAGATGTATTTCTTGAAAAAAAAAGTTTGTGGAGAAACATACCTGTTAGGAACAGCTAGAAACTGCAAACAAGTGGCACATTAACGAGCAAGTCAAAGGAAGTTTAAGCTTTACACAGAAATCTGCTTATGCGTCTTCTGAATCTGGAGGCAAGAAAAAAAAAAGTACTGGCTGATCTCCTGCTATGTACTAACTCATTAACTCTACTGCAGTTGTACCTTATAGTTATTTATAGGACACTAATTGTCCTTCTTATTATGTCCCATTTAACATTTAATTATGCAAACAGGGAAACCATCAGCTATCATCTGACGTGTTGATAGTTTTGTATGGCAGACTGCATGTATCGCCATGGCTACTCTATAGCCCGCTACCAAGTTATAAATCGTGCGTAAGTCACTAGCCCTGGGTTCTGTCATTAAACAAGTATTGTACAGTTGGTATTTTAAGCTTTTTCTCCAAAAACAGCAACATGCTGCAGCCCTTTGATGCTTTATTATAGCAACATTTAGTATAACCATGTTAATCATGTTGGCTGGTTGGCTTTAAAGTTGTCCAAAAGCTGATTCTTCCTTGTGAGAAAACTTATCTGTTTTTTCTTTGTGCGGCATTAATGAAATAACTCATTCTCCAAACACAACAAATATCTGGTGTCCCTGTTTTTTTTTTCTAGCTTGTTTATTTAGGCACATATCCAACTCTTCGATGGATTTCCATGATGGAGGCAAACATGGCTGCTTGAAGATTTGTAACAAAACAGAAAACCCAGCTGGCTTTCTTTCAAAATGGGCCAGTACCAAATACTTAGCCAAAGTGAACACAAAGGAATTGAATAGCTTGCCACAAAGTGCCTGCGTGGATGTGGCAGAATACTCAGTAGGAAAAAAAAAGAATTCTTGGAGGAGTCATAAGTTTTGAAAAATGTTCATCTGGGGCCTCAGGTGCAGCAGCAAGCCAATGATAATGGGTTGTCTTTTTCTCTGTCAGTATAAAGACAACATTACTCAGCCAAGGAGAACCTACCAGCCACGTTGGCCACATCTGCGGTGCTGACGTTCTGAGCGTTGGGACTCACTTTGAAGGTCACAGCCGGGCCCACCACCCTGTGAAAGACACACATACACACATTTAGAAGCTTTACAAAAGACATCTTCTGAATCTATTTCCCTTGGCGGCTAGGTGTTGTTTTTCAGACACCCGGAGATAAGAAGTTTTGCTCATTAAAGCTCAGCCATACATGCACTTGAGAAAAAAAAATGCTTCAACCTGTGGCGATCCTTTAGGCTGCTGCAATCCCCATCACCACAGCGAGATAACCTCTTGAATCTCAATGTAATGCGCCCACCGGCATTTAAGCACGCAAGGAAATGAAGAAAGGAGAATCAGGATACTCTGATACGTGATTCTCAGAAGAGCAAACACATTTCCAGCTGCCTGGTTTATAATACATTTACATTTTGATTCAATATATGGTGACTGCGATGCACTATGCCATGATAGATGTAAATTCAGGGGGACAGGAGCTCAGAGGTAAAAACAAAGGCAAGAATATGAGCAGAAAAAGAAGCAAAAGACATATGTAGTCCTTTTTAGGGTGCTTTGGAAAGAGCTTTTTTTACCCTGTTCATCCAACATTTATTCCAATAAAGCAGCTTGAATTGAAACACTGAGGGAGAGACGCAGAGAAGCTGGGTGGTCAGAGGCAAAGCGGAGTCTCCCAATGTGATTAACCTTTTGTTTTTCCTGCTGTAATTCAGACTAAAGGCCCAGCAGGAAGATATATTACGAAGTCCCCCTCCAGGATGTATTGTGCGCCGCTAAAGGAAGTAACTGCTGCTGTAACAACACTGTTATAAAATATGGTGACATCATTAATGGAGCAGGTCCTATCCTAATGCTGCCGGCAAAAAAAAGTGTTCAAAGTGGTTTCACATTGATGGATTTAAATTGTTTTCATTGCTGCTTTTGAGTGCATTTTGCAGACTGTGGGGTCGGCCTCTTCTATTATAATAATTAAACTAAAAGGATCAGCAAAATAATTAAGAGAAATGTGCAAAATAAAAGCAGATTCACCTTTTGTACAGAAGCCCACCGCATATAATGTGTCTTGACTCTGTACACCTTTGTGCTTTGCACTTGTGTACAAAATGCACTGCATGCATAGACCTATTGAACCAATGTTCACATGCATTTACAAGCGAAATCAATGTAAAAATATAAGCTTTGTCTCCAAAAGAGTACATTCTAACACAATTTATGCTGTTCAATTCTCTAACCGTCCATCAGCACAGCAAAGCTTTGTAATCGCACTAATTTAGCCACAGTCTCTACACTCTAAAAACCTCAAAGTGTTTACTTTTCAAACCTTTGTAAAAGTTGGATGACCAGCCTTCATTTAACATTATCATGAAGTATTTAAAACTGTTATTGTGGGATTTTAATTGGGTTTCTTGAGCCCAGAGGCCAGAATATCAAAGAAAAACATGAAAAGCCCAGACTCATATTCACCTGTTGTTTTACATGCAACAGTAATTCTACATTATTTTAACATTTAAGGTGCAACGGCAACTAATTAGATGAAGTCGAATTAGTAATCCACGCATGTGAAAGAAGTGTTCAATAAAAGACGTAAATTTACCTTTACTTTTCTGTGTTTTCACCACGTTACACATACGTATACTTTCATGTTAACTTAGCAGCCACAGACACAAACTATCACAAAACGAGTCAGTCTGTCCCAGGAACACCACACAACACAGCAGCTCATTTTTCTGACCATTATTTCTCCTCCGAGGTACGAGGCCGATATATTTGTCACATCTATGAAGTGATTCATCAGCCGGCACAGGCACACTCTCCGTGTGTGATGAAGAGGTAAAATCGCTCATGTTGAGTTGATCACATATCCATCTGTCGGCCTCTGCTACCCAGGGCAGCGCCAGCACAAAGACACCACATCGACTTTGAACCTTGTAAATAACCTTGTCACTCACTGGGCAAAAGAAGCTCACAGGAGGTGATTTTACATCTTCTATTGCTTCAATTTATCATTTTTCAAAAAAAACATGTTCGATGGTTTAAAATGTTAGAACAACATGTATTAACGCAGCTTTTGACACATTGTTTCTGATGATCGCAATGCTAAAAGCTTTTGGCCTTACAGCTCGTCTCTCAATCTGTAGAGCAACACACTTTAATATAAACTTGAATCTAACAAGCATCCAGCAGCAGAGTACTGATAACTAATTGCAAAGGCGGAGGGAAGGGGGCGGGGGTGGAGGCACTGCAGACATATCTGGTGTGCTAAACTGAAATCAAACACCCCCCCAGCTGAACAAAAGAGTGACAGGGACCCTGACTCTATGACTGACAACTGAAGCAAACCCTGTCACACTGTAAGTGCTAAAACATCATTTTAGTCTTTGACTGAAGGAATAAAAACACCTGAACGCGCCTGAAGACTGAGCCTTAAGAAAATATGTACCTCACTGAAGAGAAACGTAACAAAGTGAGCCTGAAAAGCTAAAATCATTTTTACAAGGTTGGCAAATCTTGAAATAAATCAACAACAGAACAGTATAAAAACAAACAAATGTAGTGATTAAGAAAAAGGCCCTAAAATACAATTTTACTGACATATTAGAAGTTAAACTATTCTGTGTGATACATTAGAGCAGTATAATGAGAATATCCAGAAAACGTAAAAGCTTACACAGTACTTTACACACTGAAAGACTTTAATGCTCTAGATAACATTTAAAGCCTTCATATCATTCAGATGATAACAACAAACAGCACTATATATTTAAATTATGTGACTATAAAAACTAGAAATAGCCAACAACAACAACAACAACTAGAAACTCTAAAAATAAAGTGCAATAGAAATATTTGTTGCTGTAAAAAGAAAGAAGTGCATTTCTGTTTAAAAAATAAAACCCTTATTGTGCAGGATATGATACTTTTCTGCAGAGAAGTAAACACACGTTATAGTCAGCTGTTTAAAATCTAAGAGTTATGAGCAGTCGCATTTGTCAGGATTCAGTTCAAAGAGGGAACCTAAATGCAGACCAGGGACTACAAGATAATAATAATAATTGAAAAGAAACTAGCTAAGCACAAGAACACAGAGAACTTGAAAGGAACTACAGCAGGTGACCTGACATAACACAGAGAGAATCAGGACTATTTTACATTACTACACAACTATGACTACAACTATTAAGGCGAAAACCACTATACGAGAAAACACAAAGAACTAAAATCATCCGCCGGAAAAATATGAAGGAAAAGAAACTCAGACCTACAAATGTGTGGACCACGTGCCTAAAAACACTTTGGAAATAGAGCTGGTGTTAACTTGTTGTTTTTACTGTCCGTTTAGCCAGAACGCACAAATTTACAATCATGATCAGATGTGTCAGAGTCAAGTCAAACTATATAAACAGCTCCAGTTTCACCATCAAGAGTAATGACATTAATATAATGACTTTTTTTAAAGACAGGAAAGAAAAATAATTGCATACAGACCATAATACACACTGAAATGTATATGCATATCGAACACGAAGTGATAACGAGTTGGATTATTATAGCACAGAAAAAGGACTGTGGAAGGACTCTGCAGGACAGAAACTGCAGATTAAAGTTTATATGGTGTGCGAGTTTTCTGTCAAGTGCCCAAGGGGTAAATAAGATAGAGGTATTTCATTTGAACCTTAATGTTCACAGTTGGAGGAAAAGAAAGTGTCGGCTTTTGAGTGCATTCACTATTATTTGAGTTATTATTTCACTTTGCTTGCTTTGAGGGAGAAACATCCTTTGTGATTTTGTTGATTTGTGCCAAACGCCGTGACAGTTCTTAGAAAGGTATGATATAAAATATGATATAAAACACTAAGTGTTCACACCTATGGCCTCAGTTTGTATTCAGTCTGTCATCATCACCCTCCTCACATCCAGACAGTTCAGGCCCACTCTCTCCTCCTAGTGGCAGCTCTTAGATATGGACCTTCAGCTCAGACACAGACATTACATCACCCAGGCCCTCATGTTTCAATAAAATAAATAAATTATTCTTTTTTTTAAAAAAAAAACCTCTAGTCTACACTCACTGATGGTTACACAAGAGCCATCATTATTCGGCAGCCAGCTACAGTCAAAGGCTCTGAGAAGCCACCCACATCAGCACTTCCCTCCTGCTCACCGCGTTGCCCTCAACCACTACCAGGCCACCGTGGCAGCTAAAAACATTTCCAAGGCCGTTTTGCTGAAAGTGCTCACCGTCAGTATTACCTAATCAGTATTGAATTGTTCCAAATGAAATGTAAGGGTGTGAGTCACTCTCCAGGTTTGTTTTGTGTCCTGGCACAGTGTGTAGGCTCACTTTTATGATTCATACGTTGCCAGTGTTGGAAGTTTTGCTGGAGGCTCGTCGAACCGCTGCTGATCTCTGGCTGCGGCCCCGAGAGGAAATTGTTAGAAAAGGGAAGTTTTGTTGTCTTCTCAGTGGCTGAGGTTTCACAGGTCGATGACTACTTTGTTCAGAGATACTTTTGTTGTTTTAATATACGAATCCAATTTCAAAAAAGTCTGGACACTATATACATAGATAAAAAGAGAATGCAATCATTTGCAAATCTCACAAACCCACATTTGATCCACAGCAGAACGCAGGAAACGTGCAAATGTTTAAGCTGAGAAAATTCACAACTTTAAGAAAAACTCTTTTTGAATTCATGTCCACAAAGTCAGGGCAGGGACATGTTTACAGCTGTGTTGCATCCGCCCATCTGGGAGCTGAGGAGACCAGCTGCTGGACCTGTGGTTGAGCCCAGTTCTACACCTGGACTAGTCTCCTTCAAAGTCGTGCTGTTGTATTAGCTGCATTATGTGGTTTACCATTGTCGTGCTAAAATATGTAAGGCTTTGCCTGAAAAAAGCCATCATCTAGATGGGACTATATATTGATCTAAAATCTCCATATATCTTTTCAAATGATCTTTCATTGAAATTGCCTTTCCATATGTAAGGTGCCAATTCCATAGTTGCTGATGATCCCACAGTCTATCAGAGATGCAGGCTTTCTAATTGAGGGGTGATAACAAACCAGATGGTGCCTCTCCTCTTTAGTCCTGAGGATGGTGCCTTCCATGCTTTGAAAAAGACCTTTACATTATGATTCATGTGTCCACAGAACAGTGATTTCTGAGTCTGTGCAATGAGTTTTATTAAAGAATCATCCCCGTCTTTAATGCAGTCCTATCCAACGGTCCAAAGAGTGGCATGGCTCCAATATTGATATTTGGCTCTCTGCTTTGTGCACAGATTTCACCAAGATTCTGTGAATATTTAGATTATGTACCGTAAGATGATAAAATATTTAAAATCTTAACAATTTTATGTTGAGGAACATTATTCTGAAAATTATTTTGAAAATATGTAGACATTTTTGTCAGATTACAGATACTCTGCCCTCCTTTACTTCAGAGGAACTCTGCCTCTCTAAGATGTTCCTTTTCAATTCAATTTTATTTATACAGCTCCAAATCACAACAACAGGCACCCCATATTGTAAGGTAGACCCTACAATAATGCATACATAGAAAAACCCAACAATCATATGACCCCCTATGAGCAAGCACTTTGGCGACAGTGGGAAGGAAAAACTCCCTTTTAACAGGAAGAAACCTTCGGCAGAACCAGGCTCAGGGAGGGGCGGGGCCATCTGTCGTGACCGGTTGGGGAGAGAGAAGGAAGACAGGATAAAATGTTATACCCAATCATACAGACCTATTTCGAATTAACCTAATTAGTTGGAACATTTTCCTTTAGCTGTTTCTTTTAAGTACCACTTACTTTTCAAGCCTTTTGTTGCCTCTGTACCAACTTTTTGAAATGTGTTGCTGCTGTCAAATTTAAAAGGAGCAAATGTTTTCCAGCCTTTTCTGGAATTGGGGTTGTACTAATCTGCTGATGCTGTGTCTGCAGTGTCCCTGCATGGTAAATGGATGAAGTTTGCGCAGTGGATAGAGGTTAGGCGTATGAGGGGCAGATAAAGGACTCTGCAATGGCTTCATGCATTACTTTCATTTAAAAATAAAGGTAGCTAGTGGAACTAAACATTTAAAACCAGCTTCTAATAGCAACTATATTTTTTCTGACAAAAAAAACAAAAAACCCCAAAAACAAACCCACACCCCCTTCCCCGACAACCCAGATAAGGATAAGCGGAAGAGAATAGATGGATGGGAAGTTTTCTACATTTTTTTAAAGGTATGTGCTCCTATCATAGTACAATATAGCTGACTGACATTTATTGTGTCATGTCAATAAAGATGATATATGTGAAGAGTTAAACAAAAAAATAATTTTTACTAAAACACTGCTCTGGTCGTGACTTGTAATTCACTTTTTGTGAGACAAAGCTACTTTGTTGCAAAGAAACAGTTAAGGATTTTTTGCACTTGAACACTCTTCATCTAATATAAACCAAGAAGGATCAGAAGTATTTAAAAGCCAGAAGTAGTATTATTTTTAAATAAAGATGGCTCAATAAAGCAGCTGGACATTTTCACAGGTTATAAATTTATATATCACTTAAAAGTTTGTACTGCTTTAAAAAAAAGAATTTTTTTTCAAGGTTTTTTAGTTTAAGGAAACTGACCTAATAGGTGCAGGTTCAGCTAGGCCACTGCTATATGCCATGCTTGACAGGATATATAATCTTACAGTTCCTGCTGATACAGATAAAGAAAAAAAATCCTCCCAAGGCTATATGAGTTTTCTGAGAGAACCACAGAGCCTCGCTGTCCTTCAAACTGATAAAAGCAAATCAGATAATCTATGAAAACCATAATAATACAGCATGTTCTCTCTATCACACTACTGTAACGAGACATTAAGGCAAATAAGAAAACGCTACAAGTTTATCATTTATACCGACAGTCTACACAGACAAATACTACAACTGCTATCTCAAATACTTTTTTAGCTCAAAGCAAAATAGGGAACTCCGCTACTAGAGGGATATTATATCAAGTGTTTCTAATGCAATAGCACATCTTATTTCATCTTGTTTTATGACCAAGTTTACCTAAATATAGTAAATAAAGTTGTTTAAATACCACAAAACTTTATAAGGTAAAACGTATTTAAGGGTAAATTTAAAAGCAGGTATAATTCACTCGTATTAGCATTTGATGGAAAAACGGTCCCATAAAAGGTGTTCGGATGACTTACAAAGACTGCATACAGAATAAGATGAGATTTCTATCATTAAATGTCAGCAATGGGAAGTATGATTGGATACCAGTAAATGGATATTTTTAAAATATCTACAACCACCAGTTTTTAGTGTGGTTGAGGAGTATGGTGTTGAAAACCACAGGCAGGCTGAGAAATTAGTGTCAGTCTGAGGCCTGTGTTCCTGAGCTTATTTATTCCATTTAAGGTGACTGCTGTTGCCACAGTGGCGAGGAGCCGGGCAGCCTTGGAAAATAAGCGTGCGTCTGACAAATTGTCGAGGCGGCTCCCCCTGCTGGGCTTTCACTGCGCTCACAACAAAAGAGACCCCTGGATTTCTCTCCCTCTCTCCCTGCCTCTCTTGCTCTCTCTCTGTATCTATATCTCTCTCTGTCGCTCTCTCGTTTTCTCTGCCTCCTATCCATCACTCTCCCCACTGTATAGCTCCCTTCTTTCATTCCCAGAATAGGAGAACAAAGACAAAAGGTGCATTAGAACAGGGGAACAGTACGGGCCACCCAGGGACTCAATGCAGCAGCCGAGCAGCACGGCAAGGTGCCAAGCAACGACGGGGGCCAAGCGGAGGGGGTGGAGAGAAAGAGTGTGTGTGTGTGAAGGTATGCGTGTGTGTGAATCATGCGACCCCAAGCCACCCAATCCCCACCTGTCCACACACACTCACAAATAGAAGACTGTAGACATGGATTCCTACTCTTTCTCTGCTTCCCTTCAACCCAGACCGAGTTCAATTCAATTTAGATGTTGCTTTATCAACAGTGAACGGAGTTACACTGTACAATGCAAGTATAAAAATCAATGCTTTGCTAGTATTTCTATCCATTTACAGTGTCAAAATTTCATATCACCTCTTAGAAGACAAACACCAGCCAACACGAACTGAAAAACCAACACCAAATAAGTATGCTGTACTAACAAGATAACAAATAATCCAGACTAATTCTACAAAGCACCAAATAAACTGTGAATTAGCATCCTCGCACTAAACTTCAAAGGAAAATGCATTTTAAGAAAACTTTGAAAGCTCCGGAAACAAAACAACAGTTTTATTTTTTTCCACCTGTTCAGCTGAGTGTTACATTATATTGTGCCCATCGTGCACCACACTCAAAGTGAACAACTGAGGCTAGAAGTATACTTCATTCTACCATTTTTACAACACAGACTGAGAATTCATATACAGGTGTTTACTCACTATCTCGTTTTTAAAATAACAAAGGGAATAGATTATTGATTGATTGATGTTTTTTGACTTTGGTCAACTTCACTTTAAGGATTTGATATCTGAAATAAACAGTTGACAATTTTACATTTGGACTAGTACAACTATCACCAATATACTGTAAAAAACTACAGAGACCAGAGTTTAGGTAAACTCAATGCATTAGATTTTGTTAATTAATGTTATTTGAGGCCTAAAGGCAATTTAGTAAATCCACAAAAAAATACTGAAAAGACTGAAAGAATTTTGATGCCTGCTATGCATTATAACACAGCACATATGGAAATAATCAGGCAGATATCTGACAGATAATTTCAGAACAGCCACTGCAAAAGATCAATCTCCATTTGCTGAATATGCCCTTGAATGAAGTCGTGGTTCAATACAGAAGATCTGTTTGCTCAGTTGCATCTTTATTCGTCTGCAGGACGTGTGAATATTTGCTATTCCAAGTGTTCGATTTTCTTCATCACTTCTATTTTCCAATGCTGTCAGGATCCCTACACTGACGTCACGTCCCAGTTGTCTTATGAGCTTTCTGCCTGCCAATCGGTCCTCGAGCCAATCGGTCTGTGGACAGGGACCAGGCTGTATTTGTTATCAACGTGCAATCTGCCGCTATATTTACACGAGACTGAAGAGCACTGAACATTCAGTAAAGAGATGGATGTTGTTGTTGTGGTTTATTTCAGTGTCGACTGACTCATGTAGGGCTGTGGAATGGCAGTTCAGTACAGCAAAAAAACATAACCTGGGGGAATCCTGCCCATTATCCTAACTTCATCTAGTACAATATTCCATGAAGATGTCTCATCTCTTTGGTTACCTCAGGAAATGGTGCCAGAGGCATGCTTTTTCCTTATTGGTTCAAATTTCTGTAAAAAGTAAGTGAACCCTGAGTTGGGTTAGTTTGTGTAATAAATAGCCTTCGGAAGATGCTGGCCTCCAGGTTTTTAGCAATATCTCAATGTTCTCAGATCTCAGCAATTAAGGGAATGGTCAGGAGATCAAAGTCTTTAATTAACCTTGCAATTCACCTATTTTCACATTTCAATGATCAATCTCAGGCTGTAAAATCCTATTTAACTGTGACCAGACACATGTTTATTCACAGATAAAATACAGCAAACGCCGTCTGTAGGCTGAATATAATCCCCAACAGTGTGTTCATATCCAAACCCCCACAGTAGCAATTGTTTTGCTGTTGCAGCTCACAGCATTGAGAATTCAATTGATACTCCATGCAAAGTCACCTGTGGAGGGGAAAGACTGAAAGGGAGAGAGAAAGCGAGGAGGTGCTGAGGGGGCACAAAGTTACTTACAGAAATATAGAAAGGACATACAGACTGAGACAAACGAAGAAAGCAGAAACCCGAAGGAGGGAAGACGAAATAGGAATAGATAGAGGCAAAGATGGAGAAATGAATAACAGAATGATCGAAAAACAGAAAGACACGAGGAGAGAAAGAGAGAGTTCAGGCAGAGTTCATTCTCATTAATAAATGATTGTAGTCAACGGCTGCTCGTCTCTAACACGTCAATAACGTCGACCAACAACGCTCATTGCTTTCTTACCCCCTCAGAGCAGGAAAAAATGTTGACAGAATGAAAATAAGGCGACGTCCTTGGGTTTCTAGTCTGTAAGGGCACTGTTTTCCCTTCCTTTTTTTTCCACTTGTGATTTTAATGCCTTCTGCCACTCTGCTTTGATCCCACCAGTTTGCCCTCTCTGATCCGTCATGCTGGAGGGTAACTGTGGAGCAGCCGACGCTGCTCATCTTCTACTGGGAATATTTGAAGAGTTTTAGTATGTGATGCTCGCCCTTTGAGAAAATTGCTGCCCACTCGAGCCTACAGGTACGAAATGGTTGTTGTTGAGACGCTAAAGCAGACTATGGATGTTGTGAGTCATCTACAGATCTTTGCTCATACAGTCTCTGGTTTGTTAGAAGGTTGAAGTGTTGCTGAACTGAAAAATACTGAAGTGTTTTCTTGATGTTGTTCTCATTTCTATTCAGCGGTTTGGCTGCCTGACAGCTGGTAGGACTACATGTCCAGAGGCGCCGCTACATTACAGGGCAACGAGAGCTTTAAACGACATCGTAAGCATTTAAATGTTTTTATTTTTAGCTTCTAGAACAGAACACATGGCTGAAGCTTTGAATTGTGGGTGTGTGCACTTGGACTGTGAGGACATAAATTCGTTAACAAAGACACTGTGAAGAACTGGTTTAAAGATAAGCGAAATGAAGAGTTGGGCAGGTAGTGGGGATAGTTATGAGTTTGAGTCATAGACGATTTCTGAGTAAGGGGGTGAATGAGGACCTGGTTTTAAGTTGTATTAATCATTGTATTAAACTGTAAAAGAGCTAAACCATTGCCTGTAAATGAGTCAAATGACCTCTAAGGGACACAGTGGTTAGTGATGGAAAAAAAATAGAACAACAATGTCTTCCCAGCTAGGATTCGTACTGCTCAGATTAATCCAATATTCACTTGTCTTCTAGAGTAGTTTAATGATAAGTAATGTATGACAGAATCATCTGTCTCTCGAGCTAACACACATTGCTCCATTTTTACCGGTTGGGAGGCTGGCTGTGTCTGGACATAAAGGCCATAAAAGTAAGAATCAAGATTTTAAACTGATACCTACACTTGATTAGAAGCCAGTGTAGATGCTTTAACAATGGTAAGACATGACAGAATTCATAAGAACCTTTGCAAGAGAATTTTGGACAGACTGGAGGAGATTATTAGATGCTTTAGACGAGGAGTGTCCAACTCCAGGGCTCGAGGGCCGGTGTCCTGCAGGTTTTAGATGTGTCCCTGGTCCAACACAGCTGATTTAAATGGCTAAATTACCTCCTCGTGTATTGAAGTTCTCCAGAGGCCTGGTAATGAACTAATCATTTGATTCAGGTGTGTTGACTCAGGGTGATATCTAAAACCTGCAGGACACCGGCCCTCGAGGCCTGGAGTTGGACACCCCTGCTTTAGACAGAGCATTACTACAATCTAAGTGGAAGGGGATGAAGGCATGAACGAGCATCTCCAGTTCAGTTTTTGAGACAGCAGTCCTAAGTTTAGCACCATTTCTTAAATGGAAAAGCAAGAGCAGGTCAGAGACTTGATATGAGCATCAAAAGTCAAAGATGGAAGCTAACCCAAGATTCTCCGCGTTAGCATCTACAGTGAATGACAAAAAACCTGGACGCTGTCCAATTTGAATAATCCTTATCGGAGAAAAAAAATAATTAAATTAGAGACTCTGTCTTGTTTTCATTAAACTGGAAAAAGTTATTTGCTAGCCAACTATTAGTTGCATTAAACCAATCAGTTAAAACAGATAATTCATAAGGTTTAACTGAGAGATACAGTTGAGCATCATCAGCATACAGATTACTGGAAATGGTTTTGAAACTACTAATAATGTGATCTAATGGCAGAATATACAATGGAAATAAAAAGGGGCTTAAATCAGATCTTTGAGGTGCAGCTCATGATAAATCTGAGCACTGAGACTTAAAGTGTTTTATGAAGAAGAAAAGAAGTGAACAAATCCCCGACATGGCTGGATATCCTTACCATGTGGTTCAACAAGTGGATTAAGATTTGATGATCAAGTTGCAAGAACTTTGTGGTCAATTCGTGGTATTCTCTTGCTCCGTTTTTAAAGATATGATCAACACATTATTTAAACCAGTGAATCAGGCTGGAAAATATTTACTCCACACATTTGCAGTGATTAGATGTGTAGCTTTAGGTTGTTTTTGGATCACTGAATGACAGGCTTTATTTGAATAAGAAAGTGTTCAACTTCTATTTCAGGGATTTTGCTTGCATGCAGGAGACTTGTCACCTCCAGTGTTCTAGCTCTGTTGTAAACAGACTTTCTTTATTGGCATCGGAACTGGAACAGGTGTGACTTGATCATTTCTCAATAGGAGCGGATTATTTAGAGCCTCAAATGCAGTAAACGTGCCAGTTTGTGGTTCTTTTTATATTCCTTTGATGCAGTGTGAAAATGAAATGTTTAAGCTTTGAGAAAAAAAACATCACATTAGGTTAGACTGTGATTTTCACCCCAGACTCCAGTAAGAAAAAGCAGCATTAACACAGTGAGTGCACTGAGTTTTCATATTGGGGTGTGACCAGAAGGTTTAAAAAAAAGAGCTGTACGTACGAGAGCTCAGCGAAATCAGACATCTGGATTTTCGCCATTCTAGCCAGGATCTCCATCAGGTGGAGGCCTTCGTCTGTCTGGAGCCCACTGGTGATGATGATGTTGAAGAAGAAGAGTGCAGGGCAGGAAGAGAAGAAGGGATCAGAAATTAAAAGTTAAACATACAACAGGTGCAAATTTACTGTGCAAGTTTTTATACAACAGGCTTTAAACAAGTTATTTTTCCTTGTAGTGATCTATCAGGTAATTTTAAAGGTTTTCCTTATTTTCTTTAGATTGCTCTTCACTGGCGATATTCCTAATATGGTTATTTTAGACAAACAGCTGTGGCTTTTAGCACATAGGCCCCACCCATCTACCATCAAAACCATCTTTTTGCAAGGAGGAGCCAATCAGAAGAAAGGTGTAAACAGGTGAGTGGTTGCTGGAGATCGCTGGCTGTCTTTAGGTGAAATTGATCCAAAAGGTTGTGGTGCACAAAACAACGTCTTTGTGATTGCTTTGATTAGCATCTAATTGCCTCAGCTGGCCGTACCGTGAAAGGAAGACACCAACTTATCTGCAAACATGAACAGTGAACAGTCTCCATTTCCAGTTTATGTCCCTTTTTCTCAGTTTCACTACCGCTCGCTAAGCAGAGCAAGTGCTACAGACAAGTCGGGATCTTCCATGCAAACTACAGGTAATCTGTGACCAAAGGAAAGTTTTCCAGCACGACACCATATAAATCTTCACAACCAATTTCACCTAGCGACTGCCAGCAACCCCTACACAACCTGTCATGGGGTTACTGACTATTCTCTAGGCCTATGTCACTGGTGCTTCAGCAATTGATTTCACAGTAACTGCAAGCAGCCTCCAGCAAATCACATTTTTCTTCAGCACGCTCCGGTTGCCAGTGGGTCACTGACTGACCCCTCGGCCCAGGTTAGTGGGGTCTTAGAAAAAGTGAACTTAGGGGCTGAAGAGTACTCTGAAGCATCAATCGTGCAAAGCTATCAGAATCTGCCAAGGTAAGGCTTGAATTAGTTTATGTAGAAATGAGAGAAAATTAAAAGTAAATTATTTGAAGATAAAGTGTTTTAAATAGACAAATGTTTAATTTCAATCCTGACATTATTTCTGATGTCAAATAAATGGCAGAGAACTTGAGCTTGCAGATGAAGAGCAAAGTGTTAAATCTGATCTAAACTACCATCTATAAGACAAACTGGACATGGTGAAGGTCTCCAGACATATCACTGTATCATTAAACCCACTAGCTGAAGTACTGAACCAGAAAACACAGACATATAAAAGCGGTTTTCCACAAAGCTCCCAGGTGAGTTCAGATAAGTGTGAGATAGAGAGCTGGGAAGTGCCGTTTGCCGGCGAGGTGAACGCTGAAGAGGTGACAAAGGTCACAGGCAGAAAGCTTGTTATCATCACTGCCCGCTCCATCATTTTATGCTTTACAGCAAGTTCTAGCACATAAAATTACTTTGGCAGTATTCAACAATAAAAACGACCTCTGTTTTGTTCACAGCTGCGGATTACCTCGATCTAAAAGAAGAGGAAAACACTTCATCCTGAACCCTGATCTGCTGTTCTGGCACATATGCATATTTTTGGATAGATAGCCAAATTAATGGCACTGGCTCATACTATTTGACACATACTCTATTGCAATAGATTTACTGTAAGTACTGTCTATACATCTACAATTACCACTAACTTAACTACTTTAAATCAAGTACAGTTGATGTAATCCTCCCAACACAAATTTCTTTACTGGATATTTTCAAAAGCAAACTTTTCTTTTCTTTATTTTTAAAGTAACTTAAGAAGGAAACGTCTATGCTTCTATAAATGAGAATGCCATCTGTGCAGCCTTATGTGTCTGACATTACAAATTAATAGTGTGAAAACTTCTTAGACATGTTATGATATATATGTTTTGATATATCAGAATGAGGACCCAGATGCAGACATGGGTGAGTGAAGGAACAAATGTTGAATCCAAAACTTATTTGTAAACAAACAAAAGGTGACTAAAGACCCCGGGAATAAACAAAAGCTAATTCAATAAAATTGTAAAACTAAAGCTAAGATTTTACTGATTAAGGAACACAAGGGTATTAAGTGAGGCAAAAAGGCTATAGGCTAAAGAACACAGGGAACTAATGTGACACAGGTGAAGCCGTTAAAGGCAGGTAAAGGCAAATTTTTAAGGAGGAAAAAAGCCAGAAGGAAACCAACAAGGAAAAGAAATTACCAAAATAAAATATGATGTAACTAGAAAAGGCGAAGCACACAGACACAAAAGGACAAAGTTAAAGAAACAATGCTATGACAACAGAAATGCCAGTCCAAAAAGCATGTAATGTCGGTTATGTCACGGTCAGCAGGGAGCTCACTGTGTTTTGAGTGAATAGTGGGACCCAAATGCAGACACAGTAGGAGACGGAACTGAGTTTAAACGAAAGGGGAGCCGTTTATTTGGCTGATAAAATGTGAACACAAAAACAAAGCAAGAGTGAACATAGCAAAACCTAACTTGACACCTAAACTGAGAAATAACTAAATAACTATGAAAACTGTGACAAGAGACTTGGAACTGAACAGGTACATGCGACTATGGAACTGAAATAAACCGAACATGAACACGAACCTGTTCAGTAAGAAGAACTCTCAGACGTGACGTGAAACCAAACAGACAACCTGGCAAAGACTGAATGAACACACACAGACTAAATACACACAGAGGGTGATCGGGGGAAGTGGAAACACATGGGAAAACCAGCTGACTCGAATCACATCGTGACACCACAGGGAAAAGTAACACTAAGCACAATGAACAGAGAAACAAGACTTTCAAAATAAAACAGGAATATAACGCAGACATGACTTATGACAGGTTAAGACACACGAAAACATCAATTTGGCTTTAAGTAACCTTTTCTTTAATACATAGTTTTTCTTTTGATGATAACGTAGTAAAATTTAGACGGGGAAACTCACTCACATTTCACCAAACTGTGAGAAAAATGGCAGCGAAATAAGGGAATAACAAATTAAGCAGTCAGTTACAACAGCCTCTGTGCATGCTTAGGGCCAGTGGGACGGGGAGAGGTTGTGTGTGGCGTGTGTTTGCATCTGTGAGCCTAGAGACCATGATTAAAGCTCAATATCCCAACTCCAAGCTAATTGCTTCCTGTCTGCTGTGGACTCATCTGACCCCCTCTAAGTCTCCTCTGCGGAATTCAAACAAGGAAAGCAGACACTTCCAGACATCTGCAGGATATCTGCACGTTTCTGGAAACACAGCATTGTCTTTGGATGAGTCATACAGATGAAGCTGAGGGGAAAGAGTTTTGCTGCAAAAAGGGTTTTGTTGCAAACTGTGAAAATCACTCAATTTTTTAAATGCACTTAATTATGAAAATTATCCGTCGTCTCCGTCCTTGCATCTTGAACTTTGATGTCCAACACTTGCTGGATTTCAACCAAAAAATGTTTTCTTCTCTTTCAGCATTTTAGTTTACTCCATGTTAAAATCTTTACTCTAGATATATTCCTAGCCTTATGATTTCACATGCACTGGACATTTGACCAAATAAACAATCATTTATGATCAAATATGACTGTTAGCTTCAGAGTCAAATCCAAATAGAAAGAAATGAATAGGCAGCTGTTTACAGAATTTAACATCTTAGGGATCTTGAGTTTAACTGTTTTCTCTGACTATAAGAGAAAATGACTGAATGTGGCTGAATCACAGTTAATAAAAATGAGACTTGCTATGTATGAAAATGTACTGACAGCCAGTGATTTGTCTCCCCTCTCAGCCTGGAGAGCAGACAGCAGCTTCAACAGCCCACAGCCTGAGTCAGTCTTCACTGTGCAGAGCAGCTGCTTCAGATCTGACATCAGCGATCGCTCTGCCTGCAGATCCCGAGTGTTGATAGCTACAATGGAGACCTCACAGCAGCTTTTACATTAGCTCTGCAGCATGCAGGGTGTTGGGTTATGATCCCACTCAGATACGACAGCCTGCCTCGGCAGGATTTCTTCTCACAGAGAGACGCTTTGATTATTTTTATTCTATATTTCCTTCCATCTCACTCTTACACAATTTCAGGGAAAATGAAAACTGATAACAGTACAGCAGCATGTACAGGCCCGAGTCTGAAGATGATCTGGCTTTTCGAAGGAGCAACAGCTGGACAAACGAATTTTGAATCATTATAAGGCTGATGCTTACGTTTTTAGTGGAAGTCTAAACAATTACTGGGTGATCTGATATGAAATTTGATGAAGATATCCATAAACTCCTGAGTATAAACCTCATTTGATGACCTTTCGTCTAGTGGTCATTGTTGTCCACTTAAATGTCTCACCATCTACAGTGCAGGGTTAGCACAAGACATTGTGCAAATGTTTTATTAGACAAGAAAAAACTAATTTGGATAACAAATTGTGTTTTGCATTTTAAGCATCAGTAGAGAGGGATGGATACTTGAGAAGTATTATACACCTCAACTCAGGAGCTGGCACTGTGTTTTACATATTAAGATAGAAATATAATTTCACATCAATCCATTTATCCATCAACAGTTGCATTGTTTTTTATTTTGAGCATAAGGACTTAGTGTTAGGAAAGGATCATCATTTAAAAAGCATCAATTTTAAAGTCTAATGCACATGTTACAAAGCTACATTGGCAGCATTAATACAACATTTACCACCATGTTTTATAACAGTACTGCTAAATGTCCACACAATGGTCTCACCTTATCATTGTTCACAAAAGATAGTAACAGTCTACTTAGAAAGCATGAAGGTAGAGGAGGGTAACTACTGGTGATTTACAGGGGACGGATTCCAAATTCATTTACTGATACAATTCAAACTATTATTATAATTATTTTCAGCGTGAGAATAGTTAAAGTACCACTAAGTTCAAGTATGGCCTCTCAATCCTTTTAATTTTATTAATTCAGAGGAAAATCAATTAATCTTCCTGGCATTTTTTTCGTGTATTTTGTGAGTATTTTCTCACACAGATTAATACATGTGTAGGACTCTTAGTCACAAACTATTTGGACAATACTAAACTTCCAGGAAACAGACGGTCCAAAACAGAGAAAGTTACATTCGCTTTTCACTCCAAAGTGTAAATAAAGGTTGCTTGGTCATTATTCGAGTAGTCCAGAGTATATTGCTCACCAGGAAAATATGATCTATCCATCTTCTGCAGTCTGATTCCTGTTGTTTGGGGACAGAAGCGCCTGAGGAGAGGATTGCTGCATGTAGTAATAGGAAAGCCAGAGGTTTCACTGAACAAAAGAAAGGCTATTTCTTCAAACATCAAAGACATCCCTTCCCTTCAGGGCTGCTCCACTGATCACTCTACTATGAGCTGCCTCAGCAAGTACATGAGAGCGAATCAGGAGAAAAGCGGCACAGGCAGACTGTCATGCCTAAGTCTTATCAGTAATAATGACAACTAAGGAGAATACTGTCTGTAAGACTGAACAAATGTCAAGTCAGCGCCTTGAAAAACAGAAACAGAAGTCAGAATAAACAATTTCTGTGCATTTCTTGGTATAACAGATATATATATATATACATATGGGGCCAACAGAAAACCAGTAAAGCTCCGAAGGTCTACAGAGATTTTGACTGTGATAACAGTTAGGTGCAAAGCACAAAGGGTTCAGGTTAAGGCACTTGTGTTTAAAGACATCATAAAATTATAGATTAGAATTAAAGGAATTACACTGGGGGGTTTTGTGCATATACTCTTTTTACATTAAAGAACTTTAAAACTAATTAGAGAGTGAAGTGTGTGTGTGTACATGTTTAGACATCTTTGTACGAACAGAAAATTAGCATGTTACTGTACTTGTGGGGACCAATGGCTGTCCCCATGAGTTAGGCATTCATTTTTTAGGGTTAGGGTTAGGGAAAGCATAATGTCAATCAGATGTCCTCACTAAGATATGAAAACAAGTGTGTGTGTGTGTGTGTGTGTGTGTGTGTGTGTGTGTGTGTGCGCGCGCGCGTGCATGTGTGTGTGTGTATGTGTGTGTGTGTGTCTTGAGCAGCAGGTGTTTTCCTCCAGCTGTCATGAATCACCCTGCCCTCCTCTTCCTCCTCCTCCTCTTCCTCCTCCTCTCCCCAGGCCACAGGAGGAGATGATACTCTAAAACCACCAGGATGCTCCTGCTATCAGCTTTCACCTCAGACGCTGCGCCAAAATGTCATCACATCGATCTTGTTTCACATGTGGCCCTGCATTTTATATATTTTTATTCCTACTGTGACAGCTTTGTTTTGGAGAGGGACTCGACCTCAGTACGGAGCATTTCAGTAGCTTTAGGCCAAAATATGAAAAATGTTTATTCAAACAACCTCAAATTCAGCACCGCATTTACTAGCGTTCACAGCGATTCAGCGGCCCAGCTTGAAGTGGAGAGGAAAAACGGTTGTTGAGTTAAACAATTTTACTGCGAGTTCTTAAATTATGAGTTAGGTGTGCCTTTGATTAATGCAGTGTTGAAGCAGTTACAGTACTGAGCAAACGTCTTGCACCACCCTTTATTTCTTAGTATTTTGCTTCCAAGGATCCAGACTTTCTTCTAATCTTTTAAAGACCTCTTATTAAGCTATTTAACACTGATCTGTGAGTCATTCAAGAATAAAAACACACCTAATTCAACAGCTGAACCAGAGTTCAGGCTATGTTGAAGAACAAATGTGGTCATACCAATTAATGACTTTCATTTGTACCATATTTCTGTGTTTACATGTTTCAATAAACTGCTGCATGTATTTTCCATTTCCCTAATGTCTTTAAGCCACACCTCAGAGAAATGAGAAATTTGCACAGTACTGTATGCAACCATGTTTGAGGAAACAAGAAGCATCTGTGAATTATGTATCAACATTAAATGATGTTGATACATAGTTTTTGTTATTGTCAGTAGTTATAAAGTATCAAGAGACATTTCTGGATTCTTTGATCTAAAGAAACGCTAAAGCTCGCTGACTTTACTGCTAAATCACAATATGACATGGAGGAGTCAGGTAACTGGCAGCACAAATCAGATGTTCTTTAAAAGCTAGAGATGACTTCTGGTGGCCCAGAGTTTCACTACATTCCTCTGCTTTTATCATCTTCAGCTTGTTGTTCGGTCTAATACATTAGTTTTCATCACTCTGTCCCTGCAGTCAGACGTAGCAAGGAAAAATGTCTTAGGTTTTCTCATTGCTCAAGCAAAAAGCTGTGGGGAAAGATGTGGCTACTGAGACTATTCTGGCTCAGAAGATGGCTTGTTTCACAAAAAGACATTCTTTCAAGGGCCTTTTTCTTACTGGTGCATTGCGAAGTGGCATTTTTTCTATGTTGTGGTTGATGCTGCACTTCACTCTCAAGACGAGGTTTGACACAAAGTGAACTGTCAAGGACAACTTTGGTGTTCTTTTGAAGTTCAGCAATCTCATAGAAATGTCAAGAGTCACTTTGAAGAGTCACTGTAAAGGGTTAGAGAGGAATCTGCTGAGTACACTGAAGACTCTGACATCTGCGGTGCAAAAGTGACTGAGAACATCTTAAACCTTCCAGCTGTTCACCTAGGATCAGAGCAAAGCAGCCTCTGAGCCTGTTTCATAAAGTTACAGGAGCTCAACCTTGATGTTAAAGGTTGCCGTCAGAATTTCTGCAACACTGTCAAAGTAGTTTTTGTGAGCTTTTGTGAGCTGAAGTTTTTTGCAATTAAAAAAAACAACTTGTTTCTGGCTCCACAGAAGGAAAACCAGTGCTTTGTAATTATTCTTTTAACCATATATTTGGTTAAAATGTTAAGAGAATCTACAGAAAACAAAGAGTAACACAAATCTAACCCCTTGATAAGACCTTTGGACTCCTCAGGCCCTTCATCTCATACTGTTAGATACTGCAGCAGTCGCAGAGATACCAAGGTATCCTTTTGCAGCCCCACCTTGAGGCACCATCTGCAGATAGCAACAAATTATAAGTAATAGGTCTGTCAGTCAGTAGTACACACATTTGTCCTGTGTTATCAGTGTGTATAGTTGTGTATGATGTATGGGGCGGTCAGGTGAATCTAAATCAAACACTTAATACAAAACTAAGAAATAACGCTTTATTTTAGCACCAAGAGGTTTTCTCACATGTGGAAAGCAGCCGTAGCTGAGGCTAGTCTTGTTTAAGCTAAAGTCACAGTATTTTTCAGTTATCAAAGGTCTATTTGGAGAGGAGAGGAATAACATTTGAACAGTAAATAGAAAAGTACTTATATAGCGGTTTCTACTCTAGCTGAGCTGTTTTACACTACAAGACACATTCACCCATTCGAAAACACACATTCATACATTGCTTTCAAGGTCTTTAAGTACTGTCTAACTATAATGCACACACCCTGACGGATACACTGTGGACATTTTGGCATTCAGGATCTTGCCCAGAAACACTTCAACGCACCAACCCGCGGGAGTCGGGGATTACACTACTGACCTTAAGATTGACGATCGATTGGTGCTCATGAGCTACAACCACCCCACCTACAGAGGGACTATCTAAACACAAGTGATCTTAAACATGCAATGAACCTGGAATTAATCTAAAACTCTGGGGTAGAGGAGTGGAGATATTTGTTAGTGCCTTAACACCGCAACATTTTGCATTTGCATATTTGACACTTTTTCATTCCTTGAACTTTTTCTGCACTTCATAAACACAAATCATCTAATTTATAATTTCTCTGTCTTGTAAAACATAAATACATTTGATTCTCAAGAGCAGCTCTTACACTAAGCGGCTCTATAGGGTAGAGACCTTACTGAATGGGGCTTTTGAAGACCATGGTGATTAGAAATTAGGTTTCCTATTTATACCGTACTGATCTGTATGCTAGAGTTGAGTAACGTAAAGTAGGTTCAAGGAAAAAGCTTGAACTAAAACTGACATCATATTGTGCTTAAATAAAAACTCCCTCATTCAGCATATGAAAGCTTTGAGTCGGACCTCCACACCAACATGAGATGTTTTTCCTCTATAACATAACATTTAAGGCTCTCCTGTTGTATAGCTCAGAATGTCGAGTAACAGGATGTAAGGACAAAAAGAAAGAGACATGCCAAAGACCCTGAGCCAGAATTACACCCATTTCAGCTGAAAGGCGAGCATGAAGGAGTTTCAAAACCAAACACAGGAAAGAGGATTTCTAAAGAACTTCAACCTCAGACTTGAGGAACAGAGGAATCAATATGGAAACGACCCTGTCCTTTGTGTGAGGAAGAAAGAAGGAAAAAGATGCCCAGCAGTGTGCTCTTGTTGCATTCTAGGTAAAATTTGCAGGAACAAAGAACAAGGGTTTGCAATTTCTCACGTGGAAAGCACATTTCTTGCTTCACCTAGTGTGAAAAAAGCTGGTTGATCACTACTGTGGATTACCCAAAACAAAGGTGAAAGAAAGTCTCGTTATAGGCTCAGAAAACTTCAACTTGTACTCCAGATATGCATTTTGAAAATTGAGATAAAAATTTTTACTTTCTACATTTTTTAACCTCTTCAACATCCAAGTGGGTCACTGGTGACCTACATAAAGGTAGAGTTAAGTTGGATTTTAGCCACATGACTAAAAAAACATTGCTTCATAAGCTAGAACATGTTGCCTTTCAAACTGAGCAAGGATCTGGTTTTCTGTTATAAGACTTTTATTTCGACATGCCATGAAAATTCCACAAAAAAGCCAACCTTACTTCAGTTCAGTGAGGTTTGCTAGCATTTGTTTATGCACAGCACTTCACTCACCTTGAGACCTGGATTTGCTGCCACAAAACCCTAATTCTTCTTTTTCTGTTGTAGATTTTCTAATGTGCTCAGGATCATGATCCTACTGCATGGCCCAATTTGGGCCAAGCTTTAACTGTTGGACAGATAGCCTCACATTTGACTCTAGAATACACTGACATAAACAGTTCATTGTTCACTCAATGACTGTAAGGTGCCCAGGTCCTGTGGCTGCAGAACAAGCCCAAATCACCTCCATTGTTCCAGAAATCTTGTGGTTTGCGAACCTTAACCATGTTACCATGTTCTTTTTAAGGTAAAGAGTTTTCCTAGAGGACCCTTCCAAACCACAGGTACTTCTTCAGTCTTTTTCTAATTTTACTGTCAAGAACTTTAACATTTAATATTCTAACAGAAGTCTATTGAGTCTGAGATGGAACTTTTTCTAAGCATTGCACAATCTGACTTTTGGGTGAATCTGCTCGAACAGCATCTCCTGTGGCACTGTGTGAACACACGCCTGAATGCTACAGAGGCTTTAATAGCAGTCGTCACACTTTCTGATGATCTTTTAATCTACTCCATTTCATTACAGCACCTGGCTGAAAATTACCCTTTTCATTTATATTCTTTTCTAATTTCTGGAAGCAGTAAAAGTGTACTTATTTCACCTGAAAATAAATGACAAATGCAAAATAAATTGTAATTTTGATTGATTTTTTAATCTTCAAATACTGTCCATCCATCCACCTACCCATTAATTTTCTTCTGTTCATCTTCAAATACATCTCCTTCAAAATTCAATTGCAGTTTGTCTTTTAGATGTTCATCATTAAATCTGTACTCACTCTGTGTCGGTGATGACGTAGCCAAAGACATCATCATCTTTCTTCTTCTTGCTGGCTTTGACATCCAACTGCAGCTCAGGAACGTGCATCGTCTTCTTGTGAGGTTCATCGTACACGAGAGCAGCAGGAGGGGGTGCCACCTCCTTGATCCAGCCTTCCACCTCCGACAGCTCCTCTACAGACTGGGTGGTATCCTTCTTTTGCACCGCCACCCCTACTTCGCTGGTCCGACTCTGGACGTTTTCCAGCCCCACCTGCTGCCCTCTGGGTGTTTCGCTGGCATCGTCATAATGGTTTTTAGCTGGGGGAGATCCGGTGAAGGAACTTTTGTCAAGGTAGGCGAGGAGCTTGGTGAAGAGGCTGCCACTCTCCGTCTGAAATAAGAGCCAATGAAATAACATGAGTAAATGGACTGGTTCTTATATATTGCTTTTCTACTCTAACTGAGCACTCAAAGCGCTTTACACAACTTGCCTCATTCACTTTCTTTTTTCCTGGAGACTGGAGCAGACAAGGATCAAACCACCAACACTTACAGTTTGAAGGTGATCTGCTCTACCACCTGACCTACACACAGCCACTCCAAAACTAAGGTTTCTGTGTAGCAGAAACCTTCAACAAGTTTTTCCCCCCAACTTTAGTAAAGTGACTCTGGTGGGACTTGAACCCACAACCTTTGAATTGCATCTGAAATAAACCAGTAGAAGTCCAATGTGCTATCCATTGCACCACAGAGCCTGGTAAGACAGTAGGTGATCCAACTCTTACACAGAACTTACACTTTTAACCAAATTTATTTCAGACACGTAATTTAAAAAAAAATACAAACCTGACTAATGAGCTCAATTTTAAGCTTTTAAAGCTTTCATAAACAGATGTTTGTATTTATTTATTCATTCTTTTCAGATTTTTTAAATAGTATACATTAGATCTGCCCACTTGCAGTGCTCTGATGAACAAAAACAATAAAACAAACAGACAAAAAAGAAAGATCAGCCCTTGTATTATTTAAGCAAGCAATAATAAGGTACTTTACAAAAGAAAGATGCACTTTTACCTGTTTTCCACCAACATGTGCCAGTTCTGGCTTGGTGTCTTTTGAGAATCAGCCCATATTTAATCAGGACTTAGAACCATTTAAGACATAGTGTCTCTAAAAGAACATGAGAAAACGTCTGTAGCAACCGTATCATAACAGAAAGAATCTGTGGGGTGCTTTTTCTAGTTAAGTTGCACTGCTCCCAACCAGTGCAATGATTTGCAAATCCCATAAACTTGTGTTTTATTCACAGTGGAACACAGAAAATAAATCAAATCAAATGTGTAAACTGAGAAAGTTACAAATTTTAAGAAAAAACATTCCAAAACAATCTACCTCTGCTGGCACTATCTGACTGATGCCGTCAGAGAGGGAAGAAACCAGTGTGAAAAGGCTTTGATGGCAGCAGCATGTCTCAAAAAAGTAAGAACAGTGCCATGTTTACCAATGTGCAGCATCCATTCTTCTTTTACAAACAGTCCATAAACATCTGGGAAGTGAGGAGACCAGCTGTTGGACTTCTGGGAGAGGTATACTAGCCCATTCTTGTGTGATATAATATTCTAGCTGCTCAGCAGTCCAGGGTACTCTTTTTCATATTTTCATTTCATTTCATTACAACTGCTTTCAGTTGCAGAAAGATCTGGTCTTAGTGGCAGGCTAGCTCTGCACCTGGACTCTTCTAAAACTGTACAAAGCCATGGTGTTATAATAACAGATGAAGAATGTGATTTATCACAGTCTTGCTGAAATATGCAAGACCTTCCCTGAAATATGTGTCATCTGGATGGGAGGATTTGTTGCTCTAAAACCCGTGTATACCTTTTAGCATTGAAGGTGCGCTTCCAGATGTGCAAGCTGCTAACTCCATAGGCTCGAATGCAGCCCCAAACCATCAGAGATCCAGGCATGGATCCATCCTACCTTGTGCCAATGGTTCGGGCTGGTACTGGTGGTTTAATGCCGTGGGAGTTATTTTCTTGGCACATTTTTGATCATTTAGTATCCACTGAGCATTGTTTAGCCTACCTGATGGTTGCTTCCAGCAAGATAAGGTGCCATGTGACTCATCTCAAACATGAAAATCAGTTCACTGTACTCAGATGGCCTCTACAGTCACAACCTAATAGAGCACCTTTGGGATGTGGCGGAATGGGAAATTTGTCTGTAGCCAACAAATCTGCAGCAACTGTGTGCTGTTAGGCATACCTAATGAAGTGGCTGTTAAGTGTCTAATGAAACAATATTGAATCAAGTTCTTTTTCTTTTAAACTGAACTTGTGGGAGTTTTCCTGTTGCTGACATTAGTGTGTTGGCGATCTGCAGCTACAGGCATGAGGAAATAATTGCCTTGAATCAAAGAACAGCCACCCTGTCAGACTTATACTGAATAGGGTTTTAATATGCTATTATTCTTCTGGTCCTAGCTTCAGGGTAATTGCTCGTCTTGTCAAGAACCACATCTCACAGCAGCAGCAATGCCATGTGAGCTAAAAACATAGTTTGTTCTGTCTCTGAGCACTTTGAAATACAATCTTCTTTGCAACTTCAAATTGTTTTTTGGGACCAGCAAGATGCATCAGCCTGGAGGGAATTTTCAACGAGTAGAAACAAAATAAGAAATGAGTACAAGAAATAAGCACAGAGAAGACGTTGCTTCTATTCCAGCGTTGATTTCACCAAATCTTATCATAAATATATTTTTCGCTACAAACACAAATAAAAAGTAGTTGAAAATGAGAATCAAATGACATATTACATTTTATTTGTAAAGTCAGATGTATGGACAAATGAATAACAGTCCCACAGTCACGAAATCCCTTTCACTAAGCTGAATGGGTTTTTATCACTGCAGCAATAGATAACTATTGCTCTAAAGGTAGTGCAGCATTTAGTTATGTGTCAGCATGTTATCTGACATAAAGCTGTGTGATAAACATCAGTCTTCTGGATTGGAAAGTTGTGTATTTGTTTGTGTTTATGGACACATAATGACATAATGTCAACGTGGATTTTTTTCATTTTGTAAAAATGAAAAATATTCATTCTTTCCTTATATATATATACATATATATATATATACATATATATATATATATATATATATACGAGTAACGAGTTACCGCAGATCACCCCGTGTGTGGGGCTGCACGGCGTCAACGCGTTAGCGCTGTTAATCTCATTAAAATGGCGTTTACGTCATTTTAACGAGATTAACGCTGACAGCACTAATATATATATACACGCATACATCAGTTCATATGAGACAGGACAGATGGAATAAAGGTGTTTGTGTTCAGAAACACAAATCAGTAGAGAGGTTCTGACTATTTTACAAACTGCCATGACGACCTGTTGTCATGGCTGTAGTCACATGTCTGGACAACACAAACACTTTAAATGCATGAACAAAAAAAAATTAGCTTGTTTTAGGATTTTCACATTTTTAAGAGATTGAAATTTCGGCTTTTAAATCAGCCACGATCCATTTAATGTCAAACTAAATAATTTCTGTATGCATAAGTCTTCTTGTTTAAAATGCAGCACTAAAGTAACTGGTTAGTAGTGTGTAACCATCATAGTCTGTTGGTTATTCATAACCTGCGAGCGTTCTGATGTCCTTAGTGATAGGACTTTCTTGATTTGGTTGGTTCTCACGTCTGTCTGGAGGTGAAGAAAAAAACCTCTCTGTTTCATCAGAGATTGTAATCAGGTATGCATTGAGTTTAAGATGTTCCTCTGTCATTAAAATCAAGGTTCTGTCAAAGTGCAAATGAAATTGGCTTTAAAGATCCTTTGTTGCCTCTACCAGGAGGAATTTTAAACAGAAACCCACATACTGACTGATGCCTTGGTGAGAGCTCATAATCGCCCCTTTATCTGGTCATAATTCTTTTTATTATGTAGCTTAGTAGTTTAGTAGAGTCCAAGACAAATTTCCTCTTGGAAACAATTAAGTATATATCTGTGATCTATCAGCTGAAAATTTAAAGCTTTATAGCAGAATCACATTTGGTTTTTTAGACATACATCTCTCTACTATACATGCTAGTATTTCAACCACTGCTTTGAATAAAAGAAAACCATGAAATACACTAATGAGTCCACATTTTTTTACCCAGGTTTCAGTTTACAGTATAAAGGACTGAATCAGTACAGCGTTGTTGTTACGAGTTCACCTTGTCCAACAGTTTAGCCTTCATTAATTCCAACTCACTCATTTATCCGCTGCTCTCCCGGTTCCTTAAAAAGTGCACATGCTCATATTATTCACATTTATAGTGGAAGATTTTCTTTATTATTTGAATAAATAAAAAAAGAATATTATTAGTGCATACTAGCAGTATAACAAATAACACTTTGGGGCTAAAACCTGATCGATTTTGGTTTTTGTTGTCGGCAGTTCATTCTCTCGCATGAATACTGAGTTCTAGATAAATTCTTTGTGCAGTGATTTCACCCTTGCAAAATTTCTTTTGAAAACTGTGGGCTTCATCTCATTCCCTTGTTTAATATATTACATAACTGCTTACAATGTCAGCCTTTGCTTTGACATTTAAGTCTTCCCTTTCTGCTACTCTGATTGCTTACCTTGTCCTGCACATTTTGCTCCTCTGTCTCCGTGTGACGCTCTGTTGGGAGAAAGAGAATAAACATACTGATATATTTGTGTTTCCATTCAAAGCGGGAGCAGAAAGACAGAAAAAGGTGTGGTTTATGTAAAAATTCATTCAGAGCTAAAAGCCGCCTTCCCAAATTTCAAGGCCATTTCCTTAAATCAAATTCATCATTCTCTAATATTTTACTGATCTGAATTCACCCCTGTGTAAATTTCTTTTTCACTGATGCTGAAAAAACATTAGAAAACGTACATAAATAACATATCCACTGCTTTCTGACCACAGTTTTTAATCATTTAGTTATCTGTTGAGCACTTTTAGTGATTGTGTAAACATGCGAAGCCTGAGTGGCCTCAGTGGACAATAAACCATTAACACTGGCTGGGTTTATGTTCTGCATTGAGCACAGGATGCTTATTTATTTTCACATTGATTTTTATGTTGCACTCTTGTGGCGACTTGAGAGCTCCGTTTTTTTTTGTTTAATCCAGCCTACACAATTATGCATGTATTATAGACTTACTTTCCATCGCTTACTCAATACTTTAATTATGTAAAAACAAAATGAATCACTGTAAAATTACCTTGAAGTGCTGCCAGTGCGACAGGAGTGCTCTCCTGAGGTTTCAGGGTAGGAGCATTCCCCAGCAACTCATCCCTAGGAACCTCCCCCTCCTCTTCTTCTTCTTCTACTTCTTCTTCTCCATCACTCAGCTCTCCTTCCAGGTCTCTCGGTCCTGGTCCCCTCATTCGGCTCAGGCCTCTGTTTAGTCCCTTGTCCTGATCAACTACCTGTAGAGCCTCAGCTATCAGGCTCGACAGCTGGTCCAAATCCTGCGGTGTCAGCGTATCCACGTCCACGTGCTGCCTGTCAACATTCTTCAAAACGTTCTCGATGAACCTCTCTGGGGGAGAGATGGAAGTAAAATAAATATGAAAGACACAGAAATTATTATCATTAAAACAGACCAAATATTCTAACTGCACGCTCCATGTTTGTGTTCTTGGACTTGTATGATTCATAGTTCAAAATAATATTTATTGATCTTGTGCTGGGTTTTGGTTAAGTCACTCAGTTTACCCTCTGTCAGAAACAAGCTGTTTTAACTGCCTTTCTACTAGCTTTAAGCCAGCTTCCTTCTGATTGGCTGCCCCTCATGACCAGAAGGTTTGAACAACAGGTGGGTGGGATAGCTGTGTGCCTGACATGACATCCTCTGTCTCTGATATCATACAGAGCCAAGAACAGATAAACAGAAGCTGAGTGTTTAGATCAGTGTATAGATTGCTCGAATTACATGGTGACTGCATTATTTGAAATTCTGGACATGTTTATTATGAGCGTGGATTTATAAGAGAAAACAAGAAAAAGCAGAATCAGTCCCCATTAAAACCAGTTATGTAGTTTAGATTAGAGGCAATAGTCTCACTTCTCATGTCTGCTGTCTGGCTTCTAAGCTCAGCATTAAATATTTTTAGGTATCTTACTGTGACGATGTAAAAGCTGTGATTTGTAGCAATGAAGCTAAAGCTGTTTATGGAGCTTCTTTCAGGTTTACAGCGAGTTTCAGCTCGGTGTATAGCTGTCCACTTATTTACTATTTACTTGGCATCACATAGCAGCCACAGCAGACAGTTGTTTTCATCAGGAAAGCTCTGTGTATCTGCTCAGCACCAAACAGCAGGCAGACATTTAGCTAGCTAGTGAGCACACAGTGGAGCATTTAGGAGACAGATATTTCCCTCAGGAGTCAGTAGACGCAAAAAAGACACAGTGGATACAAGAGTTATATTCATTAGGTGGACACTGGACTAAATTTAATGCTGTTCTGTTTGCTGGATGCCTATATGAGTTCATCTTTGCTAACAAGTTTCCCAAGTTAGAGTATGAGGGCCTGTCAGTGTATGCAGGTTTTAATGCACAGATAAAAATGAAAGTTGAACATCTACAACTATCATAAGAACTGGGCGCACTACACTTTGTGATTACATTTACCTTTGTGTTAACTTTGAAACCCTTATAGCAATTATTTAATGGTCCTTGCTGTGAGCTAGTTTTTCCAAAGTCATGCAAATAATGCTCATCTTTATGGAAAAAGAGTACAATGTGGTTTTCACCACAAGCCGTGTGTGTTTAGTGTAGTCACAGAAAGAAAGAAATAATAATAACTTCCTTATAACAAAGACCCAGGCAGTGTCCAACAGCAGGCTAAGGCAGAAACATGCTATCTGATTGTAAGTGTAACCACGCTGTGCTACAAGTTCCTTATTTCTGTTCACGTTTGTGTTACTTTCAATGATTCTCTTAACTTCCTGCCACCACTTCTTGTATTCTGCATGGTTCAGTCCACTCAAAGAAAGCCATAAATCACAGGTTCTCCTTGTTGCTTGTAATAAAATTATGTAATATCTGGCAACACTGACAGTTCAACATGTGTGTGTTTACATGTTGTAAGAGATACGATTGAAAGTGAAAGAAATGTCCTGCCTGGAATTTTGCATCTCAAACACGCTGTGGACTCTATGATGAAATCCATCATGGATAAAATACATACCATCAACAGACGAGAGTGGGTCCTTGGGCAAGGCCCCCTGAGGCCTTCCCATGTTCACAAGTCTGGATTTCGAGGTCTCTTTTTTGAGCCCAGAATTCTCTATTCTGTTGCTGTAGAACGTCCTCAGGCGCTCGGATGGGCTCGCTCCCCCACTGTGAAGGGACGCATGCCCGGAGAGATACTGCCTCAGGGCGCCCAGGAGAAGGTCACCCTCAGCCTGCGTGGCGAGGAGCTGGTTAGCTGGTGGTCTCTGCTTCTGCACGGGTTGGAACGATGAAAGAGATGAGAAGCTGGAGGGAGGTGATTTCTGAGCTGAAATCTGGGGCTTGGAGCGATAAAGGTCTGCAGGGATGCCTGACTGGAAACGGTCATTCTGGAAAACACAAGCATATTGTACAAAGACACTGATGCTGAAGACACTTCCACCAGCTTTCCAATAGTAGAGCTTTTGCTCTATTTTCTGAGAAACAGCCACACTGTGTCTCCGGAGGAAGTCCGTGCCCCTAATATGGTCATTTCAAAACACGACGCTGGATGTGAGCATAAAAGTCCCACCCACCTGCTGTTTGTGAGGGGCAGCCAATCAGGAGAAAGCTGCCTATAGGGGAGTGGTCTTAAAGAAAAACTAGCTCAAATGTTTTGTTTGACACAGTGGATGAACTGAGAGGCTATGAAATGTGAATCGTCCAAATTCCATTAACTATAGAGAGCTTAAGTAAAAGCCTGAAAATTCCCGACCATATGTTGTAATGTCTCGGAGCAAATAATTAGACCTCGAAATAAACAGACTGCTTGTGGTGGAAACAACATTATGCAAAGGGACGAAGTATAACTGCAAAGTAAAGCATGAAGTAAATTATAATTACTTTGCATTGCTTGAGCATTCCGGCTGCCTAGAAATTTAAGATGCTAACCATCTCGCTCACCAGTCATCCCTCTGTCGGCTGTCTAATGATGACAAAAAACTGCCATGTTAAAAAAAAAAATCTGACAAAAAATATGAGTCATGCAGAATTACTATTTATGCAGATCCTGGATCCAAGACAAATGTCCCACCTGCTCGTCACACGTTTAAGGCTGAGACAACGTCTAAAATAATGGGAGCAACTGTATGTGACAAGAACGCAAACCATCCCGATGCCAAAGTACAAACACAAGCACCCTGCCTTTTTTGTTTCAACACACTTTGGCTTTTTTTTCATTATAACACCACCAATCCAGTAACCTTCGTGTTAGTGTAGCCAATTTACTTCTAGGCAAAATGTATGCAAAATTAAATAGATGTGCATTTGCTGAAAACATCTAAATGTAACGTTTCTTGTTTTTGTTCTTTCACTAGATTTAGAGAGAGTATCTGGATGCATGAAGAAGCACTTTGCTTTATTATTAAAGGCTTCATTTGAACAAAAATGATTATTGAGATGAAAAAGCCCATTTTTGAGGAAAAAAAGTTATTAATCCATTTATGCAATCATATTAACAGATCCATCAGCTACAACAAAAGCAAATTGTCACTGCCGGCTCCATTAACGCCCACCTAAGAGCACAGAAATGGCACAAGCCTGAGCAACGGCAAAATTATCATAACAATACAGACATAAACCGTTCCTCACAGTTGTCATACTTCTTTATGATTTGTGTGTGCGAGGCCCCCTCTGGTATTTGTTGCTGGCAGTATCTTTATTCATTTACATCCCTCAGTTGGTGATGTTTATGCCACTCGTACCCCGAAGGGCCCCTTCAACCCTCCAGCTCCTTTTGGCTGCCACCAAACAGGTGAACCTGGATAGAAAAGGCCACGAGCCTGTGAGCGATGCCTGCAGGCTCCACGCAGTCGTACTCGCTTGGTCCTCAGTACAATTCCCCAGCAGGAAAGAGGCCTCTGCAGGCACAGCAGAGGGACGCAGTCACGCCGTGAGTTATTAATTAGAGCGGTGAACTCCTGAACTCTCGGCTGGTATTATTTCCCTCATAACGGTCGAGCTGGGCGAAGTCATCAGTTAGGACGGAGAAGCAAGAAAGGAGCGACAGCGAAGGATGACAGCGGACCGCCTGCTGTGAAGGTGTGCGCGTCTGTGTTTGTGTCCTTTCAGTGTGTTGGGTAAGCGTGCACTGTATGTGTGAGCGTGCACTGTATGTGTGCGCGCTTTCTTTTTAAACTAAGCCAGGTGGCCTCAAATGGAGGTCGAGGCTAAATGCAGTCATTGGGATGAAAACAAATTCCTCACATATTCTTCGTTTTTCAAATGTGAGAACAGGACCAGCGGGAGCTGAGGTTTATGTGGCACTTCAGTGATATTCTGTCATTTGTGCTTCATTACTTTTGGGCTTTTTTGAATCCTTTCAATTAGCACACTGATAATTGATGCATAGAGGTGAATTAACAGCTTCATACTTTCACACTTGGACTCTACAAGAGGAGCTTTCCATGATTCCCAGTATACTGGGCCTTGGTGCAACTCCTCAGATCATTCACTGTCAAACAGAGCCCAACTTAAACCGACGTTTTCTTTCTGATTAGCTATTTCTCATGAACAAAAGTAAAGCAGGTGGGTGGTGCTTTTAAGTTTGGTTTGAAGATCTTTGCCTTCATTGTTTGTAACTTTGCCCATGTTTAATTAAAGCCCCACCTTTGAAGAAGATAATATGTAACAGAAAATAATAAAAAGCATAATAGTTTCTGTTTACTTGCTTTGAGCCAAAGAAATTCCAACAAATGACAAGAAAATCATCAACCGGAACAACCAAGTCTCAGAAACGCCAAACAGAGTAAATGCTTACCTTGCTCGGTGCGCTCAAGCTGGAAGTAGATGTCTTGGGAAGGAGGCCAAGGCGCTGCAGGTACATCTGGAGATTTCTGCTGAGTTCTACCTCTACCGGTTTCACCCTTTGGTCCACTGGGTCCATCGCTTGAGCTATTGGCCTGTGGGAGTAGAGGAAAAGATGAACAAAATGCAGAAATTAGTCATTTCAGAGTAGTACAGTCAGATAACTTCATTGCAAAGACGTGCAAATGGATTGTTTTTCCTCCCAATGAAATTATTAACATGATGCCATTCTAAAATTTACATATAGCACATATTCGTAATAGAAAAAAGGCAAAAAAAAGGCCACAGTTAAAGTAGAATAAAAAGTAAGAAATTAAAATACTGGCAGCAGCCAGCGCTACCCTTCAGCCTCCTCCAGCAGTAGATACACCTGTGGTAGAAATTTTAAAATCCTAGGTGACAGAAAACTTCACCTCACTGATATTTGAACTCGTTAAAGGTTTTTAGTAACACCAATTGTATCCATTTGAAAATTCTAAGTGTTATCTTCCTCGAGTTATTATGTTCACAAGATTTTCAGAAAACTTGACCTTGAGGTGAAGGTCAACGGGATTCTGACTTGTCCAAAATGTTTAGTAGATGCACCTATGCTATCAAGCCCTACGTCGCCTCATTTTCAAGTTTACTGTCCAAAGTGCAAATCTACAAATTTACATTTCCTTTGGTCACAAAACTATTTGAGCTAAATAAACATCTGACCTGCTCTCAGTGTTGTAGAACGGCCCAGTCTGCTGTGGTCTGTAGGGAATCCTTCTCAGTTTGGATAACTCCTTGGACAGAACCTGCTGGGTGGTATCATCTTCCCAGGTCAAACCTACAGAAGGAAACAAGGGGACCCTTTAGGACTACAAAGACAGGAATACATACGTAAACAGGACACAGTACTGCCCAGGTGCATATCTACTGTGCACCTGTAAGCCTGGAATGAAAAGAAATTCTGAATTAAAACTGCACTGAAGTACAGAAAAAGTGGGTTGTGTGCATGAGCAAAGTCTAGCTGACACGTGGTGAGTACGGGCTAGAACGACGGAGAAGAAATTGCTAAGCATGCAGTAATTTCCCTAAACTCATTAGGTCACTCATTAGCAGAGGAGACGAGGCAACAGCGGGGCGTCCTTGGAGACTCCGGCGAGAGACTGACTGTTTCAGTGACTAAGCAGAAACCGTCTCTCCTCTCGCTCTCCTGCTGCACTTCAGTTGTACAACACGATGAGCTACTTGGGAATTTCTTTTACACATCTTTACTTAAACAAGCGATTAAATATTTACACCACTGCCAATACGGAAAAGTGAGGTCAAAGGCTAAACCCAGAATGTGTACACACTGCAGTAAGATCAACGTCCATGTAAAAACAGTAAATAAAGAACAGTGAACCAAATAAGCCAATAAATACTGAGAAAGGTCAACAGTCAGCTGGTAGACACAAGTCCTGATGATGCAAACAGGAAATTTAAAAAAAGGAAAAAACAAAACTGGTGGCTTGTTTGCTTAGACTGTTGCTTCATTGCAATTATAAATTCAAGACACAAATATTCATTCAAAACATTTTTTGCAAGCTAGCATTTATTACCCAAATTTCACACCAAATTTGGAGTAATACCATCTCTGCAATAACGTCGCTGAGAGACGGCGTTCCTAACGAGGGAAAATGATTCTGATCTGTTCATTTGATTTGATTTGATTCACAGGACTCATATGAGAAGACGTAGAGGACATGCTTTTTCCCATGAAACTTTTTAAAACATAAACAAGTTTTGCTCGTCTTTTTCTGACCTCTCATTAACTGCAGTGTCTATTCTGTGTAAGAAGGCATTGTTTCAGACATCAAAGATGATCACTTAGAGTCATTAAAACCACAGATTCAATAAATCAACACGCAAAACATTATAAATAAAAGCATACATAACATTTATAATACTCATGTAGTTTCAGATAGTTTCCAAAATGAATTTTCTTCTTTCTGTTTAGTTTTCGTTGTTTGAAAATGTTTAACTTTAGTTTAGATTTATTAGCTTAAGTGTTTTTTTAGTGTTTTTAATTATTACTCTATGGAGCGCATGTGTAAGAGGCAAGCTTTACAAAAGTGAGTACAGGTGTTGGAATGAAAATAAGCTCATTTTAGAAAGCAGCTGACTCATAGTCATGTTATAATATTAGATTACATCATTATACGGCACCTGAAGGTTTCTTAATGTTTTGTTTTAATATAAGCAAACCACAAATGTGACGAATAAAGTGGAGCACAGCTCTAAAGAGAGCTATTTTCACATGATCTATACACATGTAGAACATAGTCGCCTGTGCATACAGCTTACAGCTGCACATGAGAAAGACTCTGATGGGATTCGAACCCACAACCTTTGAATTTCATCTTAAAGAAATTTCTTTCATTGAGATGAAAGAAATATTGTCTTAATGAAATGATCATTTAAGTGTTTCAGTGATTCTCCTGAACACCTAGTTGTTTTTTTACATCTCTGATATTTGATTGTATCAGCTGTCCTTATTTGGTATTTATGCATAAGCTATTTGTATCTGCTGTTTAAACAAGTGCTCAAGAGCAAGAACAAATGAGTAGTTTGGACGTTTGTGTCTATTTTCCTCTAGGTAATGATTTTATTACCTAGTTGTCAAGCTGCCACTGCAGCAATGTCAGCCAGACATTCTTGTGGATTTACTGGGCATGTCAAAAAAACGTGTTGCATTTCAGCAAGTGTACAAAAGGACAAGGCTGATGAGCTGCTTGGGCATTCACGTCTGTTTCTTATACTTAACATGCATTCAAACACAGTTTTTTGGCAACTGAACAGAGGAGCAGGCGCCAACACCAGATGGGGTAGCGGAACGAAATGTTACCGGAAATATGGCCGCGCTGCGCAAAGCACAACACGAACGGAGGCATTTGGCAGATGAGCGATGACGTTGCTGAAAGATTCAAGTAATGCAGACTGTAGCTCCAGCTGTGATGCCACAAGATGTGGGTCCACCACGGAGGACGTGCACTTGAAATGAGAAGGGAATTATCATCCCTGTCAGCTTCACACGCAAAAAAGTGATAGCACATTTTGAGCTGAGGGAACTGAAAACTGGGGAAAATATTGACAGATCACCAAAAAACATGAAGCACGATGGCAAAGAGCAGCCTTAAATCCTGACAGCAACAACCTCATTGGCAATGCAGACCATGGAGAAGTCCGACTACATGAAGTCAAAGTCAGCAGGGACACACCCAAACAGATTAGAAGTGCATCAGCTGTTTCAAACCAAGTTGAACTAAAAGTTCAAAGCTACCATCTTACTGCCAAACAAAGCCTGTTGTAGAGACACAATATCAGCATTTCACTGTTTTAATATAGGATTCCTGTCCTGAATGATTAATGCTACATACCACTGCCTCCATCTGAATATGTCACATGCAAAACAGCTGTAAGTGTGAATTAGCCCCAAACTTCAGTAACAACATTAATGTTTCATAACTTACAGATATTTATACAGAAATAAAGGCAGTCTTTCAAGGCTTATCAAAAGAGGCATTTCAATCATTCACCTGAATGAGAACTGGACGAAAAGGATTACACGGTTATACAATCCGACAGCAGTAATATGAATTACCACACGGGTTTAGAGAGTTTAGAGTTTTGAAACTATGATAACAGAATGCACAATGAACATTAGAAGAGAAGACTTGAATATAAAAGGTGTAGAAAAGGTTGCCTGGAGCAACATGGGCTGAAGTGAGGATGCTTTTGCTCAAAATTAAGTCTTTCCCGAGGTTTAAAAAAGCCGGAGAGTAAACAGGAACAAGGCTGGAGACAAAAGATGGAGGTGATGAGTTCTGAGAAGAGTCACATTCTCTCTCTTTTAGCTCTGTTTAAAGTTTCCACCAACTCCCAAGTGACGTTAATAACCACTTTTCACCAGCTCGTGTCTGCCTGTAGCCGTCTGTTGAGCAGGGAGTGTATGATGGTGTTTTAGAGGTGATTCACAGGATAATTCTCTTTCGCTTTGTCATTTCTCACAGTGAGCTATCACCATTGAATATATTTCTTTAAATCCCCAACAAATCTCAGCAAAAGAACATCATCACCATCATCATCAGACCCACTGAAGAGCAAACTTGTGTCGCAGCCTAATTCATACTGAGAAAACCCAATTTGTGAAAACAAGACAGCCTCCAGAGCAACAACAGAAGAAATTTGGTATAACATTAAAATGAAGGAAGAAACAGGATAAAAACATATAGCCTCCTTTCATATTTAACACACTGAGAAAAAAACACAAAAATTCTGAAAATGTTCAGTAGAAATGAGCTTTTTTACTGTTTTTTTTTACTGTGATTTTTACTTAAAATGTCCATTCCTAACATTTTAGCTCTGTAAGACGCATCGCAGAACAATCAGCATGTTGTGAAACTGGAAAGCGCTGCCAGCAATAATCTCATTGCTGCCAAGATCTCATACCATTTCTAGCTAACCAACAACAGCACCATTTTTTTCCAACTGAATTTACACTTCTGCCTGTATCATTTGCGAATCCAATTAAACGAGCTTGACTCATTTCAGAGCATTTCAGCGCCGAGAAACCTCCTTTAGACCCCCGCAAAATGAATTACAACCCCAACTGCCACGAATCAGGCACAAGCCTCTCTTTAACAGCTGCACAGCGTGTCAGGCCAGCTTTTGCCATCAAAGAGACATAAAACCGAGCCTTTAATGGCAGCCACGGTGGCAGAGAAAACGGGCGTTAGCGGCGGGTGAACAGACGGCATCTGACACGACAGGTTAATAAACGTTGGAGCCCCTGCCAGGATATTCAGAGTGACTCCGCGCATCTCACAGACTTAACCGACCACAGAAAAGTGGGCAGGAGGTTGTCGGCCAGCTGAAGTATAAGGTGAAGGTCTATCAGAGTTTGAAGCTTTCACAACTAAATAAATGAGACTGTGGTCCTGAAAGAAATAGGACTGAATTTAAAATGTGATCATGTACCTGGAAGACCTCATGTCTAAGGAAAGCGTAAGGACATAGGTTGTTACATTGTAGCAGGTTGTTAGACTGTAAAGCCCCTTAAGGCAATTTTGGAATAAAAAACTTTGTGATATCAGTTATGTAAATAAAATGTCTTTGGGAATGAAATCCATTTAGCTTGGCTTGAGGAGGTTAGAGGTCAGTATAGAAAAAGACTTTTGGAAATGCTCCAGTTCAGTTTGCATTTTCTCAACAGTTTCGTGTTGCACGTCCTCCACAGTTGCTAAATGATGCCCGCGTGCTCCACAAATACCATCGGCTGTATTCACTAAGAGTCATGCTAATTACAACCATGGGCAAAAACACTGCAGCCTTCCGCCAGTTTAGAACTTGATTTATCAGCCGCATTTATGCAAATTTAATTTCCACAACCTGAAGTCCAATTACAATCACTGCGGTCCTAAAAAACAGCAGACAGCAAGGTGAGAAACTTTTTGGATCACCGGGTAAAAAAGTCACGACACGTCTTTGCCAACAAATCCCAAACACTCTGAAAATAGAAGCGATGTCGAATGCTGACGATTTTCAACTGTGTGTATATATTTTTTTGTAAATTACTAAAGAATCCAAAATCACACTTTAGTCTCAGAATTAGAACATCTTTGATTATCCCTGAAGGCATAGTGTTTATGTGACAGATGCTTAAATGAATGGATGCCGTAGAACTAAATAGGATAAAACAGCAAAAACATAAGAAAGTGGTGGGAAGCAAAATCCTGAATCACTGCGTTTTCGAGTTTTCCAAATGAAAATGTTCAGTTTTTCAGGACCACGAGTAAAACTAAGATAACACAGGATTAAAAAGAAAAGGGAACTTGTGGCATGACTTAGAGTGAATTTGGAGCTGTAGAACATAAGGACAGCTAATAATAATGATAATAATGATAAAAATAAAGGCAAGAGTTACCTACTGTTAAGTCTCTCAAAGGTGGTGCAGGGAGGTTAGTGTGTTTTTGATGTCGTGTGCGAACTAAAGAGGACCATCGTTGCTGTGGGCGAACAGCAGCTGTGACCCTGACGAGGTGGCTTTTCAAATGACTTCACATCTGCAGGGCCTTTAGTGAGCAGTGCGAGTGGGAAGAGGGTCCGTGTGTGTGTGTGTGTGTGTGTGTGTGTGTGTGTGTGTGTGTGTGTGGGTGGGTGGTTACAGGGGGAGAGACAGAATTGCAGCAACAACTTTGTGAAAGATTCAAACCGTTCACAAAGAAAGAGAGAGACAAATGCACTGCATGCTAAAGGTTAAATCTTCTGTCTGATTTATGTAGTTTGGACATTACCCCTGTAGATAATAATAATAACGCTGTTACTATATGGGCGTACAGTGACATTAACCACACTCAGAAAACACAGACAGACTTATAACTTCAGTCAGCCACGCGGAGTTTATGAGGATGTGTGTAAATGGACTGGTATTTGTGTAGTGCCTTTTGACTCAATTTGAGCACTCACAGCACTTTTTTTTTTAACTACACACACCTTTATACAGCACTTTTATCTTGGCCCAAGCGCTTTTTTATCTGACATTCATTTGCATCAGGGGCAACTCTTGGTTCAGTGTGTCGCCCAAAGAGCGCTGTGGTCAGTCCAACGCCTGTGGGATGGTGGCGAACCTGTTTGTTCTCTCACAGGGTTGGACCTATAGGTTAACTAGGTGGGAAAAAGTTAGTTGTTTGACTTAAACATCTGGATTAGTAATAATGGATGAGCTCACAACATTATCCATTTATTATTTGCGTCCTTTATAAAACATAATTGACATCTTTTTTATGTCTCTCTTTGACTTCCATTTAATAGTCATCCAAAAATGCTGTGTCATTAGTGAGAGCTGCAAATTGGCTTGTGTTTCTCAATTATAGAACAATAACTAACTTAAATAATTAACCAAAAATAATCAGAAGAGCCACCTTACTGTGGGAAGAGCCCACAGTAATTCCATTTTTGGCCTTTTATGTGCACTTATATCATCAGCGGATCGAAATGACCAGGCTCTTAGTTTCAATAATTATATTGATAATCTTTATGTTTCATCTATGAAGTATTGACCCCATCAGTGGAATGGTGTCCAAATCAGAATAAGAAACGATTAAGTCATATTACAAAATGGTCCAAAATCCAGTGTTTCATGTGTTTTGTCATCTTTGCACCTGCTTTAGTTTAAGATCTTGGTGATCACTTTCAGAGCTCTGCACAGTAAAAGCTCTTGCTTCTGCAGGTCACTGAGGGCTTCAGACCAAATCTTCTTGGTAGCTCCTCGTTCTAGACTGAATACTAAAGGAGACTATCCATTGATATGCAAGATTGTGACTCTTAAATGAAGGAATGCACAAGCATTACATTTGAGATCTGATGAAACTACTGAAATGTTTATTTAAGCATTTAAAGGATACTGTTATGTCTTAATAATTGTATTTTGTATTTGTTGACTGTGGGGCACTTTGTGATCCTTATCTAGAAAGGTGCTGTATAAATACATTTTACTTACTTAGTTACTTTTAACATGGTTCCTGTGCACTCTTTTATAAATGAGGCTGCCTGTCACTCCCTGCTGGAAAGCACCAAGCTCGGCGCAGCAGTGACTGACGACTGATCATTATGTGTTTGCCCTGCGAACAGATTAAAAAGCGGCAGGTGTATGCCATAATGAAGACAGTGCATATTAATTTGGACCTCAGATAAGATGCAAAGAGTGAAATTATCTGGGTGAAAAGTTTACTGCATGTTGGATCAGCTGACTGATCTTGCCCTCAGCTTCACTGTCTCACTGTAAACAGGCTTCATAAGCTAACACAGTGTCATCCTATCAAGGGACATGATGCACTGAACTTATCCATCACCTGCTTCTCCTTGGAGCAGATCAACATTTTGAAGAAACAAACAATTTTTTTCCATGAAGCTGCAGCCGAAACACCATCAGCAGTTCAGCTCAGCTTATTGGGAAAACTGGAAACAAGACTAGACCTTCCCAGTGACTCTTGCTGTGTGAAAACCCTCACAGAAATTCGCTGTCAAAGAGAATAAACATAAAGTGTCTGTCTAAATGTCCAGGTATCGCTCTGACTGTGGACTCTCCTGTCCACGTGCACTTTTATGAATCAGGACATCAGTTCCCATATCCTAAACCAGAGCTGATGGGCGTATGGGCGTAGGATCGTGTTTGTAACAGGGAAAGCAAAAGGACAGAGTAAACCGTGTTATCTTTTTAGCGGACTAGCCGAGCCTGAAATGCAGATGCTTTAGTGTCTTTAGAGTTTTGTCCTCCCTAATGGCTTCTGCAGACAGCCGGGCCCAAACATCTCATTTGCATAATTCATTTCACTTCAGAGCTCCTGACAAATGCCTCCAAACTTGTCGCCTCTGTGAAATCGGAATATTTCTCTGGCTCTCCCGCTGAGCCCCGATTCGGAGAATTAAACCAGAGGACATTTTTTTTCTTTTTTTGGAGAGGGGTGGGTAGAGGAAAGGGAGGAAATACACTAAATCAAGCTCAAAAGAAAGATGGTGTAATAAAAACAGGAGACAAAAACTCCTCCCAAAACAAATGTACTTTTTTGAAATCACTCTCTTGAGTGGTTGCAAGCACAAAAGACTGGACTCTTTCTTTTCTTCCTGTATACACGAGGTCCTGTCATTCAGAGCAAAGCTGGATGATGAAAGCGGATGAAATCCAGCTCAGTGGGACGTTACGCAGGTCTCTGCCTCCCTCTCGTGGTACAGCACACTAACAGCAGCTTAGTGCAGCAGGAAAGACGACAACTGATCCATCTGTTCGTTTCTACACAGGCACAGCAAAGGCTGATTAAACCAAAAAGTCAAACAACAAATATTTACGCCGTGATGCTCACTCGGGCCGTTCCTTCTTTCCTTCCTAGTTCATTCATTTGTGGGATAAACAGCTATATTGATGTATTGCTGTAAGCATGGACGTCGTGGCATGCAACAGTGAACTCTGGCAGAAAGTAAACCACTTTATAACTAATTCAATTAATCTCCTCAGAACCAGGATCCATTCATTACAAACTCAGACACTCAACTGTGGTTTAAAGACACCAAGTTATATTCTAAGCTTTGACAGAAAATAGAGACAGAGTAGAGAGTTTGTGGTAGAACAAGAGCGGAATAAACCATTAAAGATCTAAATCTATAAGATATTTAACATATAATTAAAGGAAAATACAGTTTTATATAGAGATATATATATAACTTTGGATTATCCTGGTTGTATCATTCAAAGGCTTCGGTAATTCTTTTATTGATTTTATTTGGCTTTTCATCATTCAACAAGTACAAAACACAAACAAAGTTCAAGTTCCTGAGTTTAGTTTAGGTTTAATCTTTGGTCTCATTGTTCTTCAAACAACCAGGTTGAAAAAAAAACATCTGTTTTGATAACAGAGACAAAACATTACATTTTTTCATCTCTGCCTTTTGTGATGAGAATGACATCAGAAAGTGTATTAGAATAATCGGGATAAGCACAAGACCCATGAGACTGCTCTGTTTGTACACCATAAAAGCATGTCTCTGTTGATAATGAATATCCATTTGACTAATCTATACTGCAGACTGCGGTAATGTAACCTGCACTGAATTTCTGACATTTCTGCTTTAGAATCAACAGCAGAAGCTAGAAAAGAGCTATTAGCTTTAGCAGTAATTGCCAGTGTGACTGCGACAGCCACCTGTACCGACTCCAACAGAAAATACATTTTAAACAACTGCAAGCTTGCTGACTGGCAGCTAACATCTGGGGCATGCAGCACTAAACTACACAAATTATAACTCACACAACTCAATACTGTCAAAAAATTGCTGACAGGATCAGTGCGATCTGACTTCTGTGAAGAAAACTCTGCACCCTGCTGGGATCTGATCTGCTGCTTCACATCAGAGCTTCTTTTCTGGATGAGATGGATCAGCTCAGTGAAGATCTTCTCACTGTGCTCCACTGTTTGATCAGCAGACTGATTGATGGCCTCCACCTCCTGTTGAAGCAGCTTCACATCTTTCTCTCTGTCCTGGATTCTCTGCTGGATGTTTTGTCGACTCTCTCTGCCTCTCAGTCCTTTCTGCTGCAGCTGAGACTGTGTCTATTTTCTAGTGCAGACATCACAGGCCACATCTTCAGGTCCAGCATAGCAGTGATCAGCAGGAGCAGCTTGGAGTCCAGTCTTCTTCAGCTCCTCCAGTAAATCTGCTAACATGATGTTTTCACCAGGACAGGCCACGGTGTGAAGGTGCTTCTACAATGGCAGCAGCTGTGGATGTTTCTCTTGTCTTTTCTTCAACCCAGAAGCTTTTAATGCAGTTCATGTAGTAGCTGTGTCAACAGGTAACAGTCACCAGAACCTCGAGCACATTCAGACTGATCAAAACAGTAGAATTTCCCATTAGTCCTTCTCACTACGCTGCTTCTCCTCAATGGTGACAAATGTCTAAAAGCCTCACTTCACACTGCGTCTGTGCACAGTTTTAAACAACGCTTACTTCTCTTCCTCTCTCTTTACTTGCTAATATGCTGTGAATGAGCCTTATGTTGACTACATCTGTGCAGGGCAGAAAACAAATAGCTTTGCGGGAAATCAGGAAGAAGAGGAATGAGTTAGCACTCATTTCAGGAGTTAAATCCATCTTTACAGACTGAAAAACAGAATGTGATTTGAGGGGATCCAGTGTGAAAGATCTGATGTTTTTTAATGCTGAGAAGCCACAAAAAAGGAAATTAAGAGGGAAAAAAATCCTCTCTGGAAAATATATAAGAAAGGTAAAATAATGAGTTTTCATTTATTTCACTTAAAACATTTTAAACTTAAAACAACAGACATTTATTTTAACACACTGCTTCACGCACACCAACCAGAATGTGCACATTTATAACATGCAAGTATCAAGTATCTCTGATTAGTTTCCATCCACTCACTCAAACCCAAAGTAGGAAAGTGGTAAATGTGTCGTACTGAACCATGCAGCTCTTTTTAGCACTCTCATTGACAGCATTAGCTCAACTCCTTCTTCGATCCCTAATCCTGCCTTTAAAATCCCTTAACGTGGGGAATTAATTACAAATCAAGAAAACACATCTGCTTCACAGGCGTCCAGTTATTTGGGTAAAATGCACATGTATATTTATAAATACATACGGTGGATGCATGCATACAATCTTGATCTGACCGATTGAAAAGACTAAGTCACTTTTGTATTTAAAACAAGATGAACAAAAAATACTCATGCACTCAGTTTCCACCATAATAATTACAAACCACCATTTAGAAACTATTACCCGTTTTCACTGTGCATTATAATGTTTTCTGTCCTTCTGCTCCGGGGTAATTAAAGTTGGGAGAAACTGCCAGCTCCCATGAAAGGACACTTTAAGCACTGAACACAGAGTTTCTGGGTGGAACAAGTCTTGTTTTCCTATATGACAAGTTTAAACACACTTATTCTACCTTGGTTTGGAAAATAATCTCAAATCAGTTTGTGGTTATATCCTACAAAAGCCGCAGAGCTGAGTGTGCATATAATTTGCATATGAGCATGATTATGAAGAGAACCCAAGTTGAAGCTGACACAGCACGCCACTTTGTGTGTGCGCATGTTCTGTGCAAACGTACACATTTGGGCTGAGGAAAGCAGAACATGCGTGCACGTGTTTACCTCTGTTGGAAAGCTTCTCCAGCAGCATCCTGAAGCGCTGCACTACAGATGGGGAAACATCGTAGGTGTAAATCTCCTTCACCGGAACAGAGTGACACCTCCCAAACATGCCATCTGTCAACACATAAACAGACACTTTCAGCAGAGATTATAACTCGTGTTTCTATTTTGCATTTCACAATTTCACACTGAAAGGCACACAGTTTCTTTCAAGGGAGATCTATTCTGACTCCCCCTGTTTTAAATGATATAAATATACTTTTACAGTGGTGCATGTTATATTAAACATGGTCAAAGTTTCGGATATTGAGGTCAGCACAGGTGCAAGTAATTCATCACAGCCAAAAATTTATCATAAGAAAGCAACCATAAAGGAAGGCTGGGTGCTAAGACTGGTTGTGTCATATAGTAGGGACTGCATCCAAACTGTGAACCAAGCAAAGCTTTTCTAGTTAAGTTCAAAAATTAAAATATGAATACACTAAAGTTCTTCTTTAAGACCTAAATGTTCATAAAGCTAGGAGAGAAATGTTTGTGTTTTCATGCAGTTTGGACCAAAAAAAATTGGTAGTTTGAGTAAAAAGTAGCGAAGACTGTAAAACATAAAACATGTAAAGCAGCATGCTTTGTTTGCAAACTGTTGCACTAAATCAAATGGACGTTAAATGTTGTAATGGGAGGATTTGTTTGCCCTGAACTGACATTTAGTGAACTCGGACATACAAGTTTCCATGATTACCTAACAGCAAAATGCTAACCCCGGTCACCTCTTGTAATGAGGTCTCACTGGACAGTAGATCTGAGCTGACCTAAGGTTGCGCAAGGTTCTTGTTTGTCTTCTCTGGTTTAAAGTGAAGTTTATGGATTTTCTCAAAGGCTTTTTTCCCCCTTTGGCTAATGTTGCCATCTGAATAGGCAGCTTCTGCAGTGCAGTCCCACTGATTGGCTGTCACTAACAAGTCAGTGAACAAGTTAAATGGGTCTTTATATTTCAGCATGTGAGCGCCAACCTTGGGCTAACATTGCTGAAAGCAAAGTAAATAACTGTTGCCAATTTATTGTGAAAAAAGCAACAGTTTTCCTACAATCATATGAATATTTAAATACAAGAAGAAGAATCAGAAAAGCTCATGTGCTCACACACATGCAACAAAACTGAACTGTGTCACATTTCACAGACTCATTGATACTGTCATTCTGTAACAGTGTCGCACAATTTTAGGAGTATTTTCCAAAGTTCAAACAGACACTTTAATTTCACATGGAAGTGCAGCTCCTTTATCCTTATCCTCTTTTATCCTTTTATTGCTAAACATAGAGCCTATGACATGCAGGGTGACTCTCACTCACTCATACTTCCTTCCAAAAAGCCACAAAGTGGTTGTGTTAATGTGAGCTGAAGGAAAAGGAAACCATGGGTTGAGAAAGCGTCCAAAAAGATGAGTCACATTACAAAAATAAGCTGGACTATCTTCTAACACACATACAGTAATAGCCTCTAATGTCAAATTATCTACCTTGAGCTAAAAGAGAAAAGGATCATATTCTTTGTGGCTTATCAGGTTTCACAAATGCAGGAATGTAGGAAATATAAAGTTATGACTGTATGTAATGTCTGCTTATGCAGTTACAAGAGATCTTTTCACTGTAGTGTAGTCTGGTCAACATTCGGTGTTGGTGTAGTAGTAGCAGCACTTATCTACTGTGGTAATCGAGTGAAAATAAAGCTCTAAGCAGCTCTGACTGTTGTAGCTGAGAGATCACTACAAGAACATTTAAACATTACAAGCATAAGCATTACAGTTCAAATATCCTCCTGACAAATGTCCTCCCAGTAAAGCTAAGATACCAACAACACACTGTTTCAGTAATATCAGTGATAGTTCAGATTAAAAAACTATCAGAATCCGAATCAGAAGACTTTAATAATCCATAAGGAAATTATGTGGGTTAGAGTTGCTCCAAGACAATTACAGTAACAGACTGAACTAATTAAATAATACAATATATTACAAAGATTACAAAATATAAGAAATAGCTCTAATGTATACAAATAGCTCAATTCTAAATATCCAGAATATTACAGAAGTAAAATATATATGGTAAAATGTATTTTTTATTATTATATTATACCCTATTATTACTATTTTATTGCATATTCTGCACACATGAATCTGTTATATTTAAACAAAAAGTTTCTGTTTAACATGTTCAGTTCTGATTTTGTCTGAAGGTTAGAAGAGAGAGTTAACTGGTTAAATAGTGTGACATGATATAAAATGGAAACTTCACTATTTATGAAACTATTCTAGTTCTGGTTTGTAATTCTTGTGATTTCAGAGGTTGAGATATTTGTTAGACCTCAAAATCTTATTTTTGTTTTTTATGTTGTCTTTTGTCGTCACCGTCTGTCTGCATGTGTGATGGGTGAGCGTTCGTCTATAAATACTCGCTTCTTCACGCCGCTCGTTTCAGTCAAACTGGAAGCTCCAGCTAAGGACAAGTGCTTGGGCTGCACTGCTGTATTTACTCACAAATGTCTCACTGGACGCCTGTTCTTTTTAAAAATCAGACTGAAGAGTGAGATGCAGTGTGAGAGAGTGAGAAAGCAAGGAAACAAAAGATATCTGGTGATATTATCGTTGCAAACTAATAAACGTCTTTAAGATTACACATGTTTCGGGCTCTTTGAAGCTACTTTGTTGCTGAATAAATTGTGTGGAAAATACTGGTAAATCTTGCAATACTATAACAGTTTTGAGTAACTTCGGACATACCAACATTACACTAGCAACTAGCGTGTCATTGTTGTTAACTTCTTCTTATGTATTTTAAAGTTGAGCGACAGACCAATACTAAAAAACAGGTAGTTAAACATTGCATGACAAAACTGCCAAGGTACAGATGAGGCTTTTTGGATAAGTTAAGGATCATCTGTGATTTCCAGCTATGTTGAAGTGCCCTTGAACGACAACACAAACTCCAAGTAAGATGTGTGCAAAGATAAATAACTAATTATGACTTTTTGAGGTCATAAATTCACATTTTCAGACTGCAGTTTTTATAATGGGTATTCTAGTTGTTTCCGGAAAACCCTAACTGCATTTAACAGATTGGAAAATCCTTGATCTTCTGTCTTTAAGCACAGTGTCAGTACATTTGTTACAGGATGCAAGATCCAAACGCCAATACCACTTATTCTGTATCCCGGTGACCATTTGTCAGTTGATTACAGAGTTACGTTAATTGACAGACAGCTTGTTCAATTCACAAAGGATATACTGATCCAATATTTTTCTCCAAACAAACACTCCAATAAGTCGGCTCAGTGTCTGCCAATAGCAATTTCCCTTTACAATACTTAATCTATATTTCTGAATACAATGTGTGTCTCCTTCGGTCCTCAGCATTGTAGGAGGAGTGACGAGGCAATCTTGCAACATTTTTCTTTCCAAAGCGATCCCGATGCCTGGAAGTAAAATGGAAACAGTGAGAACTAATTGAGGCTAAAGTGATACTGCTAGTATCCTTAAGCGTTTCAAACTTTAACTGTGACAAAGTGCAACAAAGACAAACAAGATCCTGAGTAAAGTACCGTGCCACAGGCCTTCTCTCTTGTTCAGCTTAGATCTTACAAAACACCATTTCTCTTCATTTTCCGGAAGGAACATCTTGAATTATCCCTCATAATTATGTTCATGCATATCCAAGTCTCTGCAATTTATCCCAGTTCACTACCAGAGGGCCATAATTCAGAGCCAGACATGTCTTCTTGTGATTTATAGTCCAGATTAGAGCATTGAGAGGATTCACCGGGCCATTCTCAGAAGCAGAGGCTGTATCAAGACGGAGGAGGTCGAGCGGCAGTGCTGACCAGATGTTGAGATGGCAGCCGGCGCTTAAAAATAACCTTTGATGGATGGAAATTATATAATAAACAAAGCTTAGCAACGCCTGATCCCAGATTTGACAAAAGATAATGTCTTTGATTGTGTATGTGCTGTCAGCATGAAGTCTAATCTACATGTGTAGTATGCCGTGTTTTCATACTTGATTATGACTGACAAAAGCTGCAGTCACAATTTTTTTCCTACTGAAATTAGATGCAGCGTTGTTGTGCATTTCTGGACTGCACCGTTGGGACACACTGACGGAAAGCAGCAACCTCAGTCCTGCCTAATGAACTGGATTAAGACATCTTAATGGATCTGCTGCCTCTGGGGACCTGCACAAGTCCTTCCTTCGCAGACTGCACTTCACAAGATCAATGATATCTGGCATCACTTGCCAAGGATCTGGCTGCTTTTACTGGCTCAAGAAAAGTAAAGGTTTTCCTAAATACATGTCACCAACTGACTTTAGCTCTCGTGGTTTCACCTCACTTTGCTTGATTTGAGCCATACTTTAATCATCCATGTATCCAATTCTATTCATTTCAGTTCAGTTTTATTTACTTGGCCCCAAATCACATCAACAGTTGCCTCAAAGCACTTTATATTGTACTGTAAAGATCATAATACAGAGAAAACCCAACAATCAGATAGACCCCTTATGGGAAAGCAATTGGCGACAGTGGGGAGGAAAAACTCCCTTTTTAATAGGAAGAAATGTCTGGCAGAACCAGGCGTGACTTACGTGTATAAGACCCTAAGGTGTTCAGAAGAACACTGATTTACAGTATCAAAACCATAATGAAACTCTATAAGAGCAACGTTATGTCAGTATTATTATATTCATCTGAGTGTTGGGGGGGTAGCGCAGAAGGACATGGACAAAAGTGACACTTTCCACAACAGCTGTCTTTGAAGGATCTGTAAAATCTACTGGCTACAAAAGATCTCTAATGAGTACCTGTACAAGAAGATGGATGTCAGATCAGGAGGCCAAGATGGCTTGAAAGAATTCAAAAAGCTAGCCGAGGGGCAGGCCCAAGACCACCAGGCAGAGGACAGCGATGGCAGAGATGGAAAAAACTTTAATGGGGTGAACGAAGTGCTCAAACCCAAGACTTTGTCAAGTGAAAAAAACATATTGCAGCCGTATCTCCCACCAGGGATAGTATTCAGCAGTAGATTAAGCCAATGTAAGCATTCACTTAAGCAGACTAAACCCTGTATGTGTGTGGTACCACTGTAAGCATAAGCTCTACTTTAAGTGTGAAGACAGCAACTGCAGGAACTCTTCATTTGGCCACTAATTTGATGAGAAGACTCAGTTGCCCTTTAAGTAATTTGGAACAACCTTAAGAAAGACCTCTGTAAATATGGGAATGTCCACACATGAATCTGGCAGCTAATGGACAGCTGCCTTTTTAAACGTTCATACCATTACAGCAGTGTTTCCAGTAATATTATTATTATTATTGTTTGAGCAGCCCACCCTGGTATATATAGCAACAAACCTAGAGACCAAATTATCCACATATCAACCAACCCTGGTCCAGTTTGACCTATGAGACGGTCTCCCATTTTCAAAGAAATATCACTTTGTCATTAGTTTGTTTACAAGGATGTGGCTTCAAAGCAGCTCCATTATAAGATGAAGGGGGTATAGTTGCAGAAATTGCCCTCAAAAGATTCTCAAGCTACACACTTTTGATCAATAACACCACCCACACTGGCCAATTAGTCAAATCAGACAGGCATAGAGCAAATAAGCCAGTGACGGTGGGGGCTGTGTGAAATCATTAAACAAATACGCTTCCAACTCCAGTGAAGTGTCGAGCGTTAACGCCGCATCCTGACCACAGCTCCCATTAATGAAGCACTTCCTGACAGCAAGAGCACCAAAAACTTTTCTTTTTCAGGGAAGTTTTGCTTTGATCTGACTTTGAATTTTTTTTCCAGTGGAGAGACTTTATGAAGGGTCATGTATTAGCAGTAAAGGTTTGGATTTATACATTTTTTAAAAAATGAAAGAAGATATGCTGAAAATCAACAATATGACCAGTGAGAAGCAAATTCAGATTTGAGTCAGAAATTTTAATTCCAGACTGGGCGGGATGTCGACTGTTGAAATGGATGTTCAAGAAACAGTATGCAACAGGGCGCAGATGGGTAATGGGCCAGTAAAGCCCTGCTCCTCTCACGCCTGTTGCCATGGCAATCTCCACCGAGTGCTTTTTAGCTCCCTCGCAGCTAATCAAGGAGAAGCAGGGTGGAGGGGGCAAAACAGAGCACCCTCCTTTGTCACAGGGGCTTCTGTGTGTTGTTGTTGTTCCGTCAAGAGCTGACATCGCCCATCTTGGCTGATACAGGGATGTATATATATGACATCATTCATTTTGGGACAAACAAATTATTATTATTTTGTTAATAAGCTTGACATTTTTTTTTTTTACATATTTATGGAGCACTAGTAAAACATGAAGAGTTGCTTAGTTTCTTGGTGTTAAAGTGGAAAATAAATAAATAAAATAAAAATAAATAAAGAGAATCTGGTGTGTGGGGCAGGTGGTGAGTGAAGATTGAGCTGTTCTTGCCAAAAATCTCCTGCTTTTTCAATTTGCTGTGTGAGAGCACATGACGGCACCGGGCACATTTCATGTTGCCTGTGGAGAACGTTCTCCCTCAGGCGCCGTCAGGGCGCCACAGAAGAACTCTGTACGGACAGGCTGACACTGGAAGGCAAAATCCAGTGACTGCTGATGAAAAGAAGGACATGCCCCTGACATGATGCACTGCCTTTGGACTTGGACACTGTGCCATTTGGTCACAGGACTGTAGCCAGCTCTCATTACCCGTTATTATTCTGTTGGACGATGTGACACAAAACTTGATGTTTGTCCTATGTACAAGTTTAAGATCCATAGTGAAATTGCTGATGTGCACCTGCGAGTGTTTCAGGGACCTATGAAAGCAGAGGTCCAGAGGTGCGCGCCCTTGAAGGCTCACCTTGCTTTTTACAGGTGAAATCACGTAAATGTTTCTCGTGTAATTTGTTAAAGTGTCCTAACTTTTGTTTAGATGTTCACAAAAAGAACACTATATGGTTAAAATAAATCAGTCTACAAAAACACTTTGCCAGCACTCATATTCGCACTCTTGTACTTGTACAAGCAGCTTTTTGTGAAGACCCCGATGGTCTTTTGACCTAAACTAAAAATCACAGGCTATTACCGTTTTTACACTCTTATTAGCAAAGGCACCATAGCACTCAGCCTGCAGTGAACAGTTCAGAATAAGCTTTCTTATAGCTTAGTTAACCAATGCCAATTAAAGAGTGCCTGGAGGCCATATTCTCTGCTGGAAATCAGTGTTTCTGTGCTGAGCAAGCTTCTTCAATGTGAGCTCCATTACAGCTCTGACAGTAAAGCCAAGGGACCCAATCAACACCTGGAGGGCTGCACAGACTCCATCACAGAGCGGGAGACGAAAGGCATGTTCCAACTGGACTATTAGCTCCAAAAACACCTTTTTCCTCACAGACGTCCACACGTTTGGTGAGAATTGTTTTTTCTCCTGGATTGCTGTCTGTCTTACGCTGATGTTCTAACACAGTCTGTACCGATGAACCCGATCGGACAAACAGTTTGATGTGAGACAAAATCGCGATGTGAAGTTTACAGGATTATCTGCAACTGGTTTTCACCTGTGTTTTCAATCAGGTACGTTTCACTTTATAAATCACATTGAGCAGCGTGGAGCCATTTCAGCAACATCTCATTAAATTTGCAACCTGCTAGTGAAGAAAGCGAAACATCTAAGGAGCCACAAGTTGCTCTCAGAAGCTGAGTGATACACAACCTCAACACAAAGAATATCGGATTTAATAACAATTTAATAAGCACTTTGATGTTGTCGATGGACATAATACATTTATACCCCTAATATCTAAAATTCATATTGAGCTACAAAACATGAGAAAGAAAAACAGACTGTAATAGGATTAAAATGAAGCTAGTTTAATGGGTTTGTAGTTTTATTATCTACAGCACTTTCAACATGGAAGCAAATCTCCTACTTTGAGTTTGTTTAGTTGTTTTACTGCACTCTTACTCGTTCCCACTTTTATATTGAAATACTTTTGTGGGAGCTCTGCAGGTTTTACAAATATGAACCCTCCAGGAGTCTAAAATCCATCAGAGCCAAAACTGAGTCTTGGACCTGAATATTTTATTGAGCTGGTTGTGCATTTGGTCTGTTTTCAGAAAATGTTTTGGGGCCAAAGAGGTTTTACTTTTGGAAATACTGAAGAAAAACTTCAGGTAGGGATTGCAAGTAGACAGCTTCATTTTAAGGAATGAATAATAAAATTAATTGATTAACAGCTGATGAAATGGGTTACCAGAATCATCATTTCCAATTCAGATCCAGTAAGGCTCTGATCCATAATAATTAAGTATTTGGCTTTTGGATAGTCAATGGACTAAATATCAAAAATATAAATTAATTAAAAATACAATCTTTAGATTATTACTTTAATAAAGTACTCAAAGTTGCATCCTTACTTCAAAAACTGTTAAAAAACTGTAAGTTCAAGCAGCCATTCTTATCTCTATGGCCAGACTCAGATGCAGGCTGGGGCTAAAAATGAACACTATCAGAGGCTTCTACACTGCAAAAAATGTCTGTCTGTACAGATGGCTATGTATTAAATCGCTGCATCTGATTGGATTTAGTTTACTGTATATGATACATGAAGTGATTAAATGACCTGTTTTCACAATATTACCACTTCATTCCTGATCACACCTCCAACTGGAGTAAATTAGACCCTGTTACTTAGATAACACTGTCTGATAGCTCACTACTGTGTGAGTCTGTTGTTGTGACAGGGACTTTCTGCAGCGTAATAAAGCTGACCCCGGCGTTCGATGTTCTGGCTCTAAATGCGGCAATGCTGAAATGACAGTCACAATGAAAATGTCAAGTCGCCGACCAAGCTGCGTTGTGCTGCGCAGCTTGCCCGCCCCTTTTCCTTTTATACCCGCTAATGTCAAGGTCACTTGCTTGAAAATAGCAAAAAGTCCACAGAGGTGGGTGGACTCCATCATCACTTCTTACTGAACTGTGGAGTATTGCGTCAATCCGTGGAAACTGAACATGTAACAGCTGCCTTAAATACATAAGAGTTCAAGCTCAATTCAGACGGTGATTGTTGAAGAACGAACAGCAACCTTAGTCTTATAGACTAAAGCAGAGTGCTGGACACAACACATGTTTATAATTAAGCTAAACCTGCTTAGTTTGTGTCTGATTAACTCAGAGGCCGTATAACAGGCAGCCATGGTGATCCAATAATTCAGAAATCTACAGGACTGTATAAAGTCAAAGATGGTGGTGGTCCTGTGCCCCCAAAGAGCCAGCTGTCTCCTTCATAACAGCTAAAAATAGAAACATCTAAACCAGTAGCTGTATTTTACTAACACATGTCCACAGCAGAGGTTCGTGACAGTTTCAGCTGTGTGGTGGCAGGCTTGTGTAATCATTGTTCCACACTATCGTAGTGAGCGTGGACATAAGTGTACAGATTTTGGCTAACCATCTACTGCTTCTAGTTGACCATAATGTTAACTAGCAGCAGTACATAATAGTATTTGTTCAGGAATGTGAGCTCATCATGTCTGTACTGTATATTGATCAGCTAATAAAGCCTTTGATAAACCTTTTGTAAGTATAACCTGCAGGAAAAGAGCTTAAACCTTATTTTGGGGCAGTGGACAAACTATTTTAGTGTTTTTTTATTATCCATGACGATTAAAATTACAGCGTGCCGCTCTATGTTCATTTTGATGGGGCTCAGTTCTGCTATCCAAAATAACAGCCTGGAGTTGCTGATATTCGGGCTGCTGAGTGACAAGCAGGAAAGTCTCACATCGAGACTTTCCTGCTGCGTGCTCACATGTTCTGCAGCAGGGGTGCTCTGGACTCCTCCAGTTCTAGTTTACAAAGGATCCAATTCACCTTACTGGGTGACTTTGCAACATATGAAAATTAAAGAGAAGGTGTTTATTATTATTATTACTTATTTAATCTAGCAAACATCTATTCCTGGTTTAAAGATCCAATGCAACAAGGAAAACTAAGTTAAAAAACTTGTTTTGGTTGTAAATTTCTAAAAGAATTTTTTTTTTTAAAGTGTACAAACATACATGGAAATATAGTAAATAATAGAAAAACAGCCCGAACTCTTGGTTACCTTTTATTTTACATAATCTTGTTATAGTGTTCATCTACGAGCAGCTGTCACGTTTTTCCAGCATTAAAATAGTTCCCAGTGGTAAGGTAAAAAGAACACCCTGCTTCCTGAGAGTATTGAGATATCATTTCAGCTAATACACTTTCTCTTTGATGCAGAAAAATGTAGCGAGGGAGACAATGTCCTCAGCTAAACAATATCAGGCTCAGTCAGTGTTTTTTTGTTTCTTGCCAAGAGAATATGGCCAGCTCAGGCAATCAGAGTTGCGGTGTGTCTTCATAGAGCCTGAGCTGCCAATCACCAACACAACAGGCTGGCATTGTCTATGGCAGCAGCTTGACAGCAGCTATTGAGGCAGGTCAGACACACTGTGCATGGGAACAATGGCTGGAGGTGCAGTCGCCGTAGCTTTTCCCCCATGAGATCCAGCCTCGCTTCACATGACTCAGCCACGAGGAGCTTTTCAGTCTCTTTCAAACTCAAAGTGTGGCCAAACTGACAAACAGCACACCCACAGTGATGCCAGTAAATCATTTTAATGCCCAAGTTCATAGATGCGATGTGAACACATAAATAAGGAGAAACACATCGTGTTAGTGTTGGGAAATGACCACTCAAAAGCTGGACACCTTTTCGTGTGGAGAAACGCAGCACCGTGAACACTAAACAACCATCTGAGTGAGAGCCGAGAGGCTTCTAAAGATCTATGAAAGAGGCAAAGCAATAAATTGTATTTACTACCCAAAGGCAGTGAGGCAAAAAAACACACACTTCACAAAACTGTGTGCACCAGTGAAATGTGCAGAAGAGCTGAGATCCTTCTCCCCCTGTTTAGCTGCTGTCTGACAATAGTTACAGAGCCGTGATGAAAAACGGTTCAACTTTGCTTCTTTTTACCATCTGAAACAGTGAGACTATTATTGGCTTGACCTGCTGAGAATGCTTTTTTTGCAAAATGTTGTCCTGGAGACACCTACTGTAACGAGAACCATAACAAAGGCTGTTTTGAGTGCTCTGGCAAGTGTTTTGTGTCTGGATACGGAAAGATTTTTTCGCAGCTATGCAAACAGTCACAAAACTTTGCAGGTCTGCAGCAGATGCTGTTGTTGCTTGACTCATGAATATTAGCTCATCAGCCCATACTGCCAACTTATAAATGGTAAATGGATGTCTCATCCACCCAATTTTCACACAAAAGCACTTTTTTTCTACATCTGAGTGCTTTCTATCTAACATTAACACTCTAATGATGGACACAGTATCTTGCCAAAGGATACTGGAGCAGCCAGGAACGGAACCACAAAAAAATCATCCAATTGTTAAATATCCTGCTCTACCTCCTGAACCACAGTCACCCCTTCTCATGTAGTCATGCTTCGCCATGTAAGCGTCACATTTGAAAACACTTTACAGTCCGACACAGCTCAACACGGCTCCCTCAGACACCATGAGACCTCAGAGGAACAGGCTCTGCTGGCTTATTATGACCAAACCTTGGTAAAGTCAATAAAAACAGTAATTATACAATTTAAAAAATGTTGTCTATGGTCTTCAGTTTGTGATTCTAAAGCTGTATGCTGGTAAACAGAAAAACAGCACAGTGCAACTCCCGATTACATACATAAATATGCTTAGGGGCTACCAAAGAATGGGACAAGCACTAAAAGGTCAGGGCCCATTCCCACGCCATACAAGACCCACTCATGAACTTCTACAAATGTAAAGCTAAGCTCAAAATAAAGGCGAAATTTGTACTTTATATTCTACAATTCAGGACACAAACGTCTTTCAGTACAATAGTAAATTAGCTGTCAGTATGGCAATTTTGCCACGTAACCACAAAAAAAGGATATTTCTTTGTCTGAGTCAGAGAAAATTGCCTACCAATGACTGAAAACTACAAGATTAGAGACTGAGGATTTAGCTGGAAGCCAAAAAAGTTGGTCTGAACTGCTCTGATGTGCGTTCATCTGCTGCTTAATTCATACAGCACAGTTTTAGCTGGCGCAGGCTCCAGCCAATATCTCCTTATCAGGCATGAAAATATACATATTTATCTAATAAAAAGACAAAAAGAAATTGCAAACATAAGCCACCAACGTTACATCATTTTGACAAAGCAAGTCATCGGGTAAAAAAAATACGATTTACTGCTTCAGATTGAATTAACCTTAAAATAGAAAGAAAAGAAACATGATGCAGTTTATTTATTGTATACAGCCATCAACATGTCTTTACTTGTAAAGCTGCCATTTCCCTCCATCACTTCTTTGAGACCCAATTTACATGTTGCAGATGACACATGACGGATGTTACCGGAGGCAGTCACAACAACACAGACGGAGAGCCCGCCTGAGCTCAGCTAAATATAAAATCCACTGTGGACATAATGATTTTCTCACCACAGGAGACACACGCTTTGTCTTTCACTCCCTCCTTTTTGTCAGAATAAGATTACGGGGCACATTTTAAAAAGGACAGGAAATGACCAAGCTAATAAATCTCACACACACACACACACACACACACACACTGCCGGTCAGCTGGGTGCGCACCTGTACCTCTAAACAGACCATTCACATGCTTAATGACATCATAACATATATTATTCCATTCTGTTATCTCTGCTGGCTCTGTCTGTGCCTTAAATCCTGCAGAGCTGTTGATAAGGGAGGCCTGTTCTGCACAGCTGATAGCTTCCCAGTAAACCGATGCATCCTGATGATCGGTGGTTACAGAAAACAAAAGGCTGGCCATAGAGAGATCTAGTATGAACTCTGCAGGGTAACGCGGTTATCTTCCCACCAGACCCAGTTAAGTATGAGATAAAAACGTTTCCAGGATTCAAAAAGACATTTTCTGTGACCGGCTTTCAGGTTTGGGGCTTTTTTTTTTTTAATTCTAGGTTGATTCTCAGCAGGGGTGTCTTTCCTCTCGTAGCCAGAGAGGCAGCAAGGGAAAGAGTAAGGCAGCTGTGACTGTGTGTAATTATAAAACACAACACTTGATTCTAAAGAGGGCAGCATGAATTTTCAAATAATGCACACATTCACACCGTGTTTGCATAATGTGAACAGTAAGCCAACATCTGAACAGTTGTTATGGACAACAGTGTTGTTCACGGGCCTGCTGACTACAATTCGATCAGCCTCTAAACACACTTTGAGCCAAGTTCAAATATAAAATCTTTGAAGTCCAGGTGCTTCCCCTGGATCTCTTATTCTGAGCACAAACTCCAGGTTTGAAAAGATAAATTACACACGTACACACGTACAGAAAACTGCAATTCCATCAACGGCCTCTTGAAACTAAACCCCAGAAGTGAGTTAATCGTCACAGGTGCTCATGTTAAAATACAGAACTTCGAAGCAGAAATAAACATGTTTATCACCTGGAATAAAAGAATCATTTGGTGTCTATTGCTAATTCCCTCTCAGGGATCTGAATATGTAATTAACTCAATCCTGCAATATAAGACTGTATGTCTATAATGCATAATTGAGTGATAAGTGGTGCAACAGAAGACTTGTCCTCATTTCTCTCATATTAATCTGATATTTTGTTTTTTACCAGCTTAAATCTCATTTAATATCGCAGTGACTGACAGGTCAACATTTCTAACCAGCTAGTCAAAGGCCAAAAAAGTTGAAAATTCAAATGTTTCAGAGCATTTTGCAGAAGAAAAAGACATAAAACCATAAATTTATTTTTATAATCGCTCACTGATTAAAAAAAATGCCATTCAACAAGAATGTATATGTAATTTAGCAAAATTTGCCATAGAGCTCTAAGTAGTGGTCATAGGAGATGCATCAGAAGTACAAATCTTTAAAAATGTAGGTGTTTAACAAGTTCAGTATACCCCGGGTATCTCTCCATTACCGAGATTCACTTATGCCAACACTGTCTGTAAGGCTAAGCTTTACATGATGCTGATTATTATCTTGCTAAGCTAACTCAGCTAACTCAGGGTTTCTCCTCCACGTTCACATGAAAAGAGTAGTGTTGGCAGCATCTGACCAATCACAATTCTTGATATGTACAGTGGCTGCTTTTTCAGGAAGATGAAGCTGTACTATTAAACTGTATAGTAATAAAGTATTACTTCATTGTATCGTTATTATTACAAACAATAATGGAACACAGTTGCATTTAAAAATCTACATTCAATACTGATGCTCAACAGGGAAAAACAAAGACATTAGATTTGACACAGACATTTAACAGAATATTGATTTGTCAGTAACCAATTATTTCATATCTGCTGATTTCTAATCTGAAGCTATGAAAAATCACTCCGGTTCAGAGCATGAGTTACCATGGCGATCTCCGCCACTTTTGTAGAACTGAAAATCCAGGCTTAACCCTGAAGTTAGCTGGATAAGATGAAACCTCTGGACATATTTTCTCTACTCCGAAGCATCAGAAACCATCTACGCCTTTTCACATATACTGCAGTTGATATTTAGTAGTATTTAGACAAAGCTTGCTTACCGTTGACGCAGATCTCATACGGTGAACACAGCTCGTTCTCGAAAAGGCAACCTGTTAACAGAGAAAGACACAAACAACAAACTACTTAGCAGGTTCACATGGAACTAGTTTACACAGATGTTTGCAATACTACTTCTTTTGGGTATTCTCAGTCGAATACTATTTTTCCACAAATTTCTTTCTCAAAACCTTGCATGCAAACCTACTTGCATGCAAATTCCACAAGACAATATCTGACTGAAACGGCTCTTTAATTCTGGTTTTGCTGGAGTAACTGAGATATGTGCACCTCTCAATTACTGTTCTATTTTAGGACTGCTAAGTGAGAATAAGTGACTTATTAAGACGTCATCCCTTGGGCAGTTTTATATATTGCTACATTTGTCAGCCGTGGGCAGCAAAAGCCTGCAGTTATCCAGAGTTAACTCCGGGGCGAGGGGGGAACAGGATGATGCATCGAACCAGCTCCTTCACTGCTCCGCTGGGAGAGGAGAAGAGGCAGCTATATTTTATTCTATCCACTTACAGGAGATCTGGCAGCATACAGTATACTGTTACACTGTCTCTCTGCCTGCCCGTCTCTGTCCTGCAATCTCGAAATAGCTGCGTAACATAATGTTCTGCAAACACAAACAGGATTTACAGTATTATACATTAGCAGTGTTGATTAGTTGGGCAGCAGTTGGCTCGGTGTTCTCCACGGAGCTCGATAAGGATGGAGCGAGATATTACTTTAAGGTTTTTAATCAATCTTCTCTGTCTGCAAACATCTGACTCAGATTCAGGTGATAAAAATATGAAAACAATCTGTGTGTATAAAAGAAACCTTAACTTAAAGCATCACAGAGGAAAAAACAAAGTGCTGCAGAGGATTGAGTGGATCTGTCTTGTAGAAGCAGGTGTAAGCCATGTGCATTAAGTCTGCTTCCTGAAACGGCTTGACAATAAAAGCCTTCTACCGAGAAAACCTGAGAGTGTCTGATTGTTGCAAACAACAAAAGCCAGCGAGGTTAACCACACTGTAACTGTAAATCTACCGCTATCTTCTACCCCACAGCTATAATAAATGTTAGCACTACTCCTACTACATAGCACTGCACAAAACAGCAGCTCAGATATCAGACGTTAGACTACAGACCGTGCTGCCCACGTTTCTCCAGATGACCAAGCTAAACTTGCACCTGCAATGTTGCCCTATTTTCTTTGTTTTTGCAGGTGCAGTTTTGCTCCATCTACACAGATCACAGGACATTTGGTCACCTTTTCACGATTATGGTTCAACAAACCACAATTCCCCAAATTATTCCCAATGCTGCCTCATAAAAATTACAATCATATACAAGAAAAGTTCATTTTACATTAACAACAGCCTAAAAAACTTAAATAAAGAAGTGTGTGCCTGTATATCTGTGTTCATTTACAGCTCAGTTTTGCTATAAAAAGTAATTTGTATTTTTTTATCGAAAATGAACATTATACATGATAAAGGAACATTACAAAAGGAAAACACCCTTGAAAAATGAGTGCAGATGTTGTGCAATTTGTCCATCGGAGGGCGCTGTGCAATCTTCCTGTTGGCAAGAGTGTTTCAAATTTTACAAACAAGCAGCTGATCTGAGCAGAGTCAGGCAGAGCACAAACCAGTAATCCCTGACTTATTATTACCATTATAACAAGATTGTTCTTAAACAGACCTGTCATATTATCTTATTAAAGACTAACTACATATAATATATGCTTTGTCAATCTGATTTCTAAATCACCAAATATCAACATCAGTCTAAAAAACCTTAAATTTGTCAGGCATATTTATGAGATTAAATCTATAGAGATTTTTCTACCTAACAAATGTTCACTAAACTGGCTAGCTCATAATTAAGCTAACATGATATTAAGTGCTATAAATACACTACATAACACATTTCAGTAGGTCAAACCAGAAAAACAAAGGTTCAAAAACCCCCACATGTTGACTTTTGTTATTTCCAGTTGACTCATTTTCAAACAGAAGCAAACTTCTAAAATAATACAAGCACATGCACAATGTGGGACGCTAAACTTACTGTATTACTGTACTGTATCTGTCAACTGGAAAATGGCATGTAACAAGATGCACTGTTGTATCACTGCAATGTGCTGCATAAATGTGTGGGGAACATGTAAAAGCAGCATAAATACCAGAAGCCGAATTTTTCTGCGTCATAACAAGACTGTAAATGTCTGAAATATAACTTTTGCTAACAAAAAGCTGTTTAGATGCCAAAAGTTTACTTAGAGAAGAAATGCACAGCAACTTATTTGCTGTTTTGAAGTGAAAATAAATCAAGGACCCTGCAAAAAATTTCACAAATTACAGAAAACACGTTCACTGTCAAGCTTTACGAGTTACAGCTCACTTCAGTTCACAACAACCTCATTTCTTTTTACCCACGATGCAGTCTGTGTCCGATGGAGACATAACAGAGCAAAGCCATTTGCCATAAGCTTGAGTCTTGTTTTCTGGATATTTTTTTCAGTTTTTGTGTAATTAAAAGGAGAATCAGCAAGTAAACGGATACAAAGACGCTAACAAATAGCAGGAAATTACAATGTCGGAAAACAAAATGCTGCACACTGTCCAAGTTTGTACACTAATATAAAAAACTGGCAGATTAGCAAATTACAGTGAATTAGAGTTATTTAAAAAAAATGTTGTTTTTTTGGTTGATTTTTGTGTCACCATTTTTTGGGGGTTTTTTTGTCAGTGTCGATCTCACATGTTTAAAATTGTGTCAGTGCATCAAACAAGGAGCCTAATGCTTTAGATTTTTATATTCTAAAGCATTATTATATATTATATGTTATATTTTTATATATACAGTACTGTGCAAATGTCTTGCATCACCTCTAAATTCTTTATATTTTGGTTCACATTTTCTCCAGACTCTCTTTCTTTGGACATTGACTACTTTTACACTTTTTACACTGCATTATGTGCACTGTCCTTACATTTTTGGTGAAAGTGTGCGACAAAAGTTCCAGGCCTAAACTGTCTACAGCCAACTAACATTATCTAAAAGAAATGTCCTCAAGAAAAAAATTGCAAAGATCTACAACAGGACCCGAGAAGCGCCTTCTCGCTTCAGCTAATCTCATCCGAAATGGTCTCAATGCAATATTAGCTCTCAAAAAGATGTTGTAAAGGAAAGGAACTAAGGAGAAAAGGCTGAGGTATGCCTAACTGCACATGAACTGGCCTGAAAATCAGTTGCAGCAGGTCGTGAAGGAGCGATGAACTCAAATTTAAGATTTTTGGTTTAAATTGTTCTTAATGTACAGAGGCTGGAGAGAGAGGTGAGTGTCTACAGCCGTCTGTAAAGCACAGTGGAGGCTGTGTCATGGTTTGAACTAACAATGTTCGCAAACACTGCCAATGCAGTAAAAGCACACATAAACAGAAATGCACAAAATTCTAAGTCTTTTGTCCTTTTCTTTGATCCAAACTTCACTGTTCTACGAAAACCTCCTTTACAAGCTGGAGTTTGTTTATGTATGTTTAAAAGATAATACTTTTAACGGGGTACAAACACTATGATGATGATTCTTTTGATAACTATTGCAAATATATTAATGTCTTAACTATACATTTTAAATACGGAAGGGTCAATGTAAATGTCCACAATAAACTTCATTGTGCTTCCAAAAGAAGACACTAAAGGGAAGATAAAACAAATAAAATCAAAAGTAAGGCACTATAAACATTCATTTTTCCCATTTCAGTTCCAAGTAAAAGGCTTCTCCAGTCAGTCGGAGGGTGACGATAAAGAAGATGACTCTGCATGCTCCTTTTGGACTTTTGCTGCCACCCCAAGTTTCTTCTCTCTGGTTTCCTCCCTCCTTAGCAGCCGAGTGTGAAATAGGTTGCAGCATCGCGCTGTGGACCGAAGCCAAGGCGGCCACGCGGGAGGAACAGAATTTCAATCAGCTTCACCCTGTGAGCAAAGACCAGTGTCCAGGCTGTGGCCTTTAATGCCTCCTGACAGGGCCATTTTAAAAAAAGAAGAAGAAAAAAAACACTACATGTCCCACAATGCCATCTGTTTGTTTGTTTAAAACACCTGTTGATCCTGAGGGGAAGGAGCCGGGGGCAGAGGGTACGCTGAGAGCATTCATTAGAAAGATACTACTAAAGTGTTGCATTGGTAGATGAGTGGATGGTATTTTTTCTATATATATTAGAAGCAGATGAACCCATACAACCTTTAAATACACTTTACTAGCAGCTAAACTTTATGTATTGGAGCGAGGCATGTCCTTTTCAAACTCACGAATTGACTATGTGCAATTATTGGCGTCTGTCTCTTTAACAGCAGACGACTCGCAGCATTTCCTTCAAGCTTCTCCTTTAATGTTCTGTTTTCCACCACACAATGTTATCTGTGCAGGAGTGTTTACATCTCCGGACAGCAGATAAAAGTGGAGGCTGCAGGACTCAGCCTTTTAAAAGCTTTCCCCGCCTCAGTACTGTTATTTTTAGTCTGTCGAAAGGCTGACTCACTTTTAGGTTTTTCCCATAGCTGATAAAAAAGGGGCTTCCTTCATGGCAGCCTGCGTGTTGTCTACCTACACTGTATATATGTGTAAGTGGCACATAGTAGTCTACTATGGCTCCCTTTGCTCTCTTTGTTTTTTCAGCCCATTTTGTCTGGGCTTCAGCTCTGAGAGAAATGATCAATCACAACATGCCCGACATGCCTCCTGACAATTTAGACAAACACAAAAAGCAGGTTTTGGAAGGAAAGACAGTATTTGATTTTTTTTTTGTAATCATTATTATTTTGTTGCAGCAAAGCAGGGAAATCCATTTCCCAATTTGGAGGTGTGCACAAACACCCCTTCTTAAATTGGAAGTAATCTCTCTTCATCATCCCCGCCTCTGTCTCCTACAGTGACAAAACAACTCCCTCCCTCCCCTCCCCTCTCCTCCTATTATCCTTTTCATCCTCACCCACCTCTATCCATCTCTTCCGCAGACTGTTCAAAGCCACAGCATTGATCCATCGAGTTGAATGAAGCAGCAAAGTGCTCCTTTACTGTCGCTCTTAGCCTGCCTTCATTACACCGGAGTGCACCGTGCAGAACGTGGATTTTTAATTTTTCCAAGAACCAAATGTGCATTTTTTGTGCAGGCACGGTGAATCAATCAATCACCTCTATTGTTGTTTTTGTTAAGCTTGAATGGCATTCAAAAAGACTTTACTTAGAGGTAAAACAGAACCTGGAAACAGCTGAAATGTTGGTTCTAATCCCTTAGTGCACAGGAAAGCTCAGGGCACATTTTTGGATGGTATAAATAAATCTTTCAGGGAACACTGAACAAAGTTTTACTTGTTAAACTTTATCCGCTAGAACTTCTTCTCATATTCAGCTAAATTGCAGCAGAGACTGTATATGAAAAACACAGACAGGTACCATCTACATTCACCCGTAAGTCAAACTTGCCTCAGTTCTAATGATGCGTGGCTTTAAGCCTTAATTCAGTTTAAGTGGTCATGATGAACCATGATACCCTATAGCACTATCGTAGCCTAGCGTTAGCGCTTCAGGCATTATCTCTGATCTCTACCTTAAAAAAACACTTGCCTGACAACTTGCAACATAGCATTGTCATATGACTGTAGCACACTGCTGAAATGTGTCACTGGAGTTTAAAAGGGCATCCATAGGATTTTGTATTGCTTTGTACAGTAGCACTGCTATTAGCATTAGCCATGTTGCTAACCACTGGTGGCTACCTGTTGCTATGTTCCTGGAAAAGATTAAAAAAAAATCTGTCATTATTTGGTACGCTAATTAACATGAGCATACGGCTAGCTAGCATAAAAAGCAGTAATCATTGAGAGATAAGCAAAGAAAATGTTGGTGAATACTCCTCTCCAACCTCTTGTTTTATAGCACTTGCTAATATTCTTTCTGGTAAGTACAAATTACTTAAGATTTAAAGTGTAGTAAACCACAACTATTCCTCAATCAAAAGTTCAGGCGACAACTTTCAAATTCAACAAACTACATTACGTTTAGCAGTTGCCAAAACCTCCACTGCGTTTTGTAAAAATATGATTACACATGTATGTATTGAAGGTACATGTGACCTCTAATCACTGCTAGACACTAAGCAAACATACATGTAACTGATGACTCCCTCCTCTCCATTATGTTTAGGATGTACATCAGTGACGGAAAAAAACTGCACATTTACTCAACAGTGTGGAAACTGTTGGAAGAGATAAATATCCAGGAACTGACTGGGTGCACTCTGGTGAATCCAAGCATCATTGCACGCAGGAAGCACAACAAACCCTGCAGGGCCAAGCAGACACAATTCACTGAGATAAACACTGAGAACAGATGCAGTTTCACCTGCACTGTGACAAAAAAGCAAAACAGCGGGAGATATTAGTCAACACAGCCAGAAACAGCAATCTGTAGCAGGCAGGGATGAAGAAGAAGCAGGGCAGCAGTGAGTGTGGCAGGCGCTTCATCACACCTTCAGTTTCTGCACTCACTCCAGAAGATTCCAGATTACTCGATATATTGATTAATGGCAAGTCATTCTGGCAAATCCTTAAAGCAAATGAAACACCAGCCAGACTTCACCACATGATGATGTCGGATTTATAATCACTCGTATTTTTTATGAATCAACTCTGTCAGCTTTGCAGATGAAAGAGGAGATGAGACTCTTCCCAAACATCATCCCAAAAAACAACATTAGCAGATTTAATAATGAAAGCAGGACTGTGAAATAAAAAAATTAGGACTTTATTATAAAGCCAGTATGGATCTGCCAAATACCGCAATCCACGCTGAGTCAATCTCACATACGTTTAATAACTGCTAAACGTGCTTTGAGAAAACTCAAAAACTCAAATCTGACTGAAGGATAATTATGGTTTATTTCAACTGAAGTGTGAGTATTACTATAAAGCACACTACCAGGTGCAATCCAAGCTGCAAACTTCGAGCCTACATACAAGGTAAGTTCCTCAAACAGCCATTTGAGGACAGCTCCCAAAGTGCGTCCAATCCAAGAGACACGTGTGCCCAAATACCCAAGTAATACCCAAGCCTAGTACAGAAAAAGGCTTTGGACCTCTATGGATAATTATACTGGTCAGACTTAAAGTTAGGGACGTGGTTACTTTGACGGAAGCCAATAGCCGTCTCCTACGCCTTATCTCTGCCAATTAGAGTCTCTGAATTAAACCTTTAAACCCTGTTTGTGCGGTTAGTGCAGTAGTGTCACCTGGAGCATTTTATTCAAATCTTCTGACAAATAATAAGATGTTCTGTGTATTATAGCCCATCCTGTGTATTTTTAATTGGTTACTTATTAGCACACGTGTTTCTTTCCATTAGACACATATAGTTTATATATATTGCTTCATAACCAAGCTTGCTAGCATTAGCTGATAACTTTACACTCCAAGCACTGGTCCAAATATAGTTACTTTATGCTGGGTACATCTTTTCTATACACTCAATGGTTAGAGATGAATATGACAGGAAAATGACAGAAATCTCCTCCCTGACCTCTTTAAATGGCACAGCATTATATCTACAACATTTGTAATAAACTTATTGCCATACTATAAAACAACTAAAAAGATGTTGATGTGAACTTTTTAGTAGGTTCTTTTTTTGCTATGCTCAGTGAAAGTTTCATAAAAAGACATCCAAACTACAAACACCTGCATTTAGAACAAATAATAAAAGAACTCCCAGAAATCCAGGGGAAATCTTAACAGATAAGCTGGAGTGTACTTCTGACCAATCACACTGTTCCACTTCTGCAACATAAAAGCCCCCATACACCTGGCTCTGTCCATTTCCTCATGTTTTACAACACAGTTAAAGTAAACCACCCTCAGCAGCTCTGCAGGCCTGGCCCGACCCAACCAACCTATCAGCACGAATGAAAAGTTAATGAGCGTTGCCATGGTGACAGTCACACCAGGTGAACAAGCGACGACCTTCTCCACATCCAGGTTAATGATTAAGAAGAATGACATCTCACCATAATCACTAGTTGGAATCCCAGGAGGGAAAATCTGACTCACAAAAAGCCTTTACAACAAAAACTCACTGTGACCAGCACAAGATGCATGAACATAAATGATAGTTTAATAAGATGATAGAAGCTGAGTGGTCTAACAATAACATTTATGACAACATAATAATTATTTGAGCTGTTTAATTACCTAAAAAGCAGCTCCAGCTTCTCAAATGTCAAAAAAAAATTGCATTATTTTTGGTTTGGGCCTTTGATTGGACAAAATAGGAACAATGGATACCCGAGTTTCTCTAGTTAAAAAAAAAATGTTTTAGGTTATTTGGTTTTGTGTTATTAATTACCAAGTTTCTCAGAGATCAATAATCTATGGTACAAGTTCAAAATTGAAGTAAATGACCCACATTTTATATCCAGTAGAAATGATACAATATTTTAACAGGATGATGTCCCAATCCATCAAAAAAATCGAAGGCTCAGTCTATATCTTGTTCAACTGAGCTCTACTCCAAAGCCAAAACACAAAATAGATAAAAGTGAAACCCAAAAAGTGGTGATCCAAGCAGGATGTCTGGGCACGGTTCCCACACAAGAGCTTCCACTTCATCACCGAGCACAGATGATTCCAGCTAAGGGGGCATAAGAGAAACTATTAGCAGTGATGGATGATGTTTGGTGGAATACTGTGGTAGGATTGCAGCATCTTGCTGCTGCCTCTGCAAGGCAAAAATATTTCACTTAACTCATTCAGTCTCTGAACTTCAATTTGTAAAGTTTCTAGTAGAGCAGGTAGAAGACGATGACCGAGGTGTGTGTGCAAGGAAAGTAAAGATTAGGGTTATTTTGATGGAGAAAAAGACATCTCATTAATCAGCTATATGGCATCATCTTTGAATATCTGATACTTTAAATAATAAGCAATTATGTCCTGCCAGGTGTTTGTAGACAAGCACAAATGTCATTTGACTCACTTGTATTCATTAAAAACACAATCGGAAAAGGCAGAATGAGCTAACTGCTTCATTACACACTGTAAAGGTGGTAATAAATAGTGTAAACATTAACTATGCAGCTTAATATCTGATATTTACTGTTGGAGTTTAGCTTCGCCTTTCTCAGACCAAGCTAAATATCACTCAGGTTTAGGATTACAAGCTAAACTGCCCAAAATGAATGAATAGCATGAAGAGCCATGAGAATATTACTGTAGTTTTCATTGCTTGCCACATGAAACAGTTTGCTAAAGATCATGCTTAAACAGCTTGTTGGTATTATGTTGAGGTTTTGGTTCAAAAGTTCAGAGAATAATAACTGAAGCCAAACCTTCATTTCCAAGGTAAGCGTTTCTCACCACCCACACTTTTTTCCATCGTACTCCTTCAGTGGCAAAAATCTTTCCTAATCTACTCTTTGTTTGACTTTTTCCGACCATGGAAACCTGTCTTTATAAAAGCTCTCTGTGTATTTCAAGTCTTCCCACACACACACACACATTAAAGAAAAAACAAACACACACATGTGAGAATAAGCGAGAGATTGCCCAAGCCTTTAAACAAACTGATCATCTTCCTCTGAGCAAAAGAGATTACAACATGATAAACTGCTTTAAAATTTTTAACAAGGTCATTGTAAAGTCATTGCTGACTACTCGTGAATTTACTCCATCAATCTTTCAATGTTACATGAAATATTACAGCTGTAATGCAGCAACACAGGAGGTGAGAGATACCGGGAAAGTACTGGGTCCTGATATCCCCTCTGCACACTGGTGCTACTGGTCCCTGAAGGCATATTACAGGAACTTTTTAAATATCCAAAGAATATTATGTGCACAAGGTCAGTGTAAAGTCACTTTTGATTAGAAATTAAAATATACAGGTCCCATAAGGGATAATGAAACCCACTCCACTTTCAGGGTAATATAATCCATGTTTACAGTTTCAAGTTCTTTTATGAGGCAGGTTAAAAAAAAGAGAACGTTATTAACTGAACTCCATAGAAAAACTGCCTCTGTTTATAGATGCGACTCACTTTCTATACTTCCATTATTGGACTTTTTACTTCAACCCTACATTTATCCGACAGATGGAGTATAGATTCAACATGAAACAAGTTAATGCTGCTTTCAAGTAACACCCCAAATCGGAAATGTATTTATATTTATGTCGTATAGCAGCGGTAGCCTCAGAGGTCATTGCATGTTCTTGGATTTAATATATTTGCTAAAAACTAGAGTCTGATTAGTGAGATCCCAGAATCGAAGCTACCCAATAAATTTAGGAGAAACTAACCAATGAAATTTTAAGTATTCATGGCCCCGCCCCTCCCTGAGCCTGGTTCTGCTGGAGGTTTCTTCCTGTTAAAAGGGAGTTTTTCCTTCCCACTGTCGCCAAAGTGCTTGCTCATAGGGGGTCATATGATTGTTGGGTTTTTCTCTGTATGTATTACTGTAGGGTCTACCTTACAATATAAAGCACCTTGAGGCGACTGTTGTTGTGATTTGGTGCTATATAAATAAAATTGAATTGAACTGAAGGAAACAAAACGTAAAACAACTGATAACTAAACGATCGTTTTTGATATTTAATTGCCTTGTAGTATGACGGCCAGGCCCTAAGTAAGTGTTGTGCAATAACTGTCCAGGTACATAAGGAAAAATAAATCAATTCTGATACACAATATTACGTTCAGCTTCCCTTAAATAGTACTACGATGGAAGCAGTTTCAGAGCAGATGGTTATTTTTGCTGGACAGTGCGCAAGAAGCAAAGAAAAAGACACTAAGTTACTTTCACTTTGTCTCCCCTGAGGTTTAATACATGTAACGAAAGTCTTTATTTTTTATTAAATTATACATATTTCAATGCAAAATATCAACAAAACCACAGAGTAGATCATTCATATCATCTCTCACAGTGATAACTAGCAAGACCAAGTTTGAAGTAATTATTTTGTGTTCATATTGCAAGTATTCTTTCTCTATTTTCTTCAATGTTTGGCAGCTGTTTGTGCCAAACCCACTCTTTATTACTTGTTGAGTTCTAAAACTCACACAGAAACAGAAGCCCGTGTGGTGAACAGCATTCTCAAACTCCAGGCATTTCTCTCAGGACGTGGTGGAGACCAAAACCAGAGCAGAACAGACAGACAGTGACCAATGGGAGCAAAGCACTCAGGGACACAAAAAACATAACTCCAGTGAAAAATATTACAGCTCAGTAACTCTGGATATCTAACTAGGTACATGTTTATGAGCATATTCCCAATATCAAAAGTATGAAAAGAACAGCAAGTTTAAATCTTGCATGTTTAATTTGCTTCCAGCTCCTGGAAATGGCTCTGCGCTGTGTGGCCACTGCAACTTTACAGACACAAATGAGCCCAGGAATCATATTTCTCTAAGACAGTGACTGAAAAAGGCTGAAACAAAGGGGTACCCATAGCATGCACCCAACTTCCTACTAACAATGCGATGGACCTTAATTTACAGATGCTAAAAATGACCACTGGCAAGAACCACCAGCTGACAATGATGACGCAAAGCGCTGATTATTTCTTGTTTGCCCTGTTTGGAACATTGCTACACCTGTCAGCTTGTTAACGCCACCGACTGCTCACTGATCAGTAAAATAGCGCGAAACCAGACGCAGGACATGAATCACGACCACCTACATTCTTGTGATGCAAATAAAACAGCATCCAGCTTCCCAGTGCTGCTGGTGTTCAGTGACTAAAAGGTTCCTTTAAGTTGGAGACCTGTCATGTAGCACAATAATGTAAAGGCACAGTACAGCATTTTAAGGAAGAAATGTCAAAACAGCACCACAGGTCCCTAGAAACGTGACAGCAGTAATAACAGGTGCTGCTAATATGAGTAAAACCCTCTCGTCTCATGTATTTCAGATTTTTTTATTCCCGCTCGTTCCAAAACATGAACTCTGAAATGGAGACTTTGTCTCTGCTGCTCGTCTCCACAGCTCCGCGTGTCCTGTGGTTGCCATACTCTCTGTATGCTGGTTATGTAATCACAGGGAAAGAGGAGAAGGAGGAGGAGGAGGAGGGTCTTGGATACATAGATACACACACCTCCCTCTCAGCACCAGCTTCTTCCTGCTCTTCCTCCCGTACTCACCATCATATACAGCAAATCTCTGTATCAGTCATGCTTGCAGGCTCCAGATCTCAAGTCATTGGGGGAAAATTAGCTATCTGCTATTTATAGACTCTACAGTGCATGCGAGAGATTGTCTCCAGACACACACACACACACACACACACACACACACACACACACACACACACGCACATGTTTAAATTTCCGATCAATAGCTGCCTCTGTCAGGAGCGCAGAGCTGGAAATTTGAGAGTGCATGTACGATCCCATTTTTCATTGCTTTGCAGTGATGTTATCACTGATGGCTCCTTTTGTTTACAAGCGAGTGTACACAACCCAGGAGGGCCTTTTCTATGATCCCTCTTTGAAATTTCTACATTTTGAGTTTTGAATCATTGGCTTCAACCTTTTTTAAAAATAAACATATTTTTAAAACAATGTTTTAATTAGATCTAGTACCTGGTATTTTCTCTACATTGATTCAAATATTTAATTTGTGACTAATATAGTTTTTATTTTAGGTATTTTATTTATGATACCCAAGAACAATTTTCAATATTTGAGGTTCTTTTTTTTCACATTTCTTTCATTTTTTAAAAAAAAAATGTAAATATATGTGCTAACCACGATTAAATAGCCTATTTTACAGGAGTTTCTGGTTTGTGCATTCTTCAGATTATTTAATAGTTTCATTGCTGTCACAAAGTCTTCAGGACTGACAGATTTAGGCCTGTTTTCACAGTGTAACGAAGCTAATTTAGCTGTGTACGCTTCACTGTGTCATGTTGTGTTGCTCCAGCAGATTTGCTGTGATGTTCCTGGGAGCTCTGGCACACTGACAGCGGATTATTGCGCTGGAAATGAATCGCAGGATCGCCGTGTTTGTTTTTCCTGGGCTCAGGTGAAGCTGCGGTGAATCAGCCTGCCGGTTCGTGGCAGTCCGCTGATACAATATTTACACAGACCACAACAGAAACAGTCTGCCCCCCAGGTCTGTCTCCAAAATGGCTCTGAGGATAACTCCACTCCGCTCTGCTCACCACGGAGAAAATAATCACCCGTTAATTTACTCACCGAATCTCCTGTCAGCAGAAGCGGGGAAGGAGCACAGGGAGGCGAGGACGAGGAGATGGTGGAGGAAAGAGAAATGCAAAGGATCCATGTCTCTTCTGGGTTATTCTCTCGAGTGTTAAAAGGCCATTTTTTTCAGCGGGGTTTGGTTCTTCTTCCTTCCCAGTGAGAGCGGCCCCTTCGCAGCCGGAGGAGCGGAGGAGACGGTGGATGGATGTTGGAGGAGAGGAGAGAGGATGCTGGGCGTTTCTGCTGCTGGAGGCTCGAGCTCTCACAGCATCAAAACACGAGCACTCACACACGGTACTTCCGATAGACATTTTCCAAAATAAAAGCTAAAATTCAAATAAAATAAAATAAAAGCACCTAAAACTTTAGAAACACACACAAACAGGGCGGATCTACTGTGGTGGCATAGGGTGCCACCCTAATTTGCATATGACAGTGTAGTTCATTAAAATAAGCTTTCATTAACACTTTGACCCAAGCTACAAGTAAGACTGAACTGACAGTGCCGTTTTCTGCAATTTGTGTAAATTTAAGTAGTAACAATTTGATTCTTCCTTATAAAAACTTTCCAACTGATCGACCTCATGTTGTGTAGCTTTCTGGATTTTTACTTATTGGGCCAAACGCCTATTTATAGGCTACACAATACATAAAATTAATGAAATGTTTAATTAGGGCAGGGTTTAGGCCAATAAAAAATACAGGCAATGTTTCATGAAACGTGTATACTTACTGCATTTGATGTATTTTAACCATATATAGATTATATTACAGAATGTAACACTTGCATATGTGTAAAGAAGTGGCTCTGATTTTGCCAACCCGCCTAATTTCCATGCCACCCTCAGAAAATGTCTCTACATCTGCCCCGGCACACACACACACACACACACACACACACACACACACACACACACACACACACACACACACACAACTACATGGAGAGATAGATAGATGGTTATTGCGCACATTTATCTCACCTTTTGCTCATATATAAATGCAGATGCAAACATAAAAAATCTAACAACTATGTCTATGCACATCCACCCCAGTGGAGGAATAGTAGACTGTCTGGAGTATTTAGGAAAAAATATTTAAATTGATCAAAATGATCAAAATACTTTTTTATATATATTTTTGGTGATTTTGCTTTATATGTATAAGCATAAACGTATTTAATCGTCACTGCAAGGTTCACATTTTACGTCACAACCGTCTTTAAAGCTTTTATTTTGAAGGTTACATCGGTCTATATCCAGATTCACTCTTTTTCTGACTTGATGATTCAACAAGGAACTCTGATTCAGCACTACCGCTGCCTTCAGGTGCTGTCGGAAATAATCCAGTTTTTGAGTTGAAGGCAGGTGGGAAAAGGGATGTTATTTATATCTACCTACCGAGAAACGCCAGAAAGACTTGAAGAACCGGGGATAGACATGGAGGGAAAAATGAGCCAAAGAGCCTGAAATGTGTGATGTTGGGTGCACAAGAGACACATTTAGGATGAGCATCTATGACTCCTCTTGATAAATTAACATTCTATTTAGGTCATGGAGTCATTTCCAAAAGGATTAGCTGGCCTCAGTCAATCTCAATCTATAATTTTCATTTCAGATGTGAAAGGAATTTGCCAAGTGAAGGGAACATGATTAAAACACTGCAAAAGTGTTTAATTTGCTTTTAAACTACACTTTTCTACATTGTTTTGAGAAGTGAAGTGCACCTTAGTTCAATGCAGTTTCTTCACATAATGCCAACCCACACAATACTCACCTCAAGATGCTTTATATTGCAAAGGAAATAATCACTACTCTTACATTACTACAGAGAAAACCCCAGCAATCACTCATTGTTCAAACCTACTGTTTGTCAGGAACAGCCAGTCAGAAGAAAGCTGGCATAAAAGCAGAGGAGCTAAAACAGCTTGCGTCAGACAGACAATGAGGAGGATGAGGGACTTTAAGCAGCGAAAAAAGCGACTCTACAAGGGCTCAGGAATAAATAAAATGGGCTAGAAATGATCCTGGCAGATCCCTTTTAAAGAACTATTGAATCTTCATCAACCATTTCTGGTTTATGTCACTCCAAGGGAAGATTGGAGTGACTGGTTTTAACCAGTCAGAACAATCTGAAGGGATTCAAATATCCAGATAGCTTCTCTTTTGCCACCTTGCTGCTCAGATCATTTATGACAAACTTGATGAAATGAATTGCATTGTGCGTGTGTGTGTGTGTGTGTGTGTGTGTCAGCATATCTAGTAGCAATCAAAGTGGGTCAGAGTGTGATTCACACAGGTTTTTCCATATAGAAGAGCAAATCAGTGCTTGCAGAGGCCTTATCAGTCTGTAGGTAAATACTGAAGCATCTCTGATGTTTACACTCAGGACAGGAACAAGATGGAGACACAAGCACACATAAATCGCTGACTGATTCTGTCAAACGGTTTGACCTCCTACCTTGTGGTGTATTCAGGGTCACATAGAGAAACTTATATGATCAGAATAGCTGTGATAGTGTTGGAAAAGCTGGAAAATGCAGCACTTGTAAGTACAGCATCTTTGAGCAGAAAGTAAATAATGTGATATCTTAGCAGCCTAAATCCATTTTTTGGATGATTAACCAAACAAACAAATCATGCAATCCCTTCATTTTTCATTTTAATGACAGCAAAAACTTTCACATAGGTTGGATACATATTGTCGAATTTTATTTTCTCCTTATAAAGAAAAAATGCAGACAATCTTCTGCAGAACCTGAAAACCTTATAAAACTGAAAACCACAGAGAAGACGCCTTTTCCAGCTTGTTGCTAACATGGATAATTGGAGCACTTTTCACTTAAAAGATAATTTCATCTCACACTGTAATTTTCATATTAAGACCTTCTGAAAACAAACAACATAACACAGCCCATGCATTAGCTTGCAAGAGCCTCATGGGACACAAAGACTATCACTGATAAATGCCATGTCGTAAGCAGCACTGATGGGTATGGTGTTTTTATGACACAGGCCCCATGACTTCACAGTCGGTTACACGGCAAATCTAAGAGCTTTGGATGATTCATTTTATAAACAGATGAAGTCTTATCGTCTCTGTTTGTTCCCTGTAAAATAACAGGATGACCTTTTTCTGTCCCTTAAAATGATTTTTTTTTAGGTGAAATTCAATCTTTTCTGCCATATGTAGAGTTACAAATGTAAGCCAAAGCTTCCTTTTTACACTCTGAGTTACATCGAACAGATTTCAAAGTAGTACATCTTGCACACGTTTAAGGAAAACATGGCTACAGATCTATTTCTGACCTCTGACAAACATTTAAGAATAAACCACAAGAACCTGTTTAAAATGTAGAATGAGTTACAGGACAAATACAGCAAAACAGCAATCTCTAGTGTTTACTGAGCGCAATGCAGTGCAAGAGAGTGGCACTTTATGTTGGGTGTGTGAAACCAGTGAGCTTTACTATCCTGTATTACACTGTAGTAATTTGCTCTATTTGCAACAGTTGATCTAAAATCGTCAGTAGACGTCAAACCTGAACTGAACCGAAATTTGGTCATTTTTGTGTCACAGTAACAGTTTGGTAATGACACAGTTCAATGTTACATGACAACAGTTATCAAACACACAGCAGGCTTCTGTGGTCAACAGCATTTTAAATTACTCCCTACTGTATATGCTCATCTTAAACTCCACTCTGTACTGAATAACAACAAAACCTTATATCCATCCATCCGCTTCAGGGTCACAGGAGGCTGGAGTCTATCCCAGCTGTCTTAGGGCGAGAGGCAGGGTACAGCCTGGACAGGGCGCCAGTCTGTTGCAGGGCTAACACAGACACAGACAACCATTCGCACTTGCATTCACTCCTATGGGCAATTTAGTGTTTCCAATTAACCTAACCCCACTAACAGCATGTCTTTGGAAGCTGGAGTACCCAGAGAGAACCCACACAAACACAGGGAGAACTTGCAAACTCCACACAGAAAGACCCCGGCCTGATGTTGGAATTGAACTCAGGACCTTCTTGCTTTGAGGCAACAGTGCAAAACCCAAAACCCAAATGTCTCTACAGGGAGTGCAGAATTATTAGGCAACTTAACAAAAAACAAATATATACCCATTTCAATTATTTATTTTTACCAGTGAAACCAATATAACATCTCCACATTCACAAATATACATTTCTGACATTCAAAAACAAAACAAAAACAAATCAGCGACCAATATAGCCACCTTTCTTTGCAAGGACACTCAAAAGCCTGCCATCCATGGATTCTGTCAGTGTTTTGATCTGTTCACCATCAACATTGCGTGCAGCAGCAACCACAGCCTCCCAGACACTGTTCAGAGAGGTGTACTGTTTTCCCTCCTTGTAAATCTCACATTTGATGATGGACCACAGGTTCTCAATGGGGTTCAGATCAGGTGAACAAGGAGGCCATGTCATTAGTTTTTCTTCTTTTATACCCTTTCTTGCCAGCCACGCTGTGGAGTACTTGGACGCGTGTGATGGAGCATTGTCCTGCATGAAAATCATGTTTTTCTTGAAGGATGCAGACTTCTTCCTGTACCACTGCTTGAAGAAAGTGTCTTCCAGAAACTGGCAGTAGGACTGGGAGTTGAGCTTGACTCCATCCTCAACCCGAAAAGGCCCCACAAGCTCATCTTTGATGATACCAGCCCAAACCAGTACTCCACCTCCACCTTGCTGGCGTCTGAGTCGGACTGAGGCTCTCTGCCCTTTACCAATCCAGCCACGGGCCCATCCATCTGGCCCATCAAGACTCACTCTCATTTCATCAGTCCATAAAACCTTAGAAAAATCAGTCTTGACGTTTCAGCTTGTGTGTCTTGTTCAGTGGTGGTCGTCTTTCAGCCTTTCTTACCTTGGCCATGTCTCTGAGTATTGCACACCTTGTGCTTTTGGGCACTCCAGTGATGTTGCAGCTCTGAAATATGGCCAAACTGGTGGCAAGTGGCATCTTGGCAGCTGCACGCTTGACTTTTCTCAGTTCATGGGCAGTTATTTTGCGCCTTGGTTTTTCCACACGCTTCTTGCGACCCTGTTGACTATTTTGAATGAAACGCTTGATTGTTCGATGATCACGCTTCAGAAGCTTTGCAATTTTAAGACTGCTGCATCCCTCTGCAAGATATCTCACTATTTTTGACTTTTCTGAGCCTGTCAAGTCCTTCTTTTGACCCATTTTGCCAAAGGAAAGGAAGTTGCCTAATAATTATGCACACCTGATATAGGGTGTTGATGTCATTAGACCACACCCCTTCTCATTACAGAGATGCACATCACCTAATATGCTTAATTGGTAGTAGGCTTTCGAGCCTATACAGCTTGGAGTGAGACAACATGCATGAAGAGGATGATGTGGACAAAATACTCATTTGCCTAATAATTCTGCACTCCCTGTATTCTTTAGAAACAAATGACCTCACCCCTGGAAAATGATGATAAGTATGTGTCCTTTGTTTTAGATTTTCTAAATACACCATTATTTTGTCTGTTGTATGTTATCTTTTGTTATTGTCCTTAGTAACATAGATGTTAATGTTAATTGCATTGCACTTGCAATTTTTAGGTCATGTTTGCCTATAAAAATTAAAATCGCTAACACACCCTGAAAACTCCATATGATATCTTATTAAAGGCAGATTCTATAATACACGTAATATGTAATAATTTCCATCAATAGATTAGATATAAGGATGACTATTGTTTATTTTCTCAATAAATTATTGTAAGGCTTACACAGAAATTACTCAAAAGCTGCACATCCACTAGAGAAACACATCTATAGTCTTAAAAATGACAAGAACAAAAACCACAGTCCTGTACAGCTTCATGCTGCTATAAGCCAGCCAAAGCTCTTTATTAATTTTAAAAGACATTTAGGAGACATTCAGGAACAAGGAAGCTGTTTTAGCATTTTGTTGCTTCTTTCCAAACATGTAAATATCTCTGGGTCATGTACATTTTAAGGCACGAGATAAATTAAGAAGACACAGAAGTGAAACTGCTTTTCAGCCCATATGGAATAGAAGAGAAAAAGAAAAGTCCCATTCTCTCTAAGAGCAAATGTAACACAAGTCCCAAAATACTCACATGTCATATACTATAGTTTACTTGTGAATTTTCCCCCTTGCATACAGAATATTTATAATTATGTTGCATGACACACAAAAAAAGAAAAAGAAAAAAGTAAGGGGCCACTTTCACCAGACACACAATACATGTAAAACCAGCATTTAGTTTTGTTATGTTACTTCCATATGGGAGAAGACAAACCCGACCCCAGAGGCACAGGTTTCAAATCTGATGCTTTACAGAAAAGACGGGAAACACAAATAAAAAACATCAAGACATTAAAATGCAGTTAACATACATAAATGTAAAATACTTTGTCAATGCTTGATGTGAGCACAAGGCAAATATCCAGAAGTTACATTGTGAGAATCCAAGGTCAAACTACCCAACTCTTATCAACAGAAAATCTGCTGTTCTTTGGCTGCGTCGGGTCACATACACAAAAGCTATGGTTGTTTTGTATTTTTTTCTGATACAAATCCCTTCAGATTGTGTGCTGTAAAGTCAAAACTGTATTTAAAAAGATATAGAAAACAAAACGCGGAAGATCATTTTCAACTCATGTCTCTGCACCTTCCTTCAGATGGCATTCGGAGTTAAGACTTAAGTGGATTCATAAACAAACTGAACAGCTGATGCTAGTGGAAATATGAATGCTACCGCAACAACAACAAAACCTGCTCTGAGTGTTACAAATACATTTTTAATAGAAACATTTGTTTCACTGAAGAAAATCATGGTGCCAAATATTTTTAAAGCCACTATGTGTAGATGCCCTCCAATTTGTAATCCCTCTGAAATCGGGTGACATAAACCAACACAAGCCAAAACATTTATCGTCTCTATAATGTTAAGCCTCTACCATAAAATATAAATAAAAGTTTAAAAACCAAAATTGATTGTCATTATGTCTTTTTCCATACGACCAATAGAGAGTATCCATGGACAATTTACACTTCTACACATAGTGGCTTCACGTACATGGAGGATGAGTGGGTGATCCTTAAAACACTTCTGTTAAAATACAGTTTTATGATGGAATAGTAACACATTTTGAGAAAAACAAAAACCCGTAAAACTTAAAACCAGCAGCTGTCGAGATGAGTTAGCTTAGTTTAGCTTAGCCTTCTGATGAGCCTCCCTCTGCAACCAAAACATCTTAAACTTTTTAAACACGGCTTGTTAATTAGGTTTACCGATGTTCAGCTACCACTAATAAAAAAAAAAAGGTTCCTCTATGTGGCCTTTAGTCCTATCACACAACTTTAGCGTAAATAATTATTTTAGCCAGCTGTTACTTAGTTTATTAATAAGTTTACTGATTTCAAAACACTAAATCCTCTGTAAGGAAAGATAACGTATATAACACAGCACCTTATGGTACAATAAAAGATAATTTTGAGGTCATCTGGACCATTTCCATTCCCAAGGTGTCGAATAATGCCGGAACACCGATGTCTCGGGTATGCATTGAGACGTTTGGCATCTGTGCACTGACTCAACAGCCATGGCCAATAGTGAGAGTGAAATAGGTCTCACTCTTCACTTTTTACAAATAGTTACTTGGTTTTGTTCAGTATTTTTTTTTATGTCCAGGTTTAACGGGCAAACCTGTAGTTGTGGTGAATAAATGTAACACAAACAGAGAGGGAAGAAATCCAAAAAAGACACAAACTTTATTGTTAAACTAAGCTAAGCTAAGCTAAGCTAGGCTAAACTAAGCTAAGCTAGGCTAAGCTACACATCTTCTTGCAGAGACCTGTGAGTGAAACGTTTTCATCAAAATGTTAAACTATTCCATGAACTTTCAACACTATTTTTTATCACTTTTTATTGTTTAAAAAATGTACTTTAGATGAATTTTGGCAATGTTTGCACCGAGTAAATATGATCATCAACAGATTAAAAAACAAAACAAAAAAAACGTGCAAATATTCATATTCAGTTTTTAAAAAACAAACAAGTAACACTTAATAATGGCCTTATTTCAATGTAAACCCAGAAACGTGTCAGCAAATGAAACAACACTTGTGTGTGCACATCGTTATTTTTGCTTGGGTTTTGCGCACACACACACACACACACACACGCACGCACACACTCGTTATTACGGTGAAATAAAGCCAGTGTATTACTGTGTTACTCAAAATCCCACCTGCGCTAAATAATAAAAATACTTGTCTCTTTGGTGCGACTCTGTCCAGAATGTTTTTGCATTTAAAAAATAAAAATTAAATCAAATAAAATAAAATTATAAACAATCATTTGGCCAAGTAAGACACCACGACTCCTTCTCACTTCTACAATACACCCCCGTACTCTGATTTGTCCAGCATCACTGTACATTATTTACACACTTGTACACTGTCATTCTTTGTGGAAAGACAACAAAAAACAGTCACTTCTCTAAATATAGAATATAGGTTTCCATAGCACTACACAACGTAGTATAGTTCTCTACATGTATATACTCCCTTTAGCCAATCACTCACTTCTTAAAGGGAAGGTTTGCCTTGCGACTGATGTGATTAAATGAGTGTCAAAAGCTGCTTTTCTTAATCAGTTTGTTTCTTACAGTTAGAAATAATGAGAATGATTAAAAGAAAACACATTGTACTGTAGAGATGGAAGTGAAGTGAATATAAAGTGGAAGTGTGGTGATATGATGACGATACTAATGATGGCGACTTAAAGTTGGTTGGACTTGGCCAGGCCATCTGAGCTCAGCTCATACCTGCAGGAGGAAACAGTAGTTTAGAGTTTGCTTCATAATCCATGAAATCTGGCTTTTTGCAACCTTTAACATCACATCACTTTCATTTATCTCCACTACAGGCACATTTGCCCTTTCTCCAACTGTTGTCCTTATACCAGTGATTTATAAACTACTGATGGATGTTTACTGTCATACAGCTTATTGAACGTTTGGCCTCAGGTCTGAGCCTTTACAAAATCAATATCACAATATTTAAGCAGAAAATTGACTAATCTTCTTTCACTCTAGGTTCAGTGACATGTATTTGTATTCCAATGTATTGTAGTGTCTTTATCGAATACGCACTTTTGCCCATGGGTGCAAAGGTTAGGACAGATTTCCAAATTTTAGCTAGTTAATATTCATTTTACAGAAGATGACTACATAATCAGGTAACCAGAAATCTGGCACTTCTCCCGAGCTTGTTCTTGTTGTCTAAAAAAGAATTTTAAAAAGGCTATTAACAAACTAAACTGACTTTAGACGATAGCCCACTGACAAAGCCAATAGCCTCTAAACATTCTGCACAAAAATGACTGGCCAATACAACATAAATAAATAAATAAATACATAAATAAATAAATGCAAAATGGAATCTCTGGCCAAATTTTTAATATTCATGCGACGTGTATTTCTAGGTAAGGCTAGCTGTAAGCTATTGATGGATTCACAATATTAATTTCAAAAAATATAATCTAACAAATTAAAGACAAAAATAACTCAATGATAATCTACTCAATCAAAAAAAAATATATACAGGCAAACTTACATTTGAACTCATTATTCTCCAAGCCATGCTATGAGCTCAATACGACATAATAAAGCAAACTGTATTTGTTTTAAATCGATTTGAAGCGAGATGAACAACTAACCATTCTGTCCAACCCTTGGTGATGTGATCATGAGTCAAGTCCACCAGAACCTGATTAAAAAAAAACAAACAAACCCACAAAGTTTATCCAGTCAAAATAATGCACTTCATAGAAATATGACACTAGAAGCAGAAAGAACAGCAATACTTGAACTTTTAGACAAAGTCTAACAAAATGAGGCTTCTCTCAAAACCAGTGAACTTTCCACTCCGACTGCTTCATTTTGTTAAAGAAATGCTTTTCAGTTACACATAAATACAGACAATAAATAAAAGATGTCTGCACCTTTCCAAGCAGGCCTTTGTGTTTGGAGAGCAGACCTCCACCGTTCTTCACGGCAACATCTAGAGTCCGCCTGTGGAGCTCCACGAGGGAAACGCTGAACTCAAACCTAAACAGGCAGATGGCACAGTGAATTTTTATGAGCTTTGCTCTGCTTATTAAATGGCTGAAAGAAAAAAGTGAGAGGGGTGGACTCACGTCATATCGTAGACCGGGTTGAGGTTTTTCTTGACTGTGGGAGTTTTCCTCCGACCCGACCTCCGTTTGTCAGGAAGCAGGTAGAGCCGGACGTAAGGATCCGAGCCATGATCAGTGAACGCTATGAGGTTTCTGAGGAAGTCAACAAAGGGTAAGAGTCAAAACAGTAATGTGTCTGATGAAGAAATGTCCCATTTTTGTTTAATTACCTGCAGCTGTGAACAGCTACGATGAGTTTGTTTCTCTGGGAGCTGTGTCTGATCGTCAGCTGGATCTCCCCCAGTGGGAAATGACTGGGGCCTGAACCACTGTGAAGACAGTAAATACATCAAACATGCTCACGATGCCGGAGCTGTAAAGACCTTTTAGGTTTGTTGTTGCATACTATCAAAACACACTTATACACCAACCAAACAGCTACCTTTGTTGTTCAACATGTCCTTAAATCATGATAAGAAGATGTCAAAATATTAGGAACTATTTGATAAAGATTGATAGATACTTGTGAAAGTGCTCGAGTCTTTGCTGCAGCTCCTGAGCAGCGTAAGGGTTGGAGATGTCTGAAGCAATGCTGGGAGTTGGCTCCTTGCCACTGGCCAGGTGCTGCTGGGAGCCCGAGATGGCCAGGTTTGAGGTGCTTCTCCCAGTCTCCGCCAAGCTCTTCCCTCCTCCACCTGCACTGCCATCCTGCCCAAAGTCCATGCTTCGCTGGGTCCTCACAGTCTCCTTAGCTTCTTTCTGCCTGCTCAGCACCTCCTGGGCTGACACGGAGGATGATCTGGGAATGTCTGAGGTAGAGGTGGGAGGCTTGGGCGATTCTGAGGAGATAGAGGGCCGTGGGGTCGAGTTGGAGGACTCGGATTTGCGGACCTGCACCGAGGACGGGGTGGAATTTGAAGCTGTTGAAGTGCCCTTATCCATGCTCAACACCTGAAATCATCAGGATACAGAGAAAAATAATTATTTTTACAGTTTTGAATGGCATAAAAAATCAACAAAAAACAAACCTAGGAAAAGGCATTTCTGTATTTTTTCAGTTTGAGAAAAAGTTTCAGTTCGAGGAAAAAGTTAGTCAGTTTCCCTACAAATAAGATTTCAACACAGACATGCTCTGTGGCATGTTTGGTTTCTGTAAACTTAATCACAAAAGAATAGCATCACAGACTGTTTTCCACTCTGGAGAGACACCAGGTGGTTAACTAGTTTTAATATTAAAGATGTAAAAATGGGTAACGTTACTGCTGCCTTACAGACTTTACTGACAGAGAGTCTCAAATCTTCTGTACTGTTTAGTTAACCAGTACTGTTAGCATTCACTTGAGAACTGCTGATAAGCTTTCCTATGAGAGGGTAAACAGAGGCCTGTGCAGGCACTGCCTACTGTTCTGCAGAAACTGTGCTGAAATTCAAAATCAAAATCATTACTCATACATAGTTTTTAAAATGATTCTCCAGAAAAGGTCAAAATGTCATTAACAATAACCCTTTATAAATAAATAATGCAGAAGCAAGACATATTATGTGAAAATACTCAAAAGTTTTAATTTTTGATTTTTCACAGAAGCAATGCGATGCATCGTCATAGTAACGGAGCAGTATGTACCGAGACGCTCTCCTAGCCTATCATCACATGACTTTCTTCATCAGAATCTTTAGAAACCCCAAATCTCAAGTCACAGGGTGGGAGGTCTTTGACAAGCTTTATGGCTTCAAAGTTAAGTGGCCTGGATCATTTTAGATTTGAAAACATCATCCTTAAGGAAAAAAATCGCTACTCCTTTACCCGCAGAGCCATCTTGATCTTGAGGGTACAGCTCGGTCCAGAGTTCCTCAGAGGGAACCTTTGGTTCAACGTCATCTCCTCTGCCTCCAGCAGGCGAGTCAGGGGCAGTGTTAATGTCCCCAATGAACAATCGTGCTTCTCATCCTTCACCTGAAATATAAAGTGTGATTAATTTTTTTTCCCTAAAGGGTAATCTAAGTTATAGTTCATACATTCAATTTTCTAAGCATTTATAAAATCAACTGTATGTCTTCATACCTCAACCTCCAACTCTTGGACTTTGGGATTGTGGATGAGGAAGGTGAAGGTTTCCTCCCACAACGGTTCATGAGTCTTATATTTGGTCTGGAAACAGACAGAAAGGAAGAGAAGAAGAAAATATTACGCACTGATGGATCATTCATTCGATGTCAAGAAGCAAGTGTACGGGCACAGGTAAGGCTCACGAGCCGTGAACCAATCACAGCCTTTATTTACATTTATTAAAGCTTTGATTCAGTTTGTTTATGAGTCTTTTATGTACAAAAAATGGCTCCCATTTTCATAATTGGCATCTTGGGAAATGAATAAATCAACCACAGTTAGCACAAATGAGGATTTTACGTGCTCTCACCTTACTCTCGTAGGACTTGTGTCCCACTCTGAACTGGACAAACGGGCTGGGATCACTGGTCACCTTCTTACCAGACTGCAGCAGGAACAAAAAAAAACAAAACAACACACAGGGTTTGCAAACCAGTAATAATATTGAACTGGGTATGCTAGCATTATATGTAATCAGAGTGAGTGTTTCTTTGGAGTTCAGTTTGAAACAAAAGGAGTGACACTGTACTCCACTAAATAAATTAAATTAATCTCATACAGTGTCATTTTGTTACTTTTCAAGAAAGGAATTAAAGAAAAAAAGGACATCAGGTAAAAGTGCCCAGAACCAGTTAGTGTAGAAAACACACCAGATTATTGTAAAAGAAAAGATGAGAGTCAAACAAGTTTCAAATGTAGCTCAGACAACAACACTGTTATTGACAGAATCAGTTTTAGTCAACGAAGACGATGAGAGGAGTTTGTTAATGAGTTTTAAAAACAGGAAACATGATCAGCTGTGAAGTTGCTCTGGATGCTACAGCAGCACTTCCTAAAGCGAACATGACCTAATGAGTTTTAACTGAACTATCCAGGTTTTTAGATGTTTGATGTTTTTATTTAGTCTTAAGTGCTAAAAGCAAGAAAAGTAACATTAAAAATATTCACAAGAAGCATGTCTTTGCTGAAAATCCCCACAGACCTCTTTGCAAATGGCTTCAAACAGGAACTATTTTCTTCTGGCGAAAGTAGTTCCAGTGAACGCTCTAAGTAGTGAGGTCTGTGAACCATCACAACAGACATGTTAGTCTCACTGTAAATATTTTAAATGCAATTCTTGGAGCTTGGTTGACCATTTCAAATACACTCCCTGACCGTTTAAGGTTGCCACAACTTTCCCTAAAAGTTGTCTTGAGTGTCTAGATCGGTAATAGTATCCACAGAATTGGTAAAAGGTATCGCCACAAATAAGGACTTCTTTTTCAGTCAGCGATCAGAAACTGAATTCTTTATTTGTTCAGCTTCTGAGTTTTAGAAGAACTACAAAATAACCATCAGTAGCAAAACTTGTAGCAACGGGAAACTGAGAAACAAATTCAGACTACTCAGATCAGTATTTTAAGTTTTGTACTTTTTCCCTGAATGTGCTTAACTGCTTCATATACTACATGGCCAAAAGTATGCGGACACCCTTTATCTTCAGAGTTTCAGCAGAAATCCCAGTAGAGCAGCTTTGCCCCAGCTCCCTATGCTCCTCTTAAACGGGAGTTTTTCCTTCCCGCTGTCACCACGTGGTTGTTCATCCGATTATTGAGGTTTTCTCTCCTAATACAAAGTGCTTTGAGGCAACTGTTGTGATATGGCGTGATGTAAATTAAAGTAAATCTACGTGCCAGCTTACATCAGCTAATGGCTCAGTTGGTTTGCAACTCTCTCATGGTGAATCGTCATTATGCTGCTTCTGCAAGCCACTCTGTAACCCACCTCATCTCCAGCTTTTCTGTTTCTTACATTTCAATGTCAAATTGGTGTGGATGAGGGGATCTTGCTGCTCGTGTCCCTGCCTTTATGGTTGCCAAATATGAGGGTAGAAATGCCCAGAGGCCCCAGAACAGAGCCACACGGCAAATAGAAATGACCGCAGGTAATATAACAATGCTATTTTGACGAACGTAAGCCTTAAGCATCTGATGTTTTAGACAGGGCTCTTGTACTTAATGGCAGCATTCATTTTTTCCACTTATTCAGCATAGCATTCCCCTCAACCTTAAAGCTACATACATTAATAAAAAAATGTTTAGAAAACCCCTAAACCCATGTCTGACATCGAATTTATCAACACTGAACTATAACTTTCCAAAACAGACACTACAACATCCACTGGCCAGCTGTCAAGCTCTTTTGTTTATTTCACAACAATTAAGACTTTTCTCAAACAAAGCATTGGAGTCCACATACTTTTGGTCATATTGTGCATAAACATTACTGTATTTCTTTATATTATTTCCCTTCAGTGTCTGATTGGGATGGGTGTGCTTGGTTGCCGTGGCATTACCTTGATGGCCTTACTGACCGAGCCCTTCCTCAGCCCCGCTTGGTTGAACTCTAACGGATTGCGCTTTGATTTTCCCACAGGGACAAGGAAGGAGAGAGCAAACAACACCACACACAGACACACACCACCAGGTTATTTGGGAAAAGAGCAGCATGCCGGGAGGAGGTGGAGGAAGGATTGGTGACAGCACACCAACACCATCGGCATCACCAGATGTATCGGGATGCACCGCACAGTGACACAGACAGAGAGACAACATGGATGATCACATGGTTAGTGTTATTCCCCAAATAAACCATGACATGAGGTTAAAACTAGAGCTCAACCAACAGCAAATTCAGGCTGACGTACACAGATGAATGAAAACATTGAACTTTTTACACAACATGTCATTAACCGCACTGATAAAAACATTACTTTTAGACACTATTAAATAGTTTGGATATTAAAAACTCAAGTCTTTTTCTGTTTTAATGAAATAATGAGGATTCTAAAAGATGTTCATTTATTATGCCAAAATATCAGCCAAAACACATTGATTGGACTCTAGTGAAAATACCACAGCATTAGGTAAGTCAGTGGATATAATGGACAAGAAAATACATGGATGTTAGAGAAAAATGAAAGTCAGATGATTTGTGATATAGTAATGACTGGGGAACATATATAAAGATTTCTAAATGGAATGAAAACAATGATATTAAGACCATGGACAGCAAACCCAATGAAAAGTGTTTCAGTGTTGAGGAAGAACAGAATGGAGTGAAATGGCAACAAAACAGAATGTAGCATCCTGTTATTCAACTTTCAACTACATCAAAGACAGAAACCAATAATTTTAGAAGGAAGAAGTATTGTTGAGGAAAAGGAAGGGTAGCTGCACATGCCACTGTAAGGTGTATCAACAGGGTAACAATGAACATCATGTTGATGGCTCGTTTATGCTCAGAGTGGGCCTTCATGCATCAGGTTTTGGGAATTAGAGAGAGACTTTAACAGCCCAACCATGGGCAGAATAAATATATTACGCCCTGGGATGAGGTTGGGTTAGAAATATGAAGGAACTATACAAAACCTCATCAAGTCAGTATTGATCCAGCACAGAAAATGGGCTGAAAAACTCAAGCTTGTTTTTACATCGTGGACTCGTGATGAGATGAGAAGTAAGACGTTTAAGGAATTCACAGACTTGATGACCATCAAGGGGTTTGAGTTTATCTGCCATTTAAACTAACAGAGGACTTTCCATAGATATACACATCCTGATACCTTACTGGTCACTCTTATAAAACCTGGCTATTGTTGAGTTTTGCTTGTATACAATAACAGTTAGATACTTGATATCAAGGAGAGATAACCTATGATCATTGAAGTTTATCCTCTCAGATCTTTTATACCTTATTCTATAATTAACCATTTCTTCCAATGAGGTCCATTACTGTCTATAAAATTACGATAAAAGACGCCTCACGGACTCTAATAGGAGGCCCCTGTGGCAAACCCTAGAGTTCAAGTCAATAGTTAGATGAATGAGGTCATTCAGGTAAAGGCTACTCTGAGTGCACCCTCTTCAGATCTCCCCAAAACACTCAGGCCTCACCAAAGCGACTGACCCAAAATAAAAATCGTTTACAGCCACACCTATACATTGTATTGATGGGTCAACATGGCTGCCATATTGGTGAAACATCCAACAGAACCCATAAATGTTTTAATTTCCCTGATATTAAGCTTAAGAGAAGCTTTACTTACTGTGCCCTCTCCTTAAAAAATTGAATTCAGCAGGAACATATGAAAAGAAGCTTCTCACATTTCACGTTATCATTCCTTGAAAAGAGACATGCCACAAACCAGCGGTGGTATCTTCATGTATATGTGTAAGTCTACTATAAAGTAAATGCCATCTTGGCATTCACCATCACACGGTCTGTGCATTACTTTAAAAATAATCACACTGGCTCCAGGTTTTTGTGGAGCTCTGGCCCCTGGTGTCAGAATTAAAGCGAGTGGGGACATGGGAAGGGGAAACCTGAACACACAATGGGCTTAAACAGGAAGGATGGAGGGAAGCAATCCACAGAGAATTCACCCTCCCTAGTCTACAAATCTCACAATGGTCAAAACGCATGCCTTCCTCCTTACAAACTTCAAAACAACTGAGATCAGTAACTTTGCCCCTGTTTTTTGGACTAAATCAAGTCTGTGAGCGCTGAAATGAACAAATTTAAACTTTTGATGTCTGATGTGTTTGAGAAGACGACATCGAAATGGTTCAAACTATTTTCTGTTTTTTTTGCCGTCTCATTGCAGAACACAGAGTAAGACTGAATAGCTTTTAACAGTATCCACACAGCAGTATTGATTTGTTTACCCTTTTACAGTAAAACTCAATTGCTCTGATAAAATGGAATCTGTGTCGGCAGCCAAACAGAAAACCATCAACATGGCTTATTTCTGAGGAGGAAATGAGCCGTTGATACAGTGAATTAGCTGCGGTGAAGAGAACATGAAACTTGATTAGTAGAAACAATGTACCATAAGTCTACTCATTCTGCAAGACCAATAATATCTTGTAATACACAATAATGGTGGAGGAAGGATGCTTTTGACAGGCCTTAAATGTAAACAATCATTGTGGTTTTGATCATCTTCCAGCCAAACCTTTTTCTCGTGTGCCTCAGCTTTGGAATCAGTCAAACCAATCAACAACAATTTAACAAACAATAATTATATTAGGGAATCTAACCCAAGCACACATAGGGATCCATGCTCATCAGGCAATCTTTTCTTCTTTTAAACAAACAAACAAGGAAGCTCTCTAATCATGCCATTCTCACACTGCAGGATGCAGAAAACTGCCAGCGGACTCACAAATAAGCTCCGATAGAGAGAAGCCGTGTTCTCGCAAAACACGAGGCCCGCCGCGCGCCTCTCTTTTAAGTAGCCAGAGCCCAAGTTCCCCTCGAAGACACTCTTCAGAGGGAAGAGGAGGTGAGGAAGAGAGAGGAAAAGCAGAGAAGAGGAGGCTGAAAAGAGGAAGGTCAGGTCTGTGCTACAGAAATCAGAAACTAACAGTTCTTAACAGAGTTAGCTTTTTACCACCTGCCACAAACAACAACGAGTGAACAAACAGAACTGTTTTAGTTCAAGTATGTTTCCACCGTACAGGGAATTTGAAATTGTATTCTTTGTGTAAGACGACAAAGTAAAACTACCACATTAGGAAAATATGCTGAATATATTTAGAATATAAAATGTAGTTTAATTTATTTTTTTTTAATGGAGATCTTCAGTAAAGGCCGCATATTATAAATCATCCATCTCAGACTCTTTGCTAAGCTTTGGAGATGAAGTCAGTACTGAGCTGCACTTCTTCTCTTCTGACTTAAAGACAATTTTTCTCTTCCAAAGCAATTTTTAATCTTCATCTTTGTGCCTGATAACTTTTCAGAGATATTACTACAGAGAGAAGAACAAGAAAGAAGTAGCAAGAGAAGCAAGAGACCGAAGTGATACAGGCAAAGTTAAAAATAAAACTGATCTCAGAGTCTGCAGAAAAAACAAAATCCCAGTGAAGAACAAAGAGCTCAGCAAACACTGCAAACACTGGTTCATTGAGCTTCAACACACTTAGATCAATGAACAGAGCAGCTATATCAACATAATCATCCTCGTCTTTCAGCTCTATACATTAACACGTATTTAGGTTTTAATTTCTGTTTGTGTAAATAAATGCTGCTGCCGGTCACGAATGCGACGTTCGGCCGGGTCGACTCACCGGAAGGTTTCTGGCCGAATCCAGGAAGACAATGAGCACCGCAGACGAGAGGCCGTCACTGGCTTGAGTGCGATCTGCTCTGACGTTCGACAGCACCTGTGAGGAAAACGAGTTAAAGTTCCAACAAAGCAAGACAACATCTCACATAGCGAGTTTAAAAATGTAAATGGAGTGCTGGATTTAAGCTCCGCCTGGTGACTGTACCTGGTCCAGCCTTTCAGGGGTGGACAACAGAGACAGCCACTCCAGTTTGAGGTGTAACTTCCCTGTAGCCACTTCTTCCAATGGAAACCACTGAAGTGAAGAAAAGTTTTTGTTAATTCTCACACTAGAACAAATGAAACAGTTGAAAAAATAAAGGTAAAATCCACGATTTTGTCTTTTCTTCATTAATATTTATCAAAAACATTTTTTTGTATAATAGATTCAGTTCGTAAGAAGACAAACTAGGTTCTTCTTTATATTTCAGGAAGAGCAAAATTGTAATTACAGCAAATATCATCACTCATTTACTTTTTGTTGAATTATTTAAAATGATGCAAGTTATAAAAATAATTCTAAATTAAAAAATAGTGTAACTTAAATTCACTAGTTCAATCTATTTGTTTGAAATCACTAAGTTTAATTGGCTATTGTGACGTCAGATAATGCCAAGCAAACAAAAACACAACAAATGACATCATCTGTCTGTCCATCAGGGTCCTACTGAAACTTACAAAAACACAACATTATTACAAAGTGCAAAGAAAAATCCAAGAGTTTCTACTTGTATGTGCAGCAACGAGCAAACAGCATTAAAGTATAATGTGATAAGTGAATAAAATTGCAACTGGATCATTAAACGACTGAAATGTTACTTTAAACCAGCAGCGTGCCAAAAGCATTGAATGCAGCACACACCTCATCGACCTTCTGTTCCTTCTGGAGCTCGGCCATGTCGATTACAAGACTGGAAAAACAAATTGGGAAGAATTTGAATAAATAAAATTTAAAATCCCTGTGCAATATCCTCAAATGTCTTATTTTGCCCAACGCCCCTAAATAATAACAGCAATTCACATTTATCAAAGATTGTCTGGGCGTTTGGATTTTTTACAGGGAAAAAATGAATTAGTTATAAATATAAGCTGCGGATGAAGTTTCCTTATTTTTGCCTTCTGTTGATTAAATTTTCACAGAGGTTTCAGAATGACGCTGACTCATCACAGCACACGACAGACTGTGTCGTGACGCTGCGCAATAATGAAGTCTGGTGGGAAATGAAATTCAGACACCAAGGATTCGGCTTGAAAGCTGCGATTGCTTTCAGAGGCCTCGTCCTCTGATGAAAACCTGTTACGAATCACATCAAACAGCAAACAGTATAAATTAGTGAGAAAAACACTCATAAGATTTATCCAACACAGGAAAGTTTTCTTTAAATATGAATTGTGTCTTTCAATTTATAAAGCCAGTCATCAACTTAATACTAAAGTAAAAAAAGCTGGAAATGTCTAAACATTAGTCTTTCTCCAAGCCAAGTTGACATCCTTAAAAATAACAAAAATACTTTTTAAAAAAATGTTACAAAAACTGAAAAAAGCAGCACAGCCACTAAAGAAGAATTTCTTTTTGCATTTCACTTGATAGATGAATAATTATTTAACCAGCAAGTAATTAGAAAAGTAAAACAATAAGTGCAGGATGAGAGCTGAAAATCACTGTCATATTAAAACAACAGTCTTCTGTGACTCAGCTAAAATCCAGCCTAAGAAGCAGCGTTACCTTCCCAGAAAGTCGTCCTGATCAGGGTCTTCATCGAACAGTTCAATCTCCATACTGCTTCCCGAGTGATCATACACCAAGGCCTGAAAATAAACAAACTGGCATTACTACATACTGCACACACAATACACACACACACACACACACACACACACACACAGACAAATGAGAAGGCGTGGCTGCAGACTGGATGGGAACACATTGACTTTGAGTTTGTACTGAGCAGGTCCGCTGCTGGTGCCAGATAAAAACAAGACAATAGATTACATGTCAGGAGAAACATCTTGCTCATTCACCTCTTCAACAAAGACAAAGGGAAGGGATCAAATAAATAAAATATGTTTTGGTGGCTCGCAAATCAAACCAGATGAACATGATAAATGTCTAAATCACATCCTAAAAAAATAATTTATCTTTGGTCTCTTTTTTGGACTTTGGATCAAAATATTAAAGCGCGGAACAAAAAGAAACAACCCATCATTTAGTCTTGATTTTTAGTTTCTTTAAAATGTAAAAAATAAATATTAAATCTTGTCACTATATGTTACATGTTTGTGTATTTTAATGGTGCAGTTAGGGCTGCATGACGTGTAAAATACAGTGAAAACAGCTTTCTTAGCCAAAAATGTGCACCCATTATATTAACTTTGTTAATCAAAAACTCAACAGAATCAGGAGATATTAAATACTGTTATATGTTACAATACAATACAAAAAAAAAGATGGACAATATTAGACTCTAATCTTGTCACCAGTGACTCTGTGCAGCATCCTATCAAGCTTACCTCATAAACTTCGTTCCACTTTGGGTTTACGGTGTCGTGGATGACTTTGCTCTGAAAGAGATCCGTCCCAATCTTGATGACTCCATACGGATCCGACTTCCCTTTGACCAGCCCTCCCAGGAACTTGTCCTTACGCAGCAGTTCCTGAGCCTCGATGAAGTGGATTCTCAGGACGCACTGAGGACACAGAAAAATTATCATCAGAGCTTTTGAGGGCATCCACTCAGCCATTGAGGAAATCATCCAAATTACAGATTTATTCACCTATTTAACTGATTTAAATTTATAGTTTTAACAGCTATAATTTACTTTGCTGCATTGTGTTACCTTGGGAATGGGAAAGCGCAGTCTAGCCATCTGGGCCTCTGACACTAGCGGGATGTCGATGCGGTTTGGCAGCACCAGGTAGCTGTAGATGATGTCCTGCAGTAGATTGTCACATAACCCACTGACAGAGTGATGGACGGGGAGAGAAGGAGAGAGGGAGGGGCGGGAGATGAAGAACAAATGTAAGAAATCATTAAAACTGACGTTATATTGTGTTAAAATCTCCAGCTATGCAAAGCGAGGCCCTGTGCATACTTAGGTGTGCTTAGTCATGCTTCTCTCTGGTTCCTGAAATGCATTCACATGATGATTAGTGGCTGAAAAACAAATCTTTACTCATCCAGACTGAAAACAGCCAACAAGTATACCGAGACAGCAGTAAATCCCAGCTGTTGTTTATGCACAGTGACATGGAACACAGACTCAGTACTGTGGTATGTCTAAGTATATGTGACGGAATCAGGTGACCATATAGTTAGTCACATATCGGAGCCACACCCACAACAAGCACACGACTCGCTGACTTATAAATAACAAATTCTGAACGATACATGGAAATAACCCTCAGATTCACAATTTGGACCCAAACTGACAAAAACGCTAATAAATAAATAAAAGACAAACAACCATCTTTCCTGTGCAGCATAAACACTGCTTTTCTTTGCAGGTAAAGCTGTTCTATGACCGGAGTAATCAAGACACTGTTTCTGGGAGGAATCATGTTGTTGTTGAATTTCTGAATAGTAAAAGTTCAATCAGCTCCTCTGTATTAATCCAAAATGATCTCTGTTTGACAGCAAACTAAATACCGTGTATGGCTCATCCTTTGATATTTGACCTCTTTCCTCTAGGTGGCAGCAGCATCCTGTGTAAGAACAGCATCGGCTGCTTTCAGAAGGAATGACTTAATCCTCTGGAGCAGCTGATTCTGGGTCAGCTTTACTCTGGCATTTCACATCAGTGCAAACTTGATTTTAGTGTCGACACGCTGATTCCTGAGCTGCTTGCTTAACTACATAACTGCCTCCAGATGAGATTAAGTGGTGCAATTCTGCTGCCAGGCCCATGCTTAAAACACTCAATGAGGTTTCAACACATCCCATCAACCCTATAAAAGGAGCTCGGTTTGGTATTAGACTGAACATTGTGTGTGTTTGTGTGTGTGTGCGTGTGTGTGTGGCATTAATGCTGCTATTCAAAAAGGAAGCAGCTAGGGGTGACCTCAGGTTTTCCTACTGTTTCGGGGCTAAATGCAAATACTCAGTGAGGAAATATGAGTGCCCTCACGCACAGGAAGAGGTGGGTGGGGCTATCGCAGGTCTGTAGCTCAATCACCACACACACACGCACACACACACATGTGCACACACAAACACACATTTTCTTTGAACTTGCTGAACAAGGATAGCTACATTTCACAGGGTGGAGTTATTTAGAAACCGCAGAGTGTTTCTCTGCTGACAACAAATAGTAAACCACCAGCCAGCAGCAGCACGCCTATAAAGGAGTAGCAACACAGCTAGCAGTGTGCTAACAGCAGCCAGGGCAGGGAGTTGTTGCTCTGATAAGGGCTTTAAATGAAGGAAACTTCAAGAACTTCAAGGGAAAAATCCCCACTTTGGTGCAGACTGACATCACAACAACAACAACAACAACAACTGGATGGACTCTTATAAAGACTGGGCTCTCTGAAGCAGACTGTGAGACACTCTCACACCTCTGACACTGTGTGATAAAAAAAGTGCTGCACAAGCATCAAATCATCAAGAGCATAAAGGCTCCTAACAGCCCTTCATATACACTTTACTGTACACTTACGTTTAATAGCACAGTGATGTTAAAAGGCAACACCGTCGGACAAGAGCAAGAGCCTGGAAGACGTACTATCAGAAGATGCTTTAAACGCTATCTAGCAAACACACCACAACGTTAGCGCGAGACAATTAGAGCTCAGGTCTTAGCGTCTGGGCTGGACTCTGCTGTCTGTTTCTCTGCCAACACTACGTGGTTTTATATTTGTAGTCTTCACAAGTCAAAAATGTCAAAATAACTCTTAATGCCGTTCTCGTAAAAGTGGTAGAAACACCAGAAAAGCCTTGTGTAAGCCTGGTTACATACTAACCTGAAGTGGTTAATAACCTGCATCACTGATCACTGTTATTAGTCGCATGTTAGCTTATTACATTAACCTCAGTGTGTCAGCTCACATTTGTACAAACATGAAGCATGTTAATGTGCCTTTGCTTTCAGCTGAGCTCTCGCCACCGCTGCAAAAGGTAAAAGCACAAAGTGCAGGAAGCTCACAGGCTGTAAAATTCACTAACATTAACCTTATTAAGATTTAGGATGATTATTCTCTTGTAAAAAATACAAATTGTTAGTTAAAATAAGAAGTTTTGACAATTACTTTTATCTAAGGTTTGCACATTTTGACTTTGCAGGAGAAAATAAAATCTTATAACCCCGTAATGCACCAGCGACACTTTTGACATCACGTTTCATCACGTATCATCGACTTTGGCAGACGAGTTAATTAAAGCGACAACTTGAAGGTCTTGTCTGAAGTTAAGTTATAGTAGGCATAAAAGACAAAGCCATAAAATGAAGCACATAAAGCTTTCAATGTCTTTTTCTGCTGAACAATCTGTTTCACTCAACCAAGGGAACAAATTACCACACAGCTGGATCTGGCAAACACATTCGCTCCCTTTAAAATGGAATAAAAGACTTAAAGCTTAGAGACCAAAGACTGCTCCGTGTCCTTAGAGATGAAAAAAAGAATTCCTGTCTGGAAAATCTTCCCACAAATCCAACCAACGTCCCATCTCTGTCTATGGCGGGTCTGCTTTCATAATAACACAGCTAAAAATATCAACACTTAGAGGGGAAAATGAATGGTTATAATCCATTCTGTGATCCTGCGGTTAACGTAATAGTTTGAGCATCAGAGCCCGAGAGCCTGCTCCGGCTGTGTCCGCTGTGATCGTCTCTTTAACATGATTGCGAGTGTTCGGCATATTTGAGCTTCCAAAACTGTAACGTGGTGAAACTTATCGGAAGCGAGATATTTTCTGATTAAAAATTAAGTGATCTTAGTTCAGCCCGACTTTAATGTTGTGTCTGTGTCAGCTCATACTTGCAGGCAGCTGGGAAAAGAGAAATCATGAATATGTAATGAATACTAAATAAAAAATTATGTGTTACAAGACTTTTTATTTCCCATAAAAAGCAGTTTGCTTTGAATTGCCCAAATTACATTTCTAATTTGTGTCTTTCCCCCCACAAATTAAGAGTTTTCACAGCTATTTTAATAAAGAATCCAACTCTAAAGGAACTAATAACTGACCCTGTAAGTCATTCAGGGTCTGATTTCTCCTGTTTTTTTGTTAAACACTAATAGTTTGCAGTTGCTGCAGCTGGCAGCAAGCTGCAATCTTTGTGTCATGTCCAGGTCAATTAATATTTCCATGAGCTCAGCAGAATAAGGAAAATATTCGTGAACGGAAACCAAAAAGGAAAACAAGTCTTCTCACAAAATGTAACAAAACACAGCAGTACAAAGCAACTGGGTTTTATTAAAGGTGGGTAAGCCTCTCTCTGTCACTCACTACATTCTTACAGATTAGGTGCTCTCGACTCCCACAGCATCCAACTGGAACTCACAGACTCTAAATCATCTGAAATAATGTGTCCAGCGATTCTCACAATATGTCATAATAATGCACATCTGGTTTTTATATGAGACGAGGAATTAAGGTTTACAGATCATTAAAACCAGAATGAAATATTTATCATGCTCAACAACTTCCACAGCAGCATGTGAGCGACACAAAACACTCTGGTATCACGGTGGGTGACAACGCCTCCAACAGGAAGAGAACGGTAGGTGCGTGTTTGCATGTGTGCGTGAGAGAGAGATTAACTCCAACATGACACAGTTTATGTGAAACAAATAGCCTCAAACATGCAGTCACAGTGTTACGATGGCTCATTGGGACAGCAGTTATTCCTCTATGATTCATCACTGCCTGTGACAGTCACCACTTTTGAAAAAATTCAATCAGAAGACCAAACTTCTCTATTTGACTTTAGCCGTCTTGTTCTCCCATAACAGACCCTTCGCTGCAGTGCGGGGATGCCCGTCTCTTTGTTGAAACTGAACTGAACTTAAAGAATGTCTCCTGCTTTCGTAATGCAAATAATTGTCAATCCAGCCTGTAACAATGCATGACATCCTCATAAAATCACACAGCAGATTTTATTTATAAATAATTATCTGCAGGTACTTACTTGACACCAGGAATGTCCAACATATTTGTGAGCCCAGTCCAATTGATGTCCAGCAACTGAAAAACAGACAAATACTACAATTTAGACTTTATTATTTAGATTTACTAAAAAAAAATTAGAAGAAGATGAGAAAACAGCAAAAGGCCAATTGGTATTTTTAAAACTTCAATGCTTTCTGATGAAAATGTGATGACAGAGAAAGATATTAAATTTTTAGACTGGATTTTTGAAGGTTTCAGAGATCAGCAAGTCTGAGGATTTTCAGGAAATATGATTAAAAATTCCCTCTGCACTCGCATTTTATACTGCTTTTAAAAAAAAGCTTTTTGTGCCATAGTAAATGTTAACACTTTAATAAAATTTGAAAATGTGAATGAGTCAATACCCAAATATAATCTCAGCAAAACCACAGATTTATTCTTTTTTCTCCAAATAATAAACCAGACAATTTTCAACTATATGACAATTCTTAACGGGATACTTTTATTTTCCATTTCATACAGATGTTGAAGCCAGATGTTGAAAGCATGTGCTTCCAGAGTGCAGTAGATAACGCTTGATAGGTCGCTAGTTTGACTCCAGCTGGAGAGACATATCCCCCTGGGGAGGGGGGGTCACATCAGGAAGGGCATCTGGTGTAAAACTGCCAAATCAAATGTGTGACAAGGCAGCAGCCCGAAGCAGCTCGATGTAGACGGTGAAATAATAAAGAGAGTCTCTCTGAGATCTTCTCCTGCATATTAACAGCTCCTCACTGAGTCAGCAAAACACAGATGGGAACGGCCAAGAGCCGAGCTCTGAATTCAGTCGATATAATCGATACGGATGCTTCCCGTGTGAATGCACACAGCACTGACTGCGGGCATTACTTTATACTAACAAATAATTAGCTGCAAGACATTAAGTCTACATTATAAGGGCTAATAAAAGAAATCCAATTTCATCATAACACTTAACAGTAAACTCCTGACAAACTCCTGACAAACAGTGAACTTCCTCTTACTCATTGCCACAAAACAAACAGTCAAGCTGGTTTAAATCCTTATGTTTCTGCTTTTTAGCCATTTCCAACAGTCAGGAATGAACTGCTGCCGACTGAGCCAGAGAGGCCAGACTATCTTCTGCACAGATCAAACCTGGGTACGATAGACTGTGTAGTAAATGTCACTTGCTGTAAATGTCTCAGGAACATGTTGCACTGTTTGAAGGTGTATTACTGCTAATGTCACAGTTACTAGTCATTTTTATCCAGAAAATTATACGGACACAGATAGCATCTGGACAACAGGAAGTTCAAGCAGTGTGTTTACATGTGGGACGTTTAGACAAAACCATATATGTCAGTTGTTAGCCTAACATGGTGTTTGTATGCTAGTGTTTTTCTATGATGGGGGATAAAAATGCATGAAAGTTTCAGATGAGTCAGACTGATTGTACGGAACAGTAATTACCACTATTTACAGTACAAAACTTTCTTATCTTATTTAAGATAATCTGGTAAATATGAGCCGGTCAGCTGCACAGAAACAACAGAGCGAATAATGCAAACAGAAACTTTATCGAAGGCGGTGCTATTTAATGTGTTTTTAATGACACAGCAGGTTGCTAGCGTGCTCCCGTGATGAAACCCAACATGCAGGCGGGAACATGTTCTCGTCATACACCAACTGATTCCACAATAGACTCACAAAGGGCGTTAACCAGGACTCTGATATTCAGAAAGAGAGCTCAACCTGGATTTCTAACCCAGTTATGAGGCTTTTGTACTGGAACTTTAACTGGGTTTCTTGAAAAACCAGATAGCAAGGAGAAGTAATTAACCTCTTCGATTCTAACCCCACATTCCTGACACGCCCAAGTAAAGGTAGGAACTATGAAGCCAGTGGTAGTACTTGTGTGCGTACACTCACATGCCTGCTTATTAATGTAATGATCTAATCCTCAAATCATGCAGCAGGTCATACAAGTCAGCTTTAGTTAGAAAGATGGGAATGAATCTGCTGTTATGATGGTTGGTTAGAGAGGGGTGTCAAGATGTCATTACTAATGATAACCTCGATAAAAAGGAAAATGTGCTCACACAACATCAGTAACATCAGACGTCAAGATGGATGGAATAAAAGAGCAGAAGATATGTTGGAGTTTAACCCGTCATCCAGGAACAGACATTCAAGGCTGCAGCGAGCACAGGCTTACCAAAGCTGGACGGCTCAAGACTCGACAGGTAGAGGTGGAGCAGCTGTAATGGACTTATGTGATGGCACACTTTGGTCTCTTTAATACCAAATAATGATCTGGATGCCGCACCCTACCAAAACATTAATGCAGACACTGTGAATCTCATTACGGCCTAAATTTACTCCTGTTGTTTGCTGTCCAGTTCCAGGAGGACTCTGATCCATCCATCATGAAAAAAAAATTACAAACAGTAAATGAATCCATTAATTTACAACTGCTGCGCTCTAAAATGTATCTGTGTAGCACTTTTAATTAAAACTGAATAAACAGATCAAATTACATAAAGGAGACGTGAACAGGCAGGATCACGAGTTTCTTCTTAAAGGTATCAACAGTGTCTAAAGACTTCAAGTACAACAGATCCAAGTTCTAACTCGGACCCACAACCTCCAAAACAAGCCTCTTTAGTTCTTAATCTGGACATAGGTACCACAAACATCCATCAGCTGACCTCAGAGACGTAGCAGTTACATGATAGGGTTGTTACACAATCCCATCGCACACCTGGAATTTAATCAAGGCGCATCATTTGGAAACCACTGATCTAGAAACCTGATTTTTCATAGAGTAACAAGTTAAATTTAGGGGAAGAACCAGTCTCTGTCCTCAGTTTTTCGGGGCGACAATCAGCTGACTGATAGTTAGTGTTCACTATCACACAACTGCACTGCATTGCACAGCTCGCAGGACAATGCTCAGACTCTTGTTAGGAAATCACCTGGCTCAGACTAACACCACTCCACTGATCATTGCAGGAGTGTGAGCAGTGTGCCAGTTATCCAGGTTAACAAATATAATATATGTGTAAATGTGTATATGTAGACTTAAGGTGGAACAATGTCTTGCCAGTGCTTTTATACGTTTTCAAGATCATTACATGCAACTTTTAACAAAACTAATAATATGTTAGTGTCAGAGGAGAAGAGTGTGTCTGCAGGAGTGGGTCAGTATCTCTGAGATTACTGGTTGTGGACTTCGGGAGGTCCAGAGCAGGTCCACTGCCGGTTCAGATAGAGAGGGAGGAGGTGGAGGTGGTCAACAAGTACCTCGGGCTGTGGGTGGACAACAAACTGGACTGGTCATGCAACACAGAGCACCTGTATAAAAAAGCCCAAAGCCGACTGTACTTCCTCAGGAGGCTGAGGTTTTTTAACATCTGCAGGAAGCTCCTGAGGATGTTTTACCAGTCGGTGGTTGCTGGAGTACTTTTCTATGCTGTGGTGTGCTGGGGGAGCAGCACAGCAAAGAAGGACTCATCCAGGCTGGAAAAACTGATCAGGAAGGCTAGCTCTGTGGTCGGCATGAAGCTGGACACTCTGGTGTCAGTGGCAGAGAGAAGGACACTAAAAAAATTGCTGGACATTATGGACAATGCTGGGCATCCTCTGCACACGACCATAAACAACCAGAGGAGTCTGTTCAGTGACAGGTTGCTTCTCCCAAAGACAAAAACCAACAGACTTAAAAACTCCTTTGTCCCACACGCCATCAGACTGTTTAACACCTCTCTGGAGGGGAGAGGGAGGGGAGACAGGAGGACAAAGGAGGGGGGAACAACTAAGCTGTAGTGCCTCTTCACTGTGCAATACTTTTTGTTAATAGTCAACGGTGCAATAGACTTCAATACTTGAAATGTGCAATTCCCTTGTATTCTTATTCCTATTTATTCCATTTATCCCTTTCGTATATTTTATTATATATGTCTCTGTATTTATATATGTGTATATATATAATATTCTGCTCACGTTCTGTAACTTCTGTCGGTGCTGTGCTTTTGGAAACCGAATTTCCCAGAGGAACCCACCCGAGGGATTAATAAAGTTTTATCTTATCTTATCTCTCTTATTAAGAAACTGTGAAAAAGATTATAAAATAGGATTAAAATGTGAAATGTTGGCTAACATTGATACAATGGAAGCAGATGAGTAGCAATGAGGGAAAACTGACGTGAGAAACTGGCAAAATTCTAGCACAGAGTAAGATATACATACATACATATAACAGGAAATGAGTCATAATAAAAGCAACAATACTACGCTTTACTAACGTAAAACTGAATCAAGCAATAAATGCATTAAATATCACAAATTATACACCTAATAAGACTTCAAAGGTGTGCGTCTTTTCTTCTTTTGAGAGTTATTACCATAAGAGACAAACGATTTACAGCAACGCATGTCTTTCTGTGGCCTAGTTAGCTCTCTATGTAGATCATGGTGGACCACAACACTGCTCCGCCAGGCTGGCACAGGAAAAGATCGAAGCAGCTGGGGGATTTCAAAGAACGCATTAGAAATGAATGAAATCACAAAAAAAAAGAACAAAAGATTCAGTGGTGTTTTTTTATTTTGAAAATCAAAGTATAGACACAGTCTGCAAACATGCTAAACTGCTCTCTGCACTGGCTGATGAGGTTATTTCATTATAGTTCATTTTCACACCACAACTGATTTGAGTGTCATCCAAATGCTGTTTGTGGGTTTCTATGCAGGCATCAGGCTGTAGGTTTCACTCTGAGTGAAACCTTCAGCGTAGTGGAAGTGGAAGGTTACTCGTTTATCTTTATTTTATGAATGCACAAAATCTGGACTGGATATTGAAAAGCTTTCATTTGTTTCTGCGTGTCTGCAGTTTGGAGTAGTTTCATGCTTGCTGTGCCATCCGTGTGTTTAGCGTGTTTGCAGTACTTTATGTTGATCCTCGCTGGCTTCTCCCTTCCTCTCTCTCTCTCTCTTTTCTTTGCTATTTTGGATTCATAACCTGTTGGACAGGTTGTTTTGCATTAATATCATCGGTTGCCATTGACTCAATTAAAAGTATCTTCATTACATCAGCCTCCTTTCTGCTCCACTCCACATGAACAGTGGAAGTGTTTTCAGTTTCTCTATGAGTGAAACTGAAAATAGAGAAAACAAAACTTGTGCCACCATAAATGTCAGCAATGCAGAGACACCAACATGAAACAAAATTAGCACAAATAATTCAAGTGAATTCAAATTATATGCTTTCTTTACTGCATTTATCATGTTCCAATTGTTTTTTTGTTCATTACCAATAAATACACATTCAGTAAGCATAGTTATTGAACTAATTTCTGTGTGTTCATTTAATTTTAAACAAGTTAAATCTGATTACAGATGACCTAATCTCCACTCTGGGTAAACGCTGCACAGGCCAGATTGGGCAAGTGGAAGGAACTTATGGATGGATGATTACTGACAGACACAGCATTACAGAAATAAGAAATACTCCCTGTCTCCTCTTTAAAATGAGGAATTCAGCTTATTTTTCCGACACTGGTTTCGGATCAGATAGTTTATGTTGGCAGACACCCAAAGCCACGGTATCCGCTTCGGACTGAAAAAGTTTCTTCACGTTTCTTCAGTGAGGTGTTTGTGTGAAGTGTGAGAAAGAGCTGCCCTTATTTTCATCTGATCGTAAGATGGTGTCTTACTAACCACAACTTACTGTGTGGACGCTGCTAAGCTGTTATTTTGGGTATTAAAAAAAAAGATGAAGAATACAGCGTCGCTCAGTTTCTTGCGCTACAAAAAACTAAGGACAGCATCACTACTAAGGTTGGGTGATTGGACGAATACATCGACTATCGATGATAGGCTGAGCCCTTCACCGATCGTTTTTACAAAAGCGATTTATTTATTTATTTGCCCATGAGTAAGTTTGCTAGTAATGTTGGTTGAAGCTAAGCGAAGCAGTCAATGGAAAAAAAATTAATAGTGCTGTTTTAACGGCACCCTCTTCCAGCTGCAAACAAATGCACCCTCTGCAGAGTGCGCCCAGATACAGCAGCAATACATGCACTCATACATATAACAGAAAGAAAGAAAGGCAGTAGGCTATGTTCAGAAAAAAAACAAAAACATTTTATTTAAATAAAAAAAACAAAAAACACTATGGTGGGGAGGGAAACAAGGAGAAACTGGCTTCTTTTTTCCACTATAACCGTGTTGACAGTGTTTCTGTGTTTTACACACTCGATCAAACAACAAATACAAAATTAAACAAAAAGTAAGTTAAAAATCAAAATATCTCTTCCAGCGAACATAAAAAATAAATCTCTGAGGTAATGTTAAGTCTTTTGTGCAATTTGGCGCATCTCAATTAAAAAAATTTTTTTTTTTAAATATCCAAAAAGTAGCTTTATTAATACTGAAATGAACAAGAAAAGAAGGTAAAATATTCCTTTCAAACAAAACTTATAAATTCTAAACTTGCAAATCAGTCCATGCATAATTACCACTGTGCTAATATATCGCCTATCGTCGGTTATTGGACAACTGATGATTGTTGGTTGGAAAAATTTTTTACACGTCGCCTAACCTTAATCACTACCCACACTTTCTAGCACATTTACATTCTCATAGCAGAGAAACACATCAGTGATTTTTACTTGTGCTCAACAGAGCCCAGTAGTGTAAATTTGATTCATTCAAAGTAAAAACTTCTGCTGAACGCTATAGAAGCAAACAGTTCAAATAATTCATAGCAGATAAATACAAATACTGCCTGGTATCATGGTTTATGACTTCAACGAAACCATACAACCACCACAATCTTTTGTCCTGTTATGTCAGGACAGCCAAATTTAGGGTGGCTGTTATTTAAAACTGCTGTGTCATTCAAACTGCTGTGTCATTCAAAGTGATGTGTCAGAGTGCTGTGTCACTCGAGGACCTGTTTGGATGGTGTGACCGATCTACATGTAAAACCAGCCTTAGAGTTATGCTGGACAGGTCTGATGCCACTTTGGTCACCATGTGGCTCGTTTAAATCTCACTGCAGCCGTCAAACACACTCCCACTCCTGTTCTCATGTTCAAATGTGACGGATTACCATTTTTTGGCTTAATGTACTGATGCTGACCGACATCCATATAATATCACCAATATCTCACAATACTACATTTTTACATTTTACAGTTTACAACTTCTCTACACTTTATTTGCCGTTTGGTTGGGTTTAGGCTTTCAATGACATCGCTGTAGCTACTGTGAAGTGCATGCTAAATGATGTGATACAGTTACTGTATTCATTGTTACAGTTACTGAAACGTCTGCTGCACTTTTAAGCTGGCGAGCAGTTCCTGGAAGCACAAGTTTTACATTTATGTTTCATTGCAATAAAAAAATAATTTTTTATAGTAAGAAAACTGATCAATTCTGTTAATAAGCCAATTTCAATCAAGTTATATTAAATTATGTGTCCTAAACATAGAGAGTAATTGTAATAAACAGTTACTTTATACAACTGCAGTGTTAACCTGCTCACAATGTCAGATGCTAAAACAGCGACATTACTAATAAAGTCTGCTTTATTATTTGAACATTCATGATGTTTTTGATGTTTCTATTATGTATATATATTCTCCTGATAATACAACACTTAAAAGAAAATCGATCTGGATGAAAGTGGTGCATCAACTAATACACAAACCCTGCCCTGCGCAGAGTCGTGCGATGAATACAAACTGTTAAACCGATAGAAGCCTCAAACTTGCCCCTGATGAAATCAAAAGCACAAGACACACCAGAATAGACCAAAACACAGAGTTGGCTGGTGGTTGATACCAACTGACACCAATGCTCAGTTTCCTGATTAGCCGCATTGTCAGAACACAGCTGTCACGCCTGGAGCTAAGCAACCTGTCACAACACAACTGTGGCACACAGGGAGGAACGGGAAGGAGAAACAACAACAGTGAAGACATATCAGCAACGTCACGCTCGGTGTGACGAGTTGGTTTATTTGTGGCAGTACAGCAGCAGGTAACCGTCAGCGTGAGGGTTGTTATCGACCAGGTATAATGATAACACCACAACATACCATCTATAGCTGTGGAAGCAATGCTGCTAGTCTGCAGAGACACTTTTAATAAGCCAGGAAAGTTCTTTACTGCTACCATCACTCAGCAGTTTAAGTAACAATTCCAGGAAATACATATTAATTAAAGGTATTTATTGCAAATTTTCCCAACTGATAAATCTGATTCACAACACAACAACAGAAATCTACCCTTTGACACGAGGCACCAGCCAATCACAGGCCTTTATTGGATGTCTTTCAAATGTAACTATCCTGACAGAATCTGTGAAGATTTATTTATAAAATCTGGCATTACTATGAACTAACTTAATATTTAGCTATATCAAAAACAGAAGTACACAAAAACCTCCTGGGCTGCCTCACTTTTAGTTGACTCCGGTTAAAATCAACAATCAATCATTGCATTACATGCGCAGACGCAGACCCATGCTTCAGGTGAGAGGTGGTTAAGACAGAGAGGGAAGAGAAACCTGCACAGTGGGCGGGATTTTCAGATTCTCGAATTATTTCCGTCTTATTTTCCTTTTTCTGTTCTCTTTTTCATCTATGATTATTACAGGTAGCAAATATTTCCTCCTAAATTTCAACTGTTGGTCAAATTTGAAACCCGCCACACGCTGAAGGAAACATTTCTCTGCTGTCGACAACTGCTAATCAAAGCAGCATGCATATAGCTAATACAGCTCAGCCAAAGAGGTGTGATTAACACTTGCATCCTGTCACAGAGTTACAGTCATGCAACTCTCATCACAGGTAGCTGCGTGTTTTATCTGCAGAGTCACACAACAGAAGGCAGATGCAGAAAAACAATAGTTCTTACACAGAACAGCTTATTTGAATAATCAGGTCACTATTTCTTGGAAAGAGACACAGCTGTTGAGGGTTTGTTTGTTTTTTCCTCTTTAAATACGATTGTTGTACCAGATTGGTGAATGTCATCAAGCTCCATGATCATGGCCTGAGGGCAGGCGTCATCTCTGGAACTGGGCAATTTATAGCAAAATAATAAACGAGGATAAACGACACTACAGAGCAGAACACAAATTTGGCGAGTGATCTGTTGCTTTGACTTACAAAATTGCACTGTGTAAATTCACACGTTACATATTACTACACTCATTACATCCGGAAGTACAATACAGCTCAATCAGGAAGGATTTAAATGATTTTTAAAACATCCTGAAAAGGAAAATGATTCAAATGCCTTAAGAGGTGAAAAGCTTCCTGACAGACAGGATCTGACCTTATATACTTGAAGTGAACACTGCGTATGAGTGTTTGGCTCCTTGCCCCAGGACATCTCTATAATAAATTATTAAGGAGGTCAGTTTACAAATACATTTTACAAGAGACATAACGCTGATGTCACAATGTCATAATAAATGTGTCAGCAGTCGCCCTTTTTTTGTTAGATCCTTTGTGGTAAGAGATTAGAAGAGGGACCCTGTCAGGGTACTTCACACATATGCAGGTGATATAAATGATCTGACAGACTTAAATGGTCTATCTCCAATTCTGCACAAAAACATCTAAGAAAATCAAGAATTTGATTTCATTTTCTGGCCTAATCTGAAAATCTTTATTGTTTGATGTATGTTCCATGTCAGCAAAGAGCTGCCTGAGCTCTCCACACCTTGTTTCACAGCAGACGACAGAAGAGAGATAAAATCACTTGTAACCGCCCTGACTTCTTCCTGGGTTAGCTCTGAACCACAAGCTTCAGCGTTTAGTTCAAAACTCCACAAAAGCCTCCTCCTACTAATTTCAGACTGAAGACGCATGTTTATTGAGACAGGGGCAATTTCACATTTCTATTTGAAGATTATGATAGCAATTATTTTTCCTCTGAGTGCCACCATCAAAGCCTGAATCTAGGGGGACGTGTTGAAGCACAGGAAGGAAGGCAGCAGTCAAAGAGAAGGAATGCACTGATAAAGGAGGGCTTGAGGTAGGCTGCGTTCAAGAAGACTGAAGAGAAAAGCGCTGTGGTAGGTGGCAAAGTGTACAGTACCAGCAGGACCATCATCGGGCAAAGAAAACCAATAAGATCTCAGTGATAACAGCTGGTACCGGTATGCTAGAATTCTGCAAGTTATTAGCTCAAAGTTTGAAAAACGTGTGCTTGTGTTTTCATGTAAAAAGCTCCATCTTCCCCTTTTTTGAACTGCAGATCAGGGCGTAACGAAAACAAAGCATTTTGGGACTCGTTAATGTAAAAATCTGACCAGAAAACATAATGGAAACAACAAGACCTGAAAGCGTTTCAGAGGATATTCTCTGTTGCGAGAAGCTGCCCAAAGTTAAAGTACTCACAGGTTTCTTGAGGAAAAAGACAGAAAGGGCTCCGATCAGAGGGATGTCCCCCAGCAGCGGCTCCATCACCACCCTCATCACTCCATGAAGCTGAACAGAAAAAAAGAAAGAAACATCACAAATAAGTCTTCTGTTTTTTAGCCTGTGATGACCCCCAGGTCCAGGTTACACTGATGAGCCCTAAAAACGTGGTTCTGTTCATCTGACGTAGCGTTCTCAGTGGGACAAACGTTTCATCTCTGATCCAAGTGACTTGCTTTCTGGTTGCGTTCAGACTGGACCGCACACACCACAGATAAGTTTACCCAAATTATCGCTTCTGATCACAGCCTGCAGGACCATCTAATCTTTAACTCTATTTTTTTCTTCCCCTCAGTTACCTGTTAAGCCTCAGAATCCAGGTCAGGGAAAAAAACAAGAGTAAGACTGTTTGTTTAATCTTTAAGTTTGATTGCTTCCCTGTAAAAATCCAACAGGGTTACAGCTGTCACGGCGTATTATTGGCTACTGAGAGATAACAGACTCGTTTTAGAGATCTACAAAGTCCAGCTTAGGTGAATGGATGGGTGGGAATAAGAAGTCACAGGATTATCAGTCAGGAGACTGTCTTTCTTCTCCTGTTTGTGTTTTGCATTCAATTTGACTTTTTTCCACTTACAGCCCGTGATCCATCATAGGTTACTGTAATGTTTAAAGTAGAGAGAAAGTGATGTTTTCTTGTTACTGTTTTGCTGCATTGCAAGAAATAATGACCAAAATCCACCAGCAACAATGAATATTGTGTGAGGACCCATTAGTTTGAGTAGAATCTGACCAATTATGTGGTAAAAAAAAAAAAAAAAAAAAAATTGCCTGTAAAATGACAAATGTGACCTTAACAGTGAACACAAACTGTGCAACGACCCACTAAGAGACAAATTTGATTAAATTCTGACAATTCTTATTGAACGAGCATCGATTATTTCAAACTGTGAGTCAAAAATCTGTAAAATACCAAGGAATAATATCATAGTTTTTTTTTACCATATATACAGAGTCTATTCAGATTTCTGTTCAACCGTGAGGCGTGGGTGGTGGTTGGGTGTATGTAATGTTATCCACACAGAACAGTGGAACAGCAGCTCAAAATACACGGTGGGTGAAAGAGGGAAAAAGAACCAGCGAGTTTATTTCCCACTTCCTGCAAGAACGCAAAATATAACTAGATAGGCTGTACTAACGGGAAAGTGCAGACTCACATATACTGTAATCATTAAGCCTACTGTAATCCTAATTTTGAGGACCGAGAATGAAGAAAGAGTCTGCAACACAAAGTCAATGTTTCTTTATTTTGGATGCAGGTTTCTCAGAGGCTGCAGTGACTCAAACCTCAGATATGCAGACTGGCCGTCTGTAGCACCAAATTTGGTTGTAGCTTGCTCTGAGTAATCAAATACCAGCATTTTGCACATCGAAACGGGCGTGCAGCGGAAAGACTGCAGATAGCCTCTTGTTTATGCCACTTTCCGTCCTGTAGCTCATTTCTCCCTGAAGGAGGATGCTTTAGAAGTCATGTGCAGCTGATAATGCTCTATCAGAGGCCCACTGGGAGGAAGAAGATACCTTTTTAAATAAAAGATGTGACAGCAAAAAAAGAAAAAAAAGAAAAGAAAAAAAAAAGTCGACAGCCAGCGAATAGAGAAGCGTAAACCCGAATGACTCATGAAGCATGATAAGCTCCCAGTTCACATCTTCTCCATTTAAACTACTTATTCTTCAGCAGCCTATGAAATGCTGACACGGGGACTGCAGCTCTACAATCTGAGCCAAACAAAAGGAAAACATCGACTGGGCTTTGTACACGTAGCCATTTCTCCCTGTAAATCTTTGGGTCCTCTCCTCTCACTTTCTCTCCCACTCTGATCTCTGGACAGCAAACATGGTCTGATCCTGTGCCAACAGCTGAGTGGATAACGTCTCTTTATCAGTCCTGTGTAAACACATGATGCAATTAACTTTCTCCGCAGAGGTCAGTACTTGATGTAGAAGTCACCGCTGTGGTACAGTGTGTGTTTTTAAGGTTTTCATTCATTTGTTTTTTTAGAAACCGTTACTGTACTGTTACTACTTCTACTACCACTAGGACAATTTCAAGGATCAGTACTTGAATAACAACTTTATGTCAGTTAAATCAGCCACATCATTTATTAGGGAGAATTTCCAGACATTCATTTGTTCCTGGCACCTAAAATTTACTATGGAAAAAAAATTTCTAAGGCTCTGAGACTCCAGAAATCCACAGTTAGAACCATTAACCACAAATGGACAAAACACAGAACAGTGGTGAACCTTCCCAGGAACGACCATCCGCCCAAAGTTACTGGATGAGTCGTCATTGTACTCCAAGGGAACAGTGATGACTCATGCAGGAGGTCTCAATAAAATAAATAACATGACTGATTTCTTGTCTCAGCTTTTGCACTTTCAGTTTTCAGGCTATTGAATTAATGGACTTGTAGTTTTGGGTACAGCTGTGTGGAGGTTAGCACGGTCACCTTACGCCAAGGAGGTTTAAATCCACCAGCCTTTCTTTGTGGAATTTGCACGTTCTCCCCGTGTCTGCATGAGTTCGCTCCGGGTATTCTGGCATTCTTTTCACAGTTATGCATATTAGGGTCACTGGTTATAGTAAATAGGCTGTAGGTGTGACTATTTGATGATCATCTACAACGGTTATCTATACTCCTACTGGGCCCTGAACTGGAAAAGCAGAAGATGGAGGGATCGTAGTTTTGTTAAATATAGGAAGCAGAAAGTGTTGTAACAATAGACTTAGCAATTTTCATTTCTTTATATGGGATAAATAGGCATAAAACTATTGTACTTAACATGTTGCATCTATCTTGGATTCATACCTGTATACTTTTGATTCCAGCCCTGCAGTAGTACTTTTTGATGTCCACGTCAATTTCTGTATTCCCGACAAAACTGAAAGGAAGGGCGAGAAGAACGTAGAAGGGGATTCATGTGTGTATTCATATGAAGATAAAAAGAATAAAAACAAAAACACATTTTGCATTTATTCAGATTTTAAAGGGCAAGTTTACACACAAACCGAGGAGAGGGCTGTACATCCACCATCCAAATCTGTTTGGCTAATTTGATGGTGGCTTAATCTACATTTGATGTGCTAGTGAGCATTTCTGCGTGGGCTCAAAAAACGAGTGCGTGGAAATGATCCTGTCTGTTTGGAAAAAAACAGTCAGGTAACACAACTGACAATTATTACCAGTTATGATACTGAGAAAAAGGAAGCACACAAAATGAGCACTTTAATAAACATTTACTGAAGTAGCGACAAAGTGACCTCATGTGTAGTCTGAATTTTCTCTGTGTGAAAAACTAAAGTGCAGGAGTTTTAAAACTCGTCAACTGATTCAGACCAAATTAAACAAACGACAGGTTTTAAATAAAGGCCTGATGCTAAGATTTGTACATAAGTCATAATTTGAAAGAAACAAGTGCAATTAAGATTACATCGCTTGGCCAAGTCAAGTGAATTCAACAATGAATGAATCTGAGCGGTCTACCTGATCTGCAGGTCCATGATAACCTGCCTCTTGTCCACATTTTCTGTGTAAACTTTCACTCCATTCACTCTCAGCGGCTGCAGAAATAAAAGAAGACATGAAGGTTAAAACGAAGGAAATCTTTAGTGAAATGTGACCAGACCTGCAGTAAAAGCTTTATTTAATGTTTACTAGCTCTGCATAATTCTACATGTGAGGCAAGAAACTTTCCAGTTCTGATTAAATCAGTTCATGCGAGTCAACAAAGGAGTCACAAATAGAAACATGCGGTAAAAGATCTGAACACGTACACTCTGACAGATGGTGCTGCCTAAAACATCCATGACACTAATTCTCCAGGATTTCCCACAAAGCTAACATCTAAAAATAAATAGTGTTATTCTACAGGCAATAAAAGGCTATAAAACAAAATACTAGCTGCTGTATTACTACGAATAATCCAAACGGCAGAAGTGTCATGCCATGGTCTTTCGGAGTTGTGCATTCACAACACTGTGTTATTATCTTATCACCTTGTCGCCCATGTCAATCTTGGTGAAGCAGAAGGTGCTGAGATGAGGGTTGGCGCCCTTCACCGCCGGCTCGATGGTCTCTCTGAACAGCTTCTCCACAAACTGGCAGATAAACGGCCACATCTGCTTCACCGTCTGAGGAGGGGAGAAAAATCATGTGGGAGAAAGAATTAGACAGATATAAGACATCCAAATCCCACAGCCCAAAATCCTTCAGCCCACAGCCTGAAGAAAAAAGTCAGTCACTGAGCACTGACACATGCAGCTGCTGGACAAGCCTCATGTTTTACAGCAGACCTGGTGAAAAACAACTACCTGGCATCTCTCTGCATATCCTTGTGTGTTTGTTGCACTATACCAATTTAGTTCAAATGACAAACAATGCAGAGACCAGTGTACTTTAAACTGTCACTGTGTTTGTCATACTTCATATTGTCTATACTTACTACTGCAGTTGAGAAGCTGTTACCAAGACTCCTGTGTTTCTGTAACTACATGTGCAGCTATTTGTGCCCAATCTGAAATCCCCCTGACGGGCAATACAATGTATTGCTTCACATTACATCATATTACATCACACTGTATCGTATTATACCCTCACAGCCGTTACAGGTAAACAACAATCAAAAATATGTCTGACAGCTGTATTTCTTATCATCAGTGTTGTATTGCCAACACCTTTGCCAAACAAGATCATTTTTATAGTTCACGGGGATAAAAGAAACCACCCTGCAATTACTCTCAGCTGCTCCTTCACCTGACCTTCAGTTGTTAAAATATTATCACCTCACACAAAGCCCTCGTACAATCACAGCGAGAGAAATAACGCACCCAAACTTTGCACAACACTTCTGTTTATTATGAGCATTTTGACTCCAGGTGTAAAAGAGTCTCCTGTCACACAACAGTGTCAGCGCGACACTGAATATGTCAGCATTAATAAGCATACACACCGAGGATACAGATGCCTATATGAGATAGGAAGTTACCAGATCGGTGCTGTAGTAACATGCTGATTGTTGCTTTGACATCCATTCACCGAGCCATACTCAGACAGAGATTTCACTACCACAGAAATGACTTTGAATCAACTTCCCTATAAAATCCTCTAAGCACTGTGCACACATTTTAAAAGTGTGAAAATGCTCTGCGCCCTCAGGTGAACACTATGAACTGCTATAAACGGTCCTTTGACTTTGATTACACAGTTACCAGGAGCATTAAAGTTTCACAGAGGTCTGATGTTATGACAGGTGAAGTTCTGCTCATTATGACCTATTTGATCCAGATAAAGAAGCAATGAACTGAGCGATATCTGTTGGCAGCGGACGACATGACTTTTCAGGCTTCTGTACAGAAGCACGCTCCTCACTTCTGTGTTTGGGTGCGAAAAATGTAAAATCATTTAATCTGCATGAGCTGAGCAATGCACAGGTCAAAATCCTAATCTGAGGGAAATGAGGGAGTGTATTATGCAATGGTCCTCCTCCATCCCCCGTCCATCACATACATTCACTGGTGATCATCACACTTAATGAAGTGACATTTACAGTACATTTACTAAATAAATACGGCAAATAAATAAGGGTCTTTGTAAGAAATTATTTTTTAATTTAAAATTTATTGAAACATTTAGCAATACTTTAGGAAGACATTTAAATACAATAGAGAGTAAGGCACCAAAGCCCAGGCTGTCCCTCACTCCATCCTCCTATAAAAGTGCCCATCTGTGTGGTGATAACCACAGCTATTGATTGTCATCTTATGGGTAAGTTATGGCCATTTCTTTGCTTTAGAGGAGAATACCTCTGGTTTTTATTTGCCTTTCAAATGATTTTCTGTGTTCCCATAAACAGATCTGGATATTAAAAAGATATTTTCCTGCTCATCTTCATCCATTACCTTTTTACTGGAAGGACCTGTAAACATTTACAGTAAGTGGTGCTCTTCTGACGTTAAGACTCGCTCTCTCTCCCTCTCTCTAGTTCACTTTGCATCTCTCTCCTTCACTCTCTCCCCACCTCAGTGTCTCTCTCCGGGGAGGTGGAAGCACTGGGTCAGGGTCTCTCAGAGCTCCAGATTCAGATCCTATTTATAAACCCTGCCGGTCTGCCTCTGCTAGCTGGCAGACTATTGTTGAGGACGTAGGGCGGTGTGCAAGTAGGTGTCTAAGCACAAAAATTAATTTAAATATAATATAAAGAAAAAAAAAAAGAGAGGTGTGTATACCTTATTCAGCCATTCCACTCTTTCCACATCTGGATAATGGACCTGGAATAGAAGATGGAAATGTATCAGTTAAAAACATGATTTACATTTATTTTAAACATAGCTCTGATGGAAAGGTCATGGTTTTCTTTAGGCGTGCCCTCATTTGTGTCTCCTCTCCGTTTCCTGACATTACCATAGAGGACGCATTGTTTCTATACTTCTGGTTCACAAACTACATCACAGCTACTGTAATCTGTGGCATGAATTTACAGGCTGTTACATCCAGCTGCAAGTTAGAAAACAAACCAATGAAACTGTAAAAAATAACCTGTTAAAAAAATATATATATTGCATGCTGCTGGTCAAAGGTCAAGGAAGAGATAAACAGTAAGGAGTTCAAAGGTCAGGCCACAAAAAAATTACAGGAAATGCTTCAGTCTGTTTAGTAACTATGAAGCATACTGTAGCACTCCTTTTTGTCAGCTTATGAAGTAAACCTTGCAAAAACTAAATTAAATCTAATCGTTTTACATTACACATAAATCACTTGAAGAAAATATTACGCTTAGATGATGCACTGGTTCAATTTTAAAATTTAAAAGCTTAATGTTGCTGTTTGAGCTGCACTGCATTACACCGAGGTGCAAAAAACACACAAGGAAAAAGGAAAGTGCAGGTCTGCGATTACAACGAGGCTTCTTACAGCATATCAGTGAAAGCTCATCCCTTTGTTTTGGCATCGTGTTACCTCACATTCCTGTACTTTTCCCACTGATTCATGCCAGGTCTCTTGGCAGAGCAGCGAGCCACAGAGAAAACACCCTAATGAAGCCTCTGATGCTGCGTGTAAAGACTCACACACACCTCCACTTTTCACTCATCGCTGTTGATGTCAAAGAACTGTTCATGATAGAACTTAAGTTGAGTTACTGAGGTGAAATCAAGTGACTACAACAGACTCTGAAAGCCATCAATGTGTACCTCATTGTGTTCCAAGACTAAAAGTCATCAGAGTAATTAGAGTTCTTCCTCTGGGGAACATGAACATCTGCACTGAATCTCATCCTAATTCATCCCATCACTGCTGAGACGTTGGAGTAGCTACAATAACTAGGGATTCTTCTTAGCAGCTAACTTCCTAGTAAAATAAAATATTACACAGAGAGCAAGAAAACACTTTAAAACAGAGCCCGTGTCAGCACTCTCAGCCCTCTTTTCAAATGTCTACATGCCTGTGCAGAATGAGGTGACATGTTCCTCAATATGACAGCCTACAAACAACTGCTCATCTTCCAGATCCAAGTGAAGCAGAACTGTGGTGCTGACTTGAGATGTTCTAATATTCACATAGACAGAAAGATGTTGTGCGAGATGCTGCAAAATATCTAAAAAAAATCAATAGTGAACTGATACGCCCCATCAACACAATATGGATAATTAGCTTAATGGATTAGCATTAGCAATTACCCCACCTACATCCAGCCTATGTATATGCATCATATATAGCCTAATCACAGGTCACCTCTTCAGTAGATGTGTTGGTGGCTACTGTTGGGCAGACGGGGAACTGTTGAGCCCTGTACTTCAAAAAGAAAAGCAAAAATGTCTTCAGCAGATGCCATTTGGGTTCACTGCTCACGGTGAGAGCTCAGCTCGAGTTACCACTGCTGCTGCCATTAGGTAAGGGAAAAAGGGAAAAGCCAGCCAGCTTCACTTCTTTTCTTAGACTTTAATTTATTTTAGACACATGCACTCATTATTTTAGGCTTGAAATGATCCGACTTCAAGCCACAGACCCGACTTGACAGACCTGTATTGCCATCCAGCCAGTCATGCTGGCAGCCTGGCAAAGTGGCTGCTGTATGTTTAAGTGCAGTATCATTTTCTGACAAATGATGGATGTCTCATAGGAAAATACAACTCAGAGGCTAAGTGCTGCGACATGCCGAACACCAGGATGTCAGTGCAGCAGCATCAAAGGACTTCTGGAGGACTGGGAGTAGACTGGGAGTAGGCTGTGGCAGACGTGTTACATAATGGACACGCTGAGAGAATTCGGGAGAAACACTCAGGCCTGAGGCCGATACACGAGCGGCAGGGGCCACAAACAAAGTCCATTTAAATACAGGCTGGTAAGGCTCAAAGCACAAGCATAAATAAAAGGTTTGTCTTTGCATGTACTTCCTCATTTCAGTGTTTTGCATTTATGTGTATTTGAATGTCCAAAGATCAAAGTCCATTTCACTGAAAAATGAAATTGACCAAAGCTGATCCTACTATTGCATTCTGGAGCTCAAGGAACCAACATCCCTGACCTAAGACATAAAAAATATATTTGCTTATGTTCTTGTGATCCTACAAAAGTTCCTTAGATATTTTTAATAAAACTGAAATCGTTATGTGTTCAAAGACAAATCTGGGTTTTAAAGTAGATGCATTCACAACTGTTTCTCACACATGTAAAGTTTTAAAAATTAAAGTACAGATGACCTGCGAACCATGCATACTTGAAAATGAACATCTAAAATACATGAAAGCCTTCACAGAAATTTAAAGGAACAGCCGAGTGTCTTTATAAGCTGAGAAACTTCATGTAAATGGGTACAGAGACATGACAAATGCTGCATGTGTCGCGTACAGAAGCATCACTGAGAGTCACTGAGTCTCACATGTGGCCCAAAGTGGCACAAGAAGCCATCCAAGTTATGCATGCTGTGCAGACCATGACCATGCAGTCATGCATCCTACAACTGAAAGAGCTAATGATGACATCACCATCCCACTGCGTTTCCTGGGGATTACATTTCCTATGACAACAAAAAAGTGACACCATTTTTCTGTTGCATTTAATGAACCATGTGAACAAACTTCAGCGTTTATACTGAATGTGCTTGATGTCATGCTCGCCATTTACTGCCAAGTGTGTAGAATCCCATTTGCACCTGACAGAAGTGCAGCAGTATTGTTCTGTTCTGAATTCCCTGATTAATTTCACGCCACATAAAAAGATTAGGAAATAGTGAAAATTCCATCTCAGTTTATGAAAGCGCAAACTACCAGCTATGTTCAGTGTTTTTTTACATAACACAAAGCAGCAGATTTTCACCATTACGAAGCTGAAACTATTTAAAAAATGTAAATTAGTGCAGTCAGCGTTAATCTCGTTAAAATGACGTTAACACCAGGACCGCATTAATGCTGCAAATCTCCGTTAGCAAGTTAACGCGGATCGCCCCGTGTTGCATGTCGACGTTGACGCGTTAGCGCGGTTAGCTCGTTAACGCCGTGCAGCCCCTTGCACGGGGCGATCCCCGTTAACTCGCTAATGGAGAGTTGCTGCTACTGTTTTAGTTTACATGAAAAACGACAAAAACATTAACCAGAAACAGTAGAGAGATGGACAATTAATCAGTTTCATCACAATCACGACAAACAAAATAACTGACTTATGTGAGCGCGGGCGTGCAGCTAGTACAGAAAATGGAAAGACAACAACAACAACGTGACTAATGCAAATGACTGTTTCGCTGGTGTTTTTTTATTAGTGTTGTTTGAATACTTTCCCCTGGAATGTCACATGGCTTCTAAGAACCGGACCCCCTGTCTCAAATTACTAAAACACAAAAAGTCAATTATGGATAAACATCAGCATCTTTGAAGATGCCATTATGAGCTAAGCAGGCAAAGGGCTGATAGAAAGAAAATACTGCTACTGCATCCTATTGTTTGTTGGGCCAAAGCGCTCCATCAGGGATTAAAGTGGAGCTTTACATGTAAGTGAAATACAAATCATTGTTTGTTTTTGGTGACAGTGTCTGTCTGTGAGTTATTCCAGGTTACACTTAAGGCAAAGCTGCTCCAAATATGGCTCTGATAGGTCATTGCTCCATTCTTTCCTTAGTCCCAGCGCTAACCACATCTGTCATATAAACAGTCTGCAACTTGGCAGATGACAAAAAACCAAAACAACAGAGTTGGAACCAGACAAAAAAAAAAAAAAAAAAAAAGGAAAGTATGACTCATCTGGCCAATAAAAAGCCAACAGCTGCAGAAGCAGAGTTTACTTTTAGGGTAAATAACTGAAAGAAAAATCTAGATTTGGACATCATCTTGATAAGAGTGAGAGGAAAGTACAGCAAATTACTAATTTTCCCTCATTTAAATGAATTACACAGGAAATTAGGTTAAGTACTAAAAAAACTGAGCATAAAACTATGACCAGAGAAGGAATGTGGGACAGACTGTGTCTGAGGACTGAAACTAAAGGGCAATACAACCTTTTATTTGTAACAAGAACAAACATATAATGTATGTAAATGTGTTTTTATTCTGTATTCAATAATGTAGAGTTCTCTGGAGAGCAACAAAACAAGGATATGTATTCATTTCCTCAATAAACTGGGAACATTTTCCTGTTTTAGAGCAACAATGGTTCAGGTTACTGAAGGAAAACAGTCTTTCTGTTCATTGAATCTTTCAAGTATCTACGTCACCAGAAACTCCCAACGTCTGACCTCAGTGTGCTCTTCCTGCAGATTTCTCTGTAAATCCCCTGAATCGGCAGTGCTCACTTAAAAACTGCATGAAGAAGCTGATAATCTGCTCAGTCCTCTACTCAAAGTTAAACACAGTCAGCAACATTCCTCGAGTAAACTGGGACCAGGCAAATTAAAAAGTCATTGACCCAAACATCCAGCTCTAGGTACTCAATGTAGGTTTGGAAAAGCAAAGGCCTTTATTTTATCAGTACTGGCAGTTGTTCAAATTTCCTCAAGGTTAAAGGTGTAAAACGTTGTTGTTTCAAAGTCTCCAATGGCATACAAGTCCTCTGCCACCTGGGGCTTCCTCTGACCCCCATCAGCACCCGTAGACATCCCACAGTGGGGGCGAGCTGCCAGGGACTGATAACTGCATATGTGAGATGGGCTTAATGGACAAGAACACTTTCTTACTTACTTTGTTTTGGGGTTTTCATGTAAAATATTTAAAGTACAAAGGCTGCCGTAAAAAGATCAATCAACAATTAACAAAGTGATTTATGGTGAATTGATGGAGATTAGAAAACGATTCTGATTTGTTTTTTTTACCATAATCAAGCCCTAATATAAATTATAGGGTTATTTTAGCACGTGGAGGATAACACCATCATAAACATCATCATAATAATGATGTTTCCATTAACAGTTTGGACCGCTGCAATTCCCAGTGTCTATTCATTTTAACTCTTCAACATAAACTCTTCATCGCACTAACACATTACAGACACACCAATATGAGCCACCACTAATCATAACTTCATTACAATTCATTGGTGTTACAATGAAGCACCCACGCTCTCAAAGTACTGGATAACTCATGCACACAAAATCTAGTTTAAGTGCAGGCTGTACAACCATTGTCAGCAATCAAAGTCCTCATTTATTTCAGTAAGACTTTCAGCAAACAAGCAAAAAAGCATATCCCGCTTTGTCTAAATGTTGCATTATCATTACTTATAATCCAATGGTGAAAATTAGCACTGCTGTAAGCCTTCCAGACTTGTCAAATCCTGTCTGAGAGATTATACTGAGCAGTGTCTGTCAATATCTCTGCAATCTTATGGATATATTTCTCAAACAGGCCTTCCTGGATCGCACTTCATACGCCTGCAGCGATACACCCACACCAGCACAGACCTGCGCATGTTTTGATCTGCAGTTCTGCTTCCTGTCACCGTGCCCTCTATACTCAAGAAAAACATGGATCTGATGTGGGGCAACATTTTTGGCTTTTGCCTTGTACAGCAGGCCTTCTGTAAAACCAACAAAGGATTAGCAGAAGACTGGAGCGTCACCTTCCGTCACGTGTGTGCGTGTTCATGCCAAAATGTGCGACATGCACGAAGAGACTCACAGCCCAACTATGCACCAGCTGTTAGGAAATCCTGGCACTCCTCCCCAGCCACACCCCAAACACAAAGCATGTCTGTGTGAGAGAGAGCAGGGGGGAGATGTGGGAAAAGAGTAACAAATGAAAATAAAAATGAGAGGTTATAAAAAATGAAACAAAAAATATATTTAAAAAAAATTCTTCTACAGCAGAAAATCCTAAACGTTTTCTCTGTGCCCGGCTGAAATTTTTAAGAAAGTGTAAAAAAATTTTAAAAGGGGGAAGACGGTGACTCTGTAAATCTATAAGGTGATAACAAAACAGGAAAATCTGCTTAGTCATGTCCCCTTTAAACGACAGAAGATGTTGAAAGGTGGATATGACGAGACGGTTACTCCACTGACGGCTATATTTAGGCTGAGCGAGCAAGATGGACCATCATGAGGAAAATATGCACTCAGCTTTAATGCGCAATACGTTTTTGTAGGACAACATGCAATAGCCCCTCTGCAGTCATCCGCAATATCCTAACTTGGGTTGGGGCGAACGCACGATCTTGTCTGTATATCACTCAGCTAATTTCACAGAGGTTTTTGATGCTGTGAAGTTTTGTCTGTAAGCAAGTGATTACCTAGCTGTTAGCCAGGATAATCCTGGATAATCTCCCTATTTGACACTCAGAATGACCATAATTTGCGAATGATACTAGTAAGTATGACCTGAATATAGCAATTTAGCCCATAAAGTCAATGTATGTAAGATCAGTTTTCCCAACTTCTACACAAGTGTTTTTGCAAACCACAGGAGTCTCCCCTCGCCAGGGCGACACAGCTCAGGAATTTATCTAAAAGCAGGAAAAGTATCCATGTTCCCTGCAAGTTTCAGAAACTCAGCTTTGATCACGTCTAACTCATTTGCGTGTGGATGCTGATAAGTCTGTACTGAGTCAACATTGCTCACTAATTTCTTAAAAATAAACAGCTAAAACAGCCAATCCACTGCACAGTGCTGCTCTCTACTCCAGCTGTATTTTAAAAGAATAACAATAACAAGGCTGACGCATTCATTTTTATCATTAGGGGTGCTAGGGTAAATATTTCCTTCACGACTGCAATAAATATGCAGATCCAAACACACCCAGATTAAGATAAACGCTGGCACAACACCCCACGTTTCTTTTCACAACCAAATAAAAACGCATAAACACTTGAAGCAGGGCAGAGCAGGGCAGAGCAGCCGAGGCCTTTCTGCTCCTTCGCATTGTTTTCATTCTGGGCTGCAGAGCACAGCCCCGCCCTCTGGCACTTCAAAAGAACAGGGAATCCCCACCCATCCCATGTCGTATGAGCACACACAGATGAAGAGAGAGAGGAGGAGGAAGAGGACAGAGCCACTGGGACATGGAGGGAAACAGTTACACTGCTAATGCAGCAACTTCCTATGTCTGTGTTTTGAAAGGCAGAACGCAGTCGGGCTGCATCAAACCAGGTCACTGGAACATTGGACTAAGAAGAGAAGACGTTTGGCTGAGTTTGCCTGAAATTTTCCACAACGTTCATACTCATGGTCCCACCCAGGAATTACCCAACACAGCCAAATTTGTGTGACTCAAACCCAACCATAAATCACGAGGATGGCTCCAACCTCTATAAAAAAGCCGAATATAACCAGAGTACTGCACAGTATAGAAAAATCATACCATTAGTCATGCAAACGAATTCCCTCTCATTACAGTCTGACATGTAAGCAACTCCGCAGCCATCTCATAACAACCTGTTTCACAAGCTTCCAGTTGATAGTAGTGTAGGTTGTTTTACGAAACAAAAGCATAGACTCGAAAAACAGATCATATATCTCTCATATCAGCTTCTCATCTCTGGCTCTCTGTTAATGAAAGTTACAATCTTTCTCTTCACATACAAAGTCCTGATTTGCCAGGTTCGATCGCCTCTTGAAGACCAAGCACCGTGTTTCACAAAGAGTGAAGGTTGACTTGTGGTTTCCCCAAATTGTTCAAAAGTAGAAAACCTTTCAGCTATCCGGCCTCTCTTCCTTGGATCCAGCTCACAGTTTGGATTCAGGACACAAACACGCTCTCTCTGCTTTTAGAAATGAGCTTAAACCTGGTGAATGTGAAACCGTGTTTTAGTTATGCTGCTGCAGGCTGACACACTCAACATTTGTCCTGCACGCCCCTCTCTTTCACTCCCAGTCATGTACACGCCACCATTTCACATCATTAACTTCTGCCTGTTCTCTCCAGTTCTTGTAGTTGTTCACAGTCTCTCTTTGCTCCTCTTCTCTGGCTTCAACCGGTCATGACTCTGATAGTTTAACAGCTTCACACAAAGACTTAAACGATCTTTGATCATGTGGTTTACCTTCACTAGAGTGAGCACCATAAAATACCATCTTTTGCCATGAAACTGGCTGCACAGCTGTATTTGCTTCTACAGCCACATCAGTTTAAGACTTTTTCCTAAAAAAAAAGAAAAGTAACAATTTGCTCTAAGTGCACATCTCTTTTCAGCTCAGTCATTTTCTGAAGCCTCTGTTCCCCGTCCACGACTCCACATTACTGCTGGTATGTGGATTCAAACACCAGAAGATGACACAAATTATCTACTTGATGTTCTCATGGAAAATGGACACATGAGCTTTTATTCGGTACTCAGTAACAACCCCACCTGCTGGATTTCATTTGTGTGTTTTGATTCCTACAGGCTTCACCTTTGCCCCACTGCTATTCGCGTTGGTCAGCTTAAATGTAATAAATCAATCAAATCAGGAGTGCAAAACTCAACTCTTTGGTGTCAAACACTCAGATTGCTCTTTACACTTAGTTACACACAGCTGGCTTTGCTACTCTTTGGTATGTGTGCTGTCAAACACAGGGGGATATTTTTAATGTGGTTAAACACAGAAAAGTCACCTGCTATTATCCCCTGCTGTTTTTTTCCATGACATAAACAGTGACTCCACTAACCATTATTTCTAGACTTATTTTCTTGGTTCATGGTTTATACTGTAACATATCGGGAAAAAAACACTATCAATCAAGGAAAGAGTGTAAAACTTCCACATGGGAACTCCTCGAATCATCAACTGTTTTGCATGTTGGCTTGAAAATAAGCTTTTTTTGTTATTTTAAATACTTAATCAATTATGGCAGTCAGCCAGAGGAAAGCATGATTCAAATCAAAACACATAATGCACATTATCAGCACGCTATGCAAAGGTCTGAGTCTGACACTCAAATATCAGCTCTGTCTTTATCTCCACAGGAATTTGGTTTGCCTGTCCTAAACCTCCAGCCTGTCGGTTTACCACGCTGACCTCATTTCTTTGCTGTAGCGACAGGCATTTCAAACCTCTCCTTCGATCACTGCGCTCATCTTTAAAGCAGCCAGCAGTAGTCTGAACTTTTGATGCCTGTGTTTGAGGTCAACCTAATTTGATTGCCATATGATTAAAGACCATAAGCTGGCTGCTAAATAATAAACAGTATTTTAGCAGTGCCATGTGGCAGGATCATGTTGAAGTAATTTTGCTGAATGATTTCTGAATGATGCTGTCCAGGAAAAAATAAATAAATAAATTTATTGTGTATTATAACATTCAGTAATCACATTCAAAGCTTTACAGGCTGCAGACTGTGAAAAGCAGAGCAAAGATAAGCAGCGGAAGAACAAACCATCTGATTTTCCAGCTTATGTGGATGAACAGATTACAGGACAATGGAGTACTAAGACTGCACAAAAAACGGTATGTGGTTTCTTTCAAAAGCACACATGATAGTATTGTTGCATAAGTCCAGTGCTGTCGTTTCACTTTATGCCATCGTTTACATTCACAGTGGATGACCAAAATGCCTTTTTTCACCTTACAGGTTTTCTATAGTAAAGATATACGAGCCATGAACCTTGAACGATAATTAGGTTCCATAAGTTTGTTGAGTGTTTATCAAGAAGTCTGCGCCATTGTTAATTTCAGACCTCAATCACTAATGTCTTATTCCATCTTACATGTTTAGTAGCATTTTAGATAATCAGATGAGCCATTGTGAGCATGCTGTTGGTCAGAGTGGGACGTAAAAATTCCCTTTTAACGGGAAAAAACTCCAACATAACCAGGCTCATGGAAAGCAGGAATCTGCTGCAACCAGTTGGGGGTAAGGAGGAGGAGGACAAAAAAAATCCCCCAAAATCTAATCAGACAATTTAATCAACGTCACCCAGCTGGACATTGACATCTTAAAGAACCTAAAAAAAGGTAAAGTGGTCTGAGTTAAAACTAGCTAGAACTCCGAGCCAGCTGCAAAACAACAGCCTCAAATGAAATAGGTTTATATTTGCTATTTGATCAACGTACAAACACTGATGTAACACTGTTGTAAGTTTAATAACTTATTTTGTTATGAGAATATTTTGCATTGAATCAAAGTTTGTGATTGAATAACTAACCAGAAAGACACAGCAGTCTTTTTAATCAGACACTTTGATCTACGTGCTGGGAGCGTGTTCAGTACTGCACAACAGAACATAAAAGGGTGAGTATTTGTTTGAAATAGCTGGTAATGCTTATATCACATGTGAACTGTACACATCCTCATAGGAGTCAAGTGCAGGTGTCAGAGTAAGTACACTGTACTGTAAGTACATAAATAAAAATCAGGGGTTATGATTATCTTGAATTTTCTTCTTAATTTTTGCTTCCTGTCGACATTGGTCTCTACATCTTTTTGTGTCCAACAATGCTGAGAGAACAAGGTGAACAGTGTTGGTTTGTCTTCAGAAAGATAAAACTGTAGCAGGCATTCTTGGCCTGCCAACTATGAGCTGGTGCCCACACTGCCTATCAAGCCTCATTCCAGGCATATTTCCTAGGAGGGTGAGAAATAGTAGACAAGGAGCTCCAACAAAATCTATACTTCACAGATGAACACAGCTAGTTCACTCACTATTAAAATAATGCATTATTGAGGTTCAGGTTTGCTGCTTTTATAAAAACAACGATTAACCAAGAACACTCAGACTTCTTAAATGTGAAGATTTCATACATTTTTCCAATATCCATGTTTTGTTGTGTTGGTTAGACAAAGTAAGCAATGCGAATATATCAACTTCAGCTTTGAGATGGGCATTCTATGTACTAACTAAATAATCTCTAGTTGCAGTCCTACTTAAATAACCAAGAGTTCACCTTATCTTTGCTCCCGTGTGCCTTTCTGACGCTTTGCTTCCAAAGCACGGGACGCAGAGCCTTCAGAGATCAGAACCAGCTCCCAGTTTGGATTTGGGAGGCAAACACCCTCTCGATTTTTTAAGAATAGGTTTGAAACTTTTTGATAAAGTTTATAGTTGAGGCTGAACCAAGTCACCCTGAATTATCACTTATTTATGCTACGATAGGCTTGGGCTGATGCAGGACTTGCCTGTCTGACAGAAATACTTGAACAAATTAACAATTAATCAACTCAAAAAGAAACAACCCTTGTTTCTAGTTTCTTACATGCCCAGATTTTGGTCTGCTGCTTAAATAATTCAGTATGAAGATTTAATGTTGCCCTTTGAGAAAAGAACAAGCTAAGAAAACTGTTTCACTTTTTCCTCTATGATGTCTCAGGACTTGCAGTGAGCTCCTAATCATTTAGTTTGGGGGTTAATGTGACATAGGTGACGTAGATAAACTATCTTGCATGACAGGCAGTGACAGACCGTGTCTGTTTCAGAGGTCAAAGTTCACAGCTGATTATGTCCCACTGTTGCCGATTATCACTAGGACATGTAAATACTTTAACATCCTTTCACTGGTTTCCCATTTTCTTCTTAAACACAAAGTTACTTAAAGGTTCCACAGAGAAAACATGCGGTTTCCACACAGCTGCTCTAATCCACTGATCTTTCTGTGTGCAGGTAAGCTTTTATTCTTCACCTATTGTTATTGCCGTTGTTGCCGGGCATCATTTTTGCGTGATAATGGATGTGTTGATGGATTGCTCTGTGACGGGAGGGGGGCCGTGTTTGGGTCTGCCTGGCATCCTGCCATCCACTCAGCCTCTTACAGTTCCTACTCTGGCATCATCATCGATAATAGTAAATGTGACAGCAAAATGGAAGCCTCTTCATTACAGTGTCAGCGGGTTTCAAATCACAGAAGCCTTGGAAAGGATGGCTGATGAACTGTGCAGTTTGCAAGTGTGGAAAAACACAGGTATACAGTGTGAACGTTTGTTACTGTTATAAGTAATAATAAGTGACAGCTATTAATCTGTTAATCTCTTATTACAAATCTCTTATTATAAACATGATAGGGTTGAAGAATTGGATGAATGCTTTAGTATTTATTGGACAATTCCTTTGTGTTATTTTTGTACCTCCTTCATACTTTAACACACAAAGAAGGATGCGCCTCATTTGTTTTTGTTGTATTAAAGTAGAAAGGAAGGCTGTACACAGACAAGAGTGGAGCTTATCTTCATGTAGAACTATTAATAGTGAACGTAGTATTGTAACTACTGCTACTACTAACAAGCTAACAAGCGATCCTTGAGCCCGTGCTTGGTAAGTCAGCCACGGTCTGCTAGCATAAAGTTTGGACACAAGATGGCCAGAGCTTTGGTATCTGAAAAATGAAGCTAATGTAAAAAGTCCCTTAATATGAATTCTAATGGCCAGCAGGGGTTGACTCCTCTGGTTGCACAAGTCTAATTGTACAGAGGTCTATGGGAAGGCACGAATTTGGCTCAGTTGATCGATGACCTCGGTAAACACATTTCTAATAAGTTTATGGTCTCATTTAATGGTCAGCATGACACTTTTTTCTTAATCATTTCCCCCAGTCAAAACGAGGGAAAGTCAAAAAGAAGGATTGATAAGTCACTACAGGATGAGCATGCAGTGCAGAGATCTATCAAGTCCTCATCAGGATTCAAATACACACACCAAGGTGCTCAATATGCTAATCAGGCCATTGATTTCTTTCTTAGAAAAATCAGTGGCCCTATAAGTATCTCTTTTCTGTCACTGTTTTCCCAACATCTCACCAATGAGTAGTTACAAAAAGCTTTCCTCCTCCTTGAGCCTAGTCCTACCAGAGTTTTTCCTGTTAAAGAGAAGTTCTTCCTCTCCATCATCACCAAGTTCTTGCTCACAGGGGCTCATCAGATTTTATCAGGATTTTATTCTGGCTCTATATAATAAAAACAGAATTGAACTGAAGTACATTATGACATTTTTAACCCAAAAGGACACTAGACGTCAGAAAGAACATTGACAAACTAGACAATCAATTAAAACAAAAATGATATTCTCTCAACATTATGAGCACATAAAAAGATGCTTTCATGTGACCTTCTCCAGTAAAGGAAATTACAGACCATGACATTACGTTTTTTATGGATTTCGTTAAGCTTGATAATGAGAAACGAAAGAAAAAGCATCATGGGAGAACACTGTGCTCTTAAGGATTATCTGCCACCTCGGGCCAAACGAACAAATTTGCAGAGTTCACATCGTTTCTCAGTTCTCATTGGAACCTGTGTGCACATGCCCAACACTAATCTCCACTCCTGGTATAATGGGAAATAGTAATGTCACATTTTATGAGTAAAGATCAGGTAAACGGAGAGAATGACAGCTATGTTAAAGACATGCAGTCAGTCTGCCTCCTGCTTTTACACACTAATTTCGTAACAGACAAATACACCAAACATCTCAGGAATGAACAGAGAAATTGAAAAATAGAACAGGTTTGATGACTCTCCTAAAAAGCTTCAGGGGCACACTGGGTTGTGAAGTCACACGTAGATTAATTGGCTGACATCTCCAACTTCTTTGGACATTTAAAAACACTGAAATGAGCCTAACGCTGACTAAATCCTAGGACTGATGATGTGGACCGTCAACAAAAGGGCAGAATGTGACCTTTCCAGGGGCTATTTATGAGGCCCCCATTAACAAGCAACAAAATTTGTTTTGCCCAGTCAGGGTATCAAATGTCAGACATGCTGCAGTCTGGATGCCATTTTGATCATTCCATGGACAATCTGAGAAATACCTCCAAGTAGGTGATGTAACAAACAGACCAGACAATGTGTGCACAACCTGCCCTATATTTAGATGATGTGCCTGCTAGGTCTTCATGAAGACCTAGCAGAGATTCAGCCAATAAAATCTATGCTGTTCAGCAACTTTTATGCATTTTATTATTAACGCTCAAGAATTTAAGTGGAATTAAATTAAAATGTATGGCTAAAACTTCTGGTCAACCAATCTGCAATAAACTGCAGCAGTCTTTCCTTTGAGGAAAACAAATGTCAATACCGTTGTACCATCTTGCACGCAAGACTTCAGAAAATATCCCAAACATGGAAATTACAGGGCGTTTGTCTGATCCTATAATTTGACTGGACATACAAGCATGTGAGCTGGGATGTCTGTCAAGTATTTTAAGTAGGGAAGCAAAAAGGACCCAAAACAAAACAAAACAAAAAAAATCAGTGGGCAGAGCTGCAGGGAAATTAGTCATCCATGTCAGCCATCTTGGCAGACATCCTATATTTGGTGTTGACTGTGAGAACTCCTGAGAGAATAGGAAAGCAAATAAACCATAACAAGACTGTGATAATATACGGACTATAACAACACTGCAGTACATACCCATGGTGGCAGCTCTGTGGTTGGCACACTTTGCTTCACCGCTTTCTCCTCCTGCTGCAGGAACGCTAAGGCACGGTTTACCCTGTAGTCCTTGTTGCCATAGTTCTTCCTCCAGTAGAAAAGCATTGCAAGTCCAATCAGAACCCAGCTAAAGCTGAATTCAAAATATCCCAAGACATAGATGGGAAATATGAGGGCAAAAGTCTTGGCAAAGTTAATCCACATGTGAGTGACATCTGTCAGGGATGATTGCTGCTCTTCGGCCAGCTCTTCTGGGGACAGAGGTGGACCCACTGTACTTGTGGGGGTGTTAGGTGCTGCAATGGGGCCATTGGCTTTGGCACCCTGTCCAGCTGAACCGTCCATTTTGTTACTCATTTGCCCTCTGGAAAAACAGTAAATTACAGGAAAATGTTAGTGCTCATTCACACGCTACAGAGCAGAAGCAGACAAAGCTGTGTTTTTTTACTACAGAGAAAAGGCCTTGTGGCTGCAAGATTTCCATCTGCATAAACCAAATTCTAAGAGATGAATGCAGACACAGTTATGCCCAAAGGAATAAAACAACTTTAAACTTGACAGTGTCACAAGAAACTGTGAAACGATCCCCTCAAATGAACACCACGATTGCTATGTAGTCATTTTTTTTAAATTAGAGATTGACTTCAGTAATTAAAACTGGATGAGAAATATTGGTTTCCCTCCTGTGAAATAAAAGAATTCAGTAATAACAACCACAATTTCTATGTTCAAAAGTAAAAACTAGAAGGTTTTAGGACCAAGTACAAAAAGTGCAACATTTATTTTAATGTAAAGCATTGGTATATATATAAAAATGTCCAATTCAGTAGTAATGGGCCTTTTCCAGAGGATCCATGTTGTCTTAATTCCCCTTCAACAAGCAGGCTGTAGTAGCCTGCATGCAAATGACAGAAAAATACATTAAAGCTGCAAACTAATCCCCGTTAAACAAATCTGTACAAGAAGGGAAAATCTTCTTTTTGGCCTGCAGTGTAAATCAATACAGACTACAGGCTAAGCTGTCGTTTATCTTTTTCTCTCGCACAAAACTCCCTTACAAAAATGCCCATTTTTTGTCTCTAAGGAACAGGGGGAGAGAACGCTTTAGATAGAAACGAATTTATTACCTGTTGGAAGACAATTAGAGTCACTCTTTAATTCGGCATGTATTCATTGCACCTCCTCGCATTTCTACGGGAGTATTTTAACTTTGAAAAGTGCCTCAACCGTCCTCGCTTCAGTCTTGCGCTGCCAAAACACTGCAGTGGATGACACCGACAAGTGTGAAGGCGTCATTAAAGTACACTCTTTACTGCTAAATGTGTTGTTTTATGTGGCTATATGCGAGCCGAATAAAAGAGCATCAATGATTAAATCAGAGTGTACCTACACGATTCATAAAAACGTACATAACTTGACTGTTAAATAGTGCAAGACTTAAATCCTCATTTCTTGGATGGAGTCTGACACCACAGAGTGACACGTATTAGGGCTAGGACTTCACCTACCAGTACTACGTGCATCAAACACCAACGAAAAACAACTTCTTTTTCTTCGCTTACCGCCAAGGAAGCGTCACACTCACCGGTATCCACCTGCGACATTCGCTGCTCCTTGAAAAATGAATTAATAATCACTTTGACAGCTTCATCCACTGCATGCCGAGAAGCTCAACTCTTAATAACCCTGCTCCCCGTCAGCACATCCTACTGTGAGGGCGAGCAGTCCGCCTCAGCAAGCCTGCAGGAAACTGTCATCGCGGGAAAGAGGTCAGCCTCCTTCAGGGAGGGAGCGTCAAACCGCACAGCACAGCAGCAGACACGGGTGCCACCCGGTGGCGGAAAATCCACCACAGACATCGAAAGAAAACTAGTTTTAAATGATAAGATTCAAGTTTGGAAAATAAAATTTCAAACAGACTTAGTTTAGCATGGTAGTGACGGATTAGAAGCAGTTGAACTGACCATTTTACTTTCGCTATTTTCATAAAGTGCTCACAGATAAAGTGTTACGATTTTTTTGCCAGTTCAACACTGGTTTACCGTTGTATACATAGAGAAAAGTGATTGTATATAAAATAGTGACTATAAAAGTGTCACATGCCTAATCTAGATTTAAAGCCCTCCTTGGCATCTCCTCCCAGGTCTAAGTCCAGCTCATATATTCAACCATCAGGTATAACGTTATGTGGCTGCAAGAAGGAGAAAACTGAAACGGCAACTTAACGGTGCCGACACCGCCACCTGGGGGTGGGGTTACACCCCAGGAAATATTAGATTAACCAGTGCAAACGTTTTTTGCGAAGGCACACAGGTTTGTTATTGACAAAGACAGAGGCGTGGCAATCAATAATTTATTAAACAAAATAACTGAAAATTAAGACTACAAGACATTTAATTAAAACGCCAGATATTGCTTAAAAACAACAAAATTCACTGATTAATTCAGTTAAAGACAGGCAACTCGGAGAGGCCAGGGAAGAGTGCCCAAGGGGTGCTACCAGATACCCGCGATTCGCACTGCAGTTCTCGCTGCAACTTAAATGGGGTTTTATACTCATATTCAGGTGTTTATCCTCAAATGCATGAGAGAAAACCTCACCAAAAGTGCTTAATCTCCCCCAACATACTGCAGACAAAACCTTTCTTGAGGGTTTCCTGGACTTAGTACCAGTCAGCTCAGCTATTAGACAATGCAAAGGAGCAGCCAACTAGGCAAATCTTTCAACAAAACAGCAATAGCAGATTGCAGAGCCAAAGAAGGAAACCGACTCCACTTAGAAATGGTTTCTATTTTATTGGTGTTTGTAGGCACACACAAATAGCTCGAAAAAAGGAACACTGTTCCAACTTTACTTTGAGACCTTCTTCCTGCAGATGGCCCAGCACAACGTCCAAACAACTCATATTCTCCTCTACTGTAGAAAGAACACAATGACATCATCCAAGTAGAGCAGTAATGACCGACAGTGCTGGTCTCCAAAGATTCTATTCCTTAATTTCTGAAATGTACTCAGGGCATTACACAACTTAAAAAGGCATTCTATTCCACTCAAACAGCCTAAATGGAATACAGAAGGGGACTTGGTTATAACCTGCTGCAAGGTCCAAACTTGAAAACCAGCTGACACCTGACAAAGCATCAAGGGACTTGTCAATACCGGGTAAGGGGAAGGCATCCCTGTGGGGCACCCCCTAGTGTCAGAATACACAATGCATCGTAGTTTGCTGTGTATGGGGCATAGCCTGGACCGGTCAGGGTGCCCATGCTGACCCCCGTCCACAGACCAAAGTGCCACAATAATGTGAGCATGTCAGAACTGGAACACGGAGCAAAGGAAGAAGGTCTGGTCTGATGAACCCTTTTTTTTATACCACGTGGATGGTGGTGTGTGGATGTTCCACTTGAATTATACTTCTGCATCAGGTCTATGTTATAACTTACTGAAACACTATTTTAAAACTACGCCGCAGCCTTCTAGTAACCTGACTGTGAAATGATCAGGACCCACCAGGCGTTTGATTGTCAGTTGCAGTTCTTTTATTATGACCCACAGCGTTTCCCACTGCTTCGACACCTTGTGTTGAACCAGGAAGCCAGCTTTCCAGCTCCCTCCCACACCACACACACTGCTCCTTCCCAACTCCAGACACTAAAAGAGGGGAGAGCTCATTAATTACAATCCCTCTCACCTGTCCCCTCTGACCTCCTGGCAATGAAGGAGGGGCACTGAAAAACGTAGAATGAAAAGTTTTGTTAGTCTTTTAAATTTTTTTTAATTAATTGGTGTCCCTTATTAATCGAATAAAGTAAGTAAATAAGTAAACCGGCTATGTGACTGAACTTTCCTAAAATAGTAGAGGCTGTGTTGATGGCGCTTTCACCACTTACAAATGAAGTAGAATCGTGTAGTCCACGTAGGTCATGTAGGTGACTGTAAATATACAAAGTGTCATAGCAGAAAAGAAAGAAATGAGAGGAAGAGAAGGAAAATTAAGGGAAGTTGATTTGTTAAATGTCTTACAAAAGAAACTTGTACAACAGTTTTGCTATCAGCAGTTCTTAAAGCCATAGTTTCACATGTGACACTATATCTTGCACATTTCTGTTGCACTTTTCTATTGCACTGTTGTGCCTGCATCGTTCTGTCTGGTGTTGAACTGTCTTTGTTGTGTTTTGGGTTCATTTTTTTATTTTTTTGGGCAATTTTTGCAGTTTTTGCAGACTTGCACTTTATGTAGTCTTATGTTGATTGTCTACTATATGTCATATGTAGCTCATTTCACTGTGTACTGTACGACTGCACATGGTTGGAATGACAATAAAGCCACTTGACTTGACTAACACTTGACTAACATATTTAAAAATATACTTATCACAACTTAATGCATTACCTTTAATTCCAGAAACAGCCCGTGAGAATGGAGCAGCAGCTTCTACCTCTCCAAATGATTCACATGACGTGACACAAGCTGAACTCAGAGTGGCAATCAAAGGTTACCTCAAGCAATCATTTGTATCAATAGTAGTTTCAACTGGAAGCTCAGCAGCACTACCATCAAGTACAATTTAGCTGAATCAGTGATTCTTAACTGGTGTGCCATCAGGAAAGCAAGACATTGTGAATAAGCTAGTGCATGTCAGGCTGATGAACTATCACTTTGAAATTGCCTCTTAATTTAAAAAAAAAGGTTGTTGATAATCATTTATATGGCTATGGATGCAATCAGCATAGTACTATTTAATCACTGTATATATCCACAAGACCATTGGACTTCCTTATAATAAAATCTCTAATTTTTCCCTTTGGTGACATCAAACGAACACTAATAGAAAATGGATTTAGACTCTTTCACAATTAGCAAAATAACTGCAGTATTTACTGTTATCATGGCATGATGGCAGTGAAGAGAACATAAACACTAAATGTCCTTGGGGTGGTGAGAAGGATGAAGAAAGTTAGTGTTACAAAGCTAAGATAGCATTTTTAAGCTTTTTATGCCTCAAGAATCATAAATACGTGAATAAAAATTAAGTAAATGATGTACTCTGAAGCTCGATATTCCAAGGAAAAATCATGTAACCATAAATGAATCGTTGATAGGTATGCTGAGAAGTTAGGGTTGAAATTTGAGATTTCAAATATTGCAGACTTATGCCATAAGACATATTTTAGAATTTTATAAAATGAGGTATATGAACAGTTCATTACTGGCCACCATAAGGTCCACTCCAGACTGCTGTAGCTGTTGTGGCCAAATTATTTGTTGAAAAAAAAAAAAAATCAAATGATGAATGAGAGCTATAAAGAAATGAAGGTCTGCTCATAGTGACTGCTTACGTATATCTATACTCAATACTCTATATCAATACTCTTTTTCTGACAAAGCTGTATTTTTGCTCAGTGTATATAGCATTTGTATTCTATTTTTATCCTATTGTTTATGTCATATTATTATATTTTATTCTATTGTATATAGTATTTTATTTTATTCTATCCTACTCTGTACAGTTGTGTACAGTATCTTATTCTTATTCTATTCCAGTGTTCTCTAATTTTTGCTATATAACTTTGCACTGTCCACTTTCTGCTGTAACAAAACAAATTTCCCACGTGTGGGACTAATAAAGGTTATCTCATCTTATCTTATATGGCACACAGTTCTACACCCTAGGTTGTAGAACTCCAGGGTGAGGCCCCGGTAACCCTATCCTAGGCAAGGTAACCAGGTCCCTTGTTGTAGTTTTCTTCATACGGATTTTATGACTTACTCTTTGTTTTGGTTTCTCACCCAGGACCAATTTGGCTTGGCGGACCTATCAGGTGTAAATTGCCCACAACAATATGCTTCCTGGGATTATCCAGGTGCACAAAGCTCTCCCCTACAATAAGGTGGAAATTCATAAAACTGATTGCCACGCTTGTGCCTTAGGATTACCTTGTTGTCAGGGGTGTCACTGCTTAGACTGCTGTTCACACAACGGATATATGTATGTATGTATGTATGTATGGATGGATGGATTTTAAAATTTCTTTGTGTTAATCCATAAAAAATAGAAAAAAATACGACTTTTGTTTGCTATCTAAACAACTGAGATGCCTTTTACCAGTATTCCAACTTCGAATGGTGCAGAATACACAGATAAGCACAAGCAATCTAAATAAATTTATTTAGTCACCCTAACCTTTGCATGAAATATGAATGGAAGCAAACACAAACAGCACAAACACAATTTCCATAATAAAAATATGTAAACTATGTTTGCTCTTATAATTCATTGATATATTTTATGCATCTTTGTATGTATTTTTTTTCCCTATGAACCTGATGTGACACTAAAATAGCCAATGAAGATATAATACAATGTGCTTGTCTTCCGGGAGCCAATCCCTTATAGTAATCTTATAGCCTAAACCCATTAGTCAGCATTATTTAGAGCAGGTAAGAAAACTGCCCAGATAAATGAAGATAGTTTTAGCAGCCTTATGAGGTCTAGTGGAAGAAATTTACCTGTGCAGTTCATCGCTGCTCTCAGTGCCTACTTGGGCAGCAGGCAGAAACCATTTCTCCACTAGAGGTCATGAAAGTGTTGTAAACTGAAGCATCACAGCTACTGTAGACACACGTGTAGACAATCTGGTATCAGGTGACAAAAAATTAATTAACTTTTTCTTCTTATCTTAATAATTAGCATGTTTCAGTGCCAATCTTCAGTCTTATATAGCGCCTTTCTACTCTCCTGAGCACTTAAAGTGCTTTAACTTGTGCATTCACCTATTCACACAAGCACATTTTCTAAGTGGTTTCTAACTAACATTCACACACACATTCATACTCCGATGGATGCATCGGAGAGCAATTTGGGGTTTGTATCTTTGGCAAACAGACTAGGGGAAGCCAGGAATCGAACCACCAACCTTCCAATCAGCAGATGACCTGCTCTACCGTCTGAGATACAGCCACCCCAAACATGAACGCTTAACATGAAACAGTTAAAGACACTTGGAGGACATTCCATAAAGTTGGTCCTGCATATGATACAATGGGCTGGTGTTTTGAATATTATATTAAAAAAAAGAAACAAACACCCCACTCGCCCTGCGGGGAGTCTTTATCCTTCAAGCTGAGGTCCTTTGTAAGAGGTCGGGGAGCTTGAGGGTTGCTAGATCTCCTGTTTCTACGACTGTGCTCTTGACAAAGGATGCACAAAGATCTTGGCTGCCGTTTCTGGATCTGTTAAATCAGTCAGAGAGAGGTGAACAAAATCTCATTTAATGTCTTACATTAATGTAATACAGGCCTAACATTTATGTTACATTCATACATTGTAATGAATAAATCAGTTATTTCTTCATTATATGGCATTAATGATATATACATTATTAAGGTGTATTGAATTATGTATGACAGTCACACAGTCCAGCGGGAGAGACGTGAAGGAGAAAGAACATGTAAATGCAGCAGAATAAACAAACAGAAAGAAGTGAGTTTTAATTAGACGTTCCATTTACTCACAAGTGTAGGTGTTTGTGTCTGCAGGGATATTAGAGGAGAGGAGATCGAGTTAAAAAAGTAATGAGAATAAAGAAGCAATATGTAAATGCTCAGAAAGTAGCAAAGGTTAGTAAATAGATATAAAAAAAGAAAAGGAAAGAAACGAAATATCAACAAAATAAGTTTTCTCTCTTTTATCGTAGAGGGAAATATAAATGAAATATACTATTGAAGTGATTTGGCACCATATAAATAAAACTGAACTGAACTGAATCACATTTGGCTGATACAAAAGGATATTTTTTGAAGGTGATGGTAAGCTGAATGTGAGGGACACTTTTTACAAAACGTCAACCCAGAGGTGACACAGATCCACAGACTATCGCCATTTCTTGACAACGTCACACTCTGGTGTCTTTTTCAGGACTGGGGATAATTTGTGATTACCTGAAATTGTCCCCACCACTAATCTGATACCAATACATGAGTTTATATATTTATTACAAAGTCTCTGAGTCCCACCTCTCTCAGCCAATATTGGTAATGAGATTAGTTTTGCCACTGGGCTGTAACTAGATCTGACAACTTGATGTGCATGTAGGCCAAGTGAGCATCCTTATTATAGGCAGTGTACATGCATTTAGTCTTGGGCTTGTTTTCAAGCCTCAGAAGAGCTACCCACATAAGACTTTTTCCATCAGAAGGTTAATGATACGCCGTGGTTTTATCCTGAGTTTTCTGTCCACATTTTATGACCGCCACTGTTTTCTTATAAGGAAATCCATATAAATAAAATAGATTATCTTGTGTTTATGCTGGTCTCACAGTCCATCTCCCACGTGCACTCTGATGCTTGGATACATCAGCATAGACCCCTTTTAGTTTGGGTCAAGATCCACTCTTCAGTTTAGGTCACTGCAGACCAAAGTAAACTGAGACATTACCATGAGCACTTTTTGCTCGTGAAAAAAAAAAGGTATATATGCCGTGATTGTCATTATTCTCATTTCATTTTCTCGACTGCTGGCGGAGTAATGGCAGACACGGATGATGAAAAGGAGGCAGAACAATGTGCTTCTCAAAATGAGGGTGGGAAACAAGCAATTTGCAACTCCACTGCAGCAAAGCAATACATATCCTGTTTGTGTGCACCGTTCAGGTTCGGAGAAAGAAAAGTGGTAAGAGGCAGGAAAGGAGCTCAAGCTCAAAGCCAAGTTCCCCTTGAGAAAAAATAGGTACAGCAGAAATAGTCTGTTTTGAATAATACTAACAATACTAATGATGGCATGATTTCTCGGTGCATTTCAAAACCATCAATTTATTTAAGATTGGGTTAAGTTTAAAGTTAGCTTTAGGTAGCAGTCCACATACTCACAGAGTATTTTATGAATAATTGCTGTGCGACCTTTTGGTTGGATCAATATGGTCTTGTTATTGTAAGCAAGTCCAGACCTGGATTTGAACCCTCGATATGCTCTGCCAAACACAGCGATATTACCACTGTATTATCAGCACAAAAAAGGAATACGAATAAAAATGTTTGTGACCCAAAAAGAATTCATGATCAATACCCCGTGTGGCGGTTCTTAATTAAAGAAAAGAACAGCAGGAAGACAGCAGCAGCATGTGACCTTTTTCTTCCTGTGAAGATTTTTCCATTTTGGTCCAACGCTGCCAAAAAAAAAAAAAAAAGCTTTCTCAAAGGTTAAGGAATAATTGCTGTTATGGTTAAAAGAAACGAAATATTGGTTGTTGGAAGGAGATGGTAAATTATCAGAGGTCTACTGAGTTGTTTTCTTTCTGCCTACATTCTTGTGTTATAAAACTGTCACAGAGCCTGTTCCTCTCCTCTTCCTTTCTCTGGTACACAGTTTTATCACTTAAAACATAAACACATTGTGATTGGGAATTTGGTGAAAGCAATGCCCGGAGGTTCAAACATTATGTTGACTTGGTAGATACCTGTGTCTGGTGTTTGGGCGTATGGGGCGTTGGACACTCTTATCTCCAAGAATAGTGCTACATGTTATTGTTTAGCAGGGCTTGCACAAAATTTCTAATTCTGCAAACTGTTTCATTAGCTTGAAGGAAAAAACCTTTTTTTTTCTTCTTATTTTTAAGCCTTCATCTCATACATACAGAATATATATCATTGCATTTAAATGCAAAACCGGTGTCTGTTTTCAGATAACAACCCTCTGTGCTGTTTTCAGTAATGAGAAAATTATGCACACTCCAAACCAGATTACACATTCAAGCGCTCTGTAAACTCACACAGAAAACTAATGCATGTAAGCTCTGTGTCCCTATGTAACATGGGGTTAGACCCCCTTTGCCTTCAGAACTGCTCGTTTTTTTGTGTGCCATCAATTCAACAAGATGCTGGAAACATCAGAATTTTTGGTCCATATGGATATGATGACATCACACAGTTACTGCGGACCTGTTGGCTGTACAGCTATGATGTGAATCTTCTGTTCCATCAGCTCCCAAAGGTGCTTTATTAGATTGAGATCAGCTGACTGAGGTGGCCATTTGAGCACAGTGAACTCCAACTGAATTCAAGACACTAGTTTGACATGAATGGAGGTAGTGGGTCATAACAGATAAGTTTGGCTGTTCATGAATTTAAAACTTCTGATTTATAAAGTTTCGTCCTTCAGTCCTTCTCTTGCACCATGACATCAATGCAAAGTTCATAACTGAGATAAATGATTGATTAAATTGAGCCTATTTTCATTAAATAACACGCCTGAAATAATCTTATTTTTTAATCAAATCCTGTTACATTAAAAACAATTTATATGAGCAAATTTATCAATACCATTGTCATTTTAATTAGTTTTTATCGTTACATCACATCATTTTTTCGGTGAGCTCCACTGAACCTTGGCCTGAAATCTTCAAGAGGAGAAGAGAGACTTTTAAAAGTAAAAAAAAAAAGAAAAAAGAAATAAATTAAAAGACAGGATGATGCATTCCCCCACATCTGTATCAGGAAGGCACATTTTGTGCAGCCAAACTGTTTAAAATCTGGATTATACACAAGCCATAAAGCAGCTGAAGCAGTTGGACGGCTGTTTTACATTTTTGTGCCTGCTTGTTGTAATGCACTGTTGATACTTTTGCTCACAGCAGAGCTCCCGATGGTCCCCGGCTTTGTGTAAATATGTGCCACTTCATCCTGGCTCTGCTTTCATTAGCTCACTATACAAGGTAGAAACCATGTACACAGCTGCGAGTGTATGTATAATGGAGGATTGAGGGGGGTTCTGGTAATCCCCACTAAATCCGGACGTAGAAGTTTGAAGCGACATTTTAGCTGAATGCATGACATGCTTCATCAGCCAGTTCCCCTTTAAAGTTGACCTTTAAAGACACTTTCTATAAATGCTATGTGCAGTGGAAAATCTACAGTGAGGAAGAAAAAAACTAGTGTGATGATTCCAGCTGGAATTACAATAAAAGCCGAACTTTGTGATTCTGTCAGGACTAGTGCATGGACTGGTCCAATATGTAAAAATGGTTACAGAACAGGAGCTATTTTGGGAAATATATAAAATATCATGCAGCTTACTTATCAGCATGAAACTCTTTCGGTTCCATTATGTATAAAATATCTGTCTCAAAAGCAAAAGTTGCATGTGAAAATAAAGTTAATTCTGTCTCCCATCATGCAACTGGGCTTAAAATGTACCCTGCTCCATGTCTGTCTGCCTCATATCCTAGGATGTCAGGTTATAGCAACTACAGAAATACTCTGATGATTCTGCAGTGGTTTGATGTATTAGTGATGGGCAGGAGGAGAACAGAGCACTAATGGTTGATTTTGTGGAGTGGTGTGGGAGAAATCATTTCCTTCTGAATGTGAGAAAGACCCGAGAGAGCGACTGACTTCAAAAAGTACAGCTACTCGGCCCGTGTCTCTCCTGAGGGAGGATGTTGGTGGTGTGAAGGAGAACAAGTGCCCACAGCGACTACAGTACAGGCTGAACTGAAGCAGCTCAACATAGAGGCAGTATACAAGGAGGAACTGAGCAGACTCTATTTCCTAAGGAAGCTGAGATCCTTCAGCTTGAGCAGCAGAATGATGGAGAGTTTCTATCACTCAGCTGTGGCAGGTGCAGTGTACTTAGCTGTGGTCTGCTGGGAGAACAGCAGCAGAGCAGGAAACACCAACAGAATGAATAAACTAATTAGGAAGTCCAGCTCTGTGACTGGCTGTAAACTGGACTTTCAGTGGTGGAGGGGAATGTGTGTGTGTTCTCTCGTGCTTGCCAGTCTTCCAGACCGGATAACAAGAATGTTCTCCACGACTAAGAGGAGGAGCTCCTCTTAGACATCATAGCAACCAAGCTGGATCGGCATAGCAGTCAATACTTCAGCATATAACAGGTTTGTTGTTGTAGGAAGGCCCCGGTACGACACAGACCAGACGTCACTGCGCTTGGAGTGCGAGTTTCCCTTTGTTTATATCTATATACAGAACAGAGGCTGTTTCAGCCTCGTCAGCTCGGCTCAGCCGGCTCCTTTTCAGCTGCTCCAGCTCAGCTCAGCTCAGCTCAGCTCAGCTCAGCTCGCCTTGACTGATCCCAGAGGACCACTGAAACACGGAAGGCATGATGACACAACTGACAGCAGTTGCCATGCCAGTCTATAAAATCATCTGATTTTATGTAATACATGATGATAATGATGATGATTGTTATTATTATTGTTAGTATTATTATTATCTCACTTTTTTTTTTTTTTTGCTTTGGATCCACTTTCTGGTAAGAACTTGTTAATTTTATTTTGAATATTTCCTTCTGGTTCTCTGACTTGTGTCCTCTGGCATGAGTGTCAAGAGGATGATAATTATTATTAAAGCCATCTGCTACACAAAACCGATGAAGCATAAATGACTTCTTGGAAACAGCAAAATTGGTTGCTGTTGTGTTAACCTATGGGGGTCATTACACTATCTGGGACGGTCATTTGTTCCTGAATGTTACAGAATGAGGAAAACACTTCATCCCCTTCACTCTATACAGTGAAAAACACTCAATATTTGAATATCAGCTTTGCCAAAATTACAGTGTTGCCCATATTTGCATCACATACCTGTGTGACCGTCATAGCTTTACACTAAATTTTTAGTTTAACCATCTTAATAAAGTTGAAAAAATATTTTTCTCCCCGTTTATTAGTTTTCAGTTTTTCTGTCAAACTCTGTATTTATAGTACTTATTGTCATTTCAGTGATTATCATATATCTGAGCATATGTATTACCCATAGCTATGTAGAGAACATGACCACTCCAATCATTAGTAGCATAGAAAATATGGCAACAAGCAACCTACAAATGGAAAGACATTTTATTGCAGCAGATACACAAATTAACTTTAGATATGCAAAAAAAATCGATATTGTTTTTTTTAAATATTTAAGGTAATGAAAAAACACATAGAGCAGATTCAGGGTGATGCACGTATAAAAATGATTTAGTTTCCTCCTGCTGAAATACACTGCGGCACTTTTTCTTTTGGAGTGTCCAAATGGCCAGTTTGCCCAAAATGCTGACAATGATTAATTTCTCAAACCCTCTGGTGGTGGGGTATAAATCCATGTACCTTCATGTGAGGGTCAGAGGCACCAAACTAATTTCACCTAAAAGGTCAGAGCTGTAGTAATTTGAGTCAGGCGGTGTATTTGTTGTTAGCTACGGTCTCGACCCACTTCTAACACTGGAAAAACAGACGCTGCAATTATAAAGGAGCAGTTTACAGAACATGAATGAAAAGTATCCTCCTCTTATTCTCAATAACGTCCACATTTCCATGGTGGAAACCAACATAACAAGCAACCAGTAGGGACGGGTTGGCGCTCCCCTTTAAGTTGTCACATTGCCATTTTGACTGTGTTGCTTTGTACCATACCTTTCAAGCAATTTGTCTCTCACTCATGCTTCGCCTGTGCCTGTTTCCTGTGTTATGACTCAGCTTGCTGCCTGTGAACTTATTTTTTTCCCCAAATCCATCCTTTGTTGTGCATTTTGGTCTGACAAGGGGAGCAAGAGCAGTCACTGAAATGGGCAGTATGAGATGCACCGGGGGAGACGTGCTGATACCACTCAGAGCAGACTGCTCAACAAGAAGTGATTTTCTATCGTTATCAGCTGAAAGAATACAGCGGATGACATTTTTAAATATTTTGCAGAAAAGGCTAAATGTAAACACAAGATCCATCCATCCATCCATCCATCCATCCATCCATCCATCCATCCATCCATCCATCCATCCATCCATCCATCCATCCATCCATCCATCCATCCATCCATCCATCCAGTGGAAGAAAAAGTAGGATGAGAGCATTACAAGTTGTTACGAGGAAGATGAGTGAATGTAATCAGACTTTGCAGTTTCGTAGGATCACACTACCCTCTTCACATGTGAACAAGCAGGCCCCAGTTTGACCCATTGTTCTGCTTCGCCTGTTGTGCGTTACACAACATCTTTCTATAGCTCTGATTGTATTCACAGCATAAAAATGTGGTGGGGATGAAAAGATGCCTGATTGCAAGTGTCACTGTTGTAATGGTAATGAGAGAAGTGGGGGAACTGTGAACTGCACTTCACAGTGGGCAATGAGGGCCAGTTAATTACAAATATAAACAAAAAAGTCCAAATGGTTTCAGTGTTCACAGTTCACTTCAAGTCTTTGTTTAAAGACAAGCGAATGCTGAATGTTACATAATTAGTGAATAAGGAAGGTTGAAGGGTCGTAGCCTCTTTGTAAGGAGGTCATTGATTGATATACAAAGTACTGGCCACTGATTATCATGTCTTCTATCAAGAGTCAGTGTTGTTCTTTTTCTGTTTTTTTAATATGTGACCTTTCTCCTGCTTCAGTCATGTTCTCAAAAAAGTTTGGGTTTTTCTGAACATTAACCATGAAAGGTGCCCTGTCAGGCTTTCTAATAAACAAAGAAAAGTTATTTGGTGTCACACATGGTAAAAGTGTGTTCCTGCCTTTCTTACATGCAGGTTTACTGAGCATTCTTTGTTCTTTCCCAACTTTCATGACACATTATGGTAAATTATCTCAGCATGGCATCCCACATGAGGACCAAACGTTTTTTTCTATTTCTATTTTTATAAACTTTTTTCCTATAATTTCCCTGCATCAGAAGATAAAGATGGTAAAAAAAAAAAAAGCCGCCCTGAGTATTTTATTTATAAATACAGATATGATTATCCGTCTGTCACTGTTGCACCATGTAACAGCTATCACTGCTGGCTATATTCATAATGATAAATAAAATATAAGACAAATAAGACAAGCATAAAAACAGGAAATGAACACAATAATAAAAGAAAGTTTAAGAGCATGGAGAACTTATATAGAGTATCTTGAAAAGGTGGGTTAAAAAGTGTTAAAAAGAGGGAATGAACTGATGTTTCTGAGGTCAGGGGGTCAGGAATTCCAAAGTCGAGGGGCAACGCGACTAAAAGCCCCGCCCCCCATGGTAATAGAAGAAGAGAAGAGGAGGATCTGAGGCACCAGGATGGGATGGAGATCTGTACTAAATCAGAGAAGTATGGTGGGGAGAGAGAATGAATAGCCGTAAATGTATGAAGGAGTATTTTAAAATTAATGTGAAGTTTAACCGGGAGCCAGGGAAGGTGCTTCAGGATAGGGGTGATGCGGTGGGTAGAGGGCATCCTAGTAATAATACGGGCAGCAGAGTTCTGGACACGTTGAAGATTATTGATGGATTTTTGTGTAAGGCCAAATAAGAGCGAGTTACAGTAGTATCTTAATAATACTTAATAATGTCACTCAGTCTGCATATTTTCAATTGTGCAACGTTAATCGTCTTTTTCTCACCCCACATGCCACTGCCATTCTTGTTCACAGCCTTGTTACTTCCCCGATCGATTACTGCAACTCTCTTCTTTTTGGTCTTACTCAAAAATCCAACCACAAGCTCCAACGCATCCAGAACTCTGCTGCTCGTACTATGACCAGGACCCCTGCTATCCACAACATCACTCCTGTCCTGCAGCAGCTTCATTGGCTCCCGGACAAATATCAATTTCAAAATACTCTTGTATACATTTAAGGCTATTCACCATCTCTCCCCTCCATATCTCTCTGATCTGGTTCAGATCACCATCCCATCTCTGTGTTTCAGATCTTCTTCTCTTTCTCTCTCTGTCGCCTCTCCCCGTCTTGTCACCATGGGGAGCAGGGCATTCAGCTGCTCTGCTCCTCGACTCTGGAATTCCCTACCCCCTGATTTAAGAAGTATCACCTCCTTCTTTCTCTTTAAGTCCCAACTCAAAACTCACTTGTTCATTTTAAATTTGTTTTATGTCTTATGCTTTTATGATTGTGTAAACTGCTTGCTTTTATGTTGCTTTTATTACTCTGCTGTGTACAGTGTCCTTCAGTGTTTTGAAAGGCGCTTTCAAATAAAATTTATTGTTATTATTATTATCATCATTATTATTATTATTATTATTATTATTATTATCATTACCTTTTAATTTTTTTCTTGTGCACTTTGAAGGCAGTCCGATTCATCTTGGTTTAGACTAAAGCTCTTTTTTCCCACTTGGTAACAACAGAAAGCACAAACACAGTATTCTTATTTTTTGTAAGTGGGGATTTGTGATGCTTATTGATATCCTATTCATTGGAACATCACTCTTTAATGATGATGGCAATACACATTGAAGGAGGTGAGGTGAGGTAATATATGGGCCAAGAAAACACTGCTTTAATGCTGAAGACAGCGGTTAACAGTGTTTAGTTAGTTTTATTCAGGATGGGACAAACCATTACCAAGGTGTTGCTGCAGCACCGTAGACTTAAATGATTCCAGAGGTCAGAACTAAGATGAAAATTGTAGTAGTAAAGGATAAAAACTTTGTGAGATGATGACAAAGTTGTTTAATCACTACCCAGTGCAGCTGTGAGTCTGTGTGTGAATTGAAAATGTATTATATAAAAACATCCATTCACTGCAGTGGAAACAGACACAAATATAAGAAAAAGACATAAGGGCTGTTTGATGAACAAACTGTTCCCTGCTGTTAGAAACAGTGGATGTAATAAAAGTTGTCAAATTCAAGTAATTCATTCTCACAATGTGGCGTGGATTTTTTAATAGTATAATTTGGAAGAAAGGAATTTGCTAAAGAACAGACACGAATTAAAATAGTCTGCTTACTTAATTGTCCAATGTCTTTGTGGTGAATTTAAAACTTTTTATTCTTGAGTCAGTCCAAATTATTCTGGTGTGAAATTATTTCTAAAGCCTTTTACTAAGCAGCCAAGTCAATATTTTTAACACTGAGCCATTTGGATGGCAGAAGAATTAATGTTTGGGATTAGGTCCAGTTATCTAAAGTTTTAAAAGGGAGTCTGTCATATTTTGCAACTTACTTAGTTGGACTCAAGTGCCGGACTCGGGCAAGACAGTGGGACACAGAAGAAGCTTTGCGATACTTTATTCACTTTAACAAAAAAACTGAGAAAAACAATAATTTCTTAAATATGTGTAAAAGGAAACTAAGGGTCACTTGGAAAAGACTTTAACTGGGAGAGAGATAGGAGTGGACATAGTGGAGTGGAGGCAGGCAGCATAAGGGCTGGCTGGATCTAGAGAAGGAGAGGATTGGTCATGCGGAGCAGGGAACTCAGGGAAGGAAGTAGAACTCAGGGAACCAAAAGGGGAGTTGGAAGAGAATCCTTGGATCCAGGAGTTACTGATGAGTTGGTGGGCAGGCAGAAGGAGCAGTGGTGGTGATCCGGTGGGTGAGTTTAATCCATATCAGTAGCAGGAGAAACGGTGTTCCTGAAAAGGTGAATGTCAGGGAGTGATCAGGAGTTGGTGGAGTCAATAGAGATACGAGGAGAAATAGAATTACACACAGGGAATCATGCGATGAGAGCAAGACTAACAACTAGCCCAGATAGCTCCGCCCATGTGGGGCGGGGATGACGGCTGCCTTTTTCCCCACAGATCGAGGGTTCCTTTGACAGAGTGTGTGTGTGTTTTACTTTCATAAGGAAAAAATGGTACACTGCTCAAGTGTCATGTTCCGCGAGAGTGTCTGGATTTTTTCAGGTGTGCGAGAGGTGTCTGGACCATCCTCCAAGGTGGAGTTTTCGGCACCTCACCTGCTCCTCATCCAGGAGCAATCAGAAGGAGGATTTTTAAACCAGCACTGTCTGGTTCTCATCACCAGTTCGTCTTGCTCTGGTAGTAATTTGGCTTCCCAGTGTTGAGCTCCATGGTCCTCTGTCCTGTATCTAATGCTGCTCTCTGTCCTCAGTTCCTACCAAATTGTCCTCCTGCCACGTTCAAGCTTCAGTGCTGGTCCGAATTGCTCCAACTACTACAGTCAGATATCAAACTAAGGACTTCCATACTGACCTCATATTCACCTGACTGCCCTTCTGCGTGTCATCACTCCTCTGGATATCACTGGATATCCTCCTTCACTGTGCTCACCCTACTGGACACTCTCAGAGACACCTACTGCAGGACTCACCATCTGCAATCTGCAAGTAAGCACACCCCACGGCAGTACGTACTCACCTCTGGTCATTCTCTTGCCTTCCTGCCCGGTAACCTCCCTCTCCTCTGTTGCAGAGCTCCCAGTTCCTTGGCTCTCCGTCCGCTCCCTGTGTTTTAGCGTTTCTCCGCTTTCAACCTTCCTCGGCTGTAGGTCCCCTGTTTAAGTTTCAGTTTCTAACCATGTTCTTGTTTAAGTTCACAGTTATTAAATAAACCTTGTAAATAGTTCAACTCGTGTATTGAGGCTGCTCTTGGGTCACATTCTCATATTTCCACCAGTTCATGACCAGTGTTGGGTAAGTTACTTTAAATTAGTAACTTAGTTACATTACTAGTTACTTCTCTAAAAAAGTAACTCAGTTACTTCAAGTTACTCGTTACTTTCAGAGTAACTAGTTACTAGGGAAAGTAACTTTGGTTTTACTCAGAATTCTCTTGTTAATGTGTTGCTTCCGTAACTGGATACCCAGCAAGATTGCCAGTCTTCTAGCTTGCTTACTTGCCATAAGTGCACTGTGCCACCTACCAATAGAAAGGAAAAAATAATGTGCACATTTCCACGAGAGAAATCCCACGCCTGGACCGTCGTTGACCGCCGCCATGATTCTAGCCTGCTTTTTACATCCAACACAAAAACTGCAGTCGTGGTGCTTTTGATTGTACTCAGAACTTGGAAATTCTGCCTTCTGAATAGGAAGATGTAGGTAACGGCCCACCATTATAGGAAAAATCATAAAGCCTTTGAATGAAAATTAACACTGTTGTGACAGTGATGTACACTGTTCTGATGGTATATATGTATCAATCTATCAATTGTTTGTTGTAAGACTCAGATAATTATTTTTTTAAAAGCGAGATTTTAAATGAGAATAATAAAAAAAAGTATTTCCTTGTCCCCCCCCTTTCCCTGTTAATGCCCTACCTGGCCCCCTGGCAAAACTTTGCTAGACCCGCCCCTGCACAGTTACCAGCTGTCAGCTACGTAGAAAAGGATCCTGGTGTTATTTGTCTCTCAGAAACAGTTCATAACTTCCCTTCAACTCATTCATGTCACCTAACAGGTAAACCTGTTTCTCCATCACCTGTTCAGCTCTGATGATTCAGTAAGGACATCTCCTGGTTTCATCTGCATGTTTCCCTCTCACCAGATAACCAAACCGACATCATGACCAGCAGCTTAACAGCTGTGGCTCCAGCAAACATCAGCTGATACTAGAAATTAATATTAAATAAATTCTAACAACAGCTGATCAAGCTTAAACGTGCTGCTGTTGTTTAACGCGACATCCGCTGGTTTCCTCTTTCTGGCGCAAAGTGGGCGATAAATAAACAAGAGAGAAAAGCCGATCAGCTGATCATTGATCAGTTTCGTGATTGAAGTAGAAACAGGAGAGGAGAGAATGAGAGAAGAAGAGGCAGCTGTGCAGCTTCAGCTTTGTGTCTTTTTCATTGTAGCTGAAGTCCGGGACAAACTGTTCCTTTTCACCTCAGTACGAAACGCGTAATATTTTCTCGGAATATGAGACGATTCTGTTTTTTACGGGACGGTTGGCAACTCTAATAATTAACCGTATGAACAAAATAAAGTTCAACATCAGTAACATAGCACCCACACAGCTGTATAGAAACTCCGTCATGCTAGCTAGCACGCAGTACGAAAATGTCAGCATAACGAAAATAAACTCCACCTAAACTTGGTTTATATCTGACCCAGATAGACTGCAGGTCATAACTTCTTACCTTAAGTTCAGTTCACCTGACACGCGGACCGGCGGCCGCTTCGGGTCTTTCCTCTTGCCTCCCTTTTCCTTCATCCACCTGCTGGCTTCCACCACTTGCTAATGTTATTGAATCTGTGGAAGCTCCGCGATATCCACCACACGAAGTAACGAGTAACGAGCCTATCTAAATCCCAGTAACGAGTAACGCGTTCCTGGTTTTGGCATAATAACTAGTTACCGTGCTCGTTACCACAATAATAACGTAGTTACTGTAACGCGTTACTTAATAACGCGTTAGTCCCAACACTGTTCATGACATCAAGAAAATAGAAAAGAATAGAACAGCCGTTTATTCCGCTCCACACCAACTGTGCTGGAATAATATATATATATATATGTATGATGTACTGTAGTACTGGTAGCATGAAAAGTACGCCACCTCCTTCAGGATGGTACATCCATATGAAATTTTACGGTATCTCCTAGAACAGGAGACTGGCTGTTACAGAAGAACAGGCATCAACCCAGCAGCAGAACCAGTATCTGCTCCTTTATGACCAATGGAACAGAAGGAGCAGTACTTACAAAACACCCTCCAGTGGGCTACTAACATGCACGTTTCTGACCAAGCACTCATAAGCTGACTCCATGAGAGTGACACGACTGAGGACCTGATATCCTTTAGTGCTGTGCTGTGCTTTCAGCAAGGTTCAGAGCTGGCAAACTATCCAGGTGCTTGATGACCCCCCCCCCCCCCGTGATTGATTGAGCATGTGACAAAATGTACTTGTGCCCCTTCATCACGGGTTACTGACTTAGTGAAGGGTAGTGCTATATACAACTTTTTATGAATGTGATTAATTCTGTATTACTTTATGGGTTTCATGATATTCTGGTACTCACAATTTAAAAATGAAATATGGACGTCATATGATTAATATAAATATGATAATACTGGACATAACGCAGTGGCAGAAATTATTTTCTTAACACTGCAAAATAGGCTCTTATCAAACTTAGGGTCATGGGGGGAGTTGTTGCTTATTCCAGCTGTCATAGAGTGAGAGGCAGGGTACATCCTGGACAGGTCACCAGTCCATCACAGGCCTAACACAAAGGGACAGAAAACCAAGATGCATGTCCTCCTTTGGACAGAGAATGTGAAAAATAGAACGAGGAAACTGTTATGTAAGCTAATGGTCAGTGGACATTAAATCACAGTATATCAGAACAGTTAGCTGCCAGCCGGTGGCCTTGTACCCGAACTCTCTCTGCCTCCTCCTCCATGTGTTTCAGTCGACGTCGTATTGATGGCAGATGTTACGTTTTGTGGAGCTTCTGTTATGAGTTCAACTGTTTTCCTTAGAATTCTCTATTACGTGTAATTCTCTCTGTAATTGTACTCTTTGGGAACGCTATATTTATGTGTTTTATTTTCTGCACTTATATTTTGAGTATAATTCATTAAAGACAGAAAACAAACAGTAAATGGAATAAAATTTGAATACGACTTTTTAGATGTCATAAACTCACTGCCATTTCATTAGGTATACCTGTTCAGCTCCTTGTTAGCAAATATCTGATGACGCAAACACATGGCAACAACTCAGGATGACCTGCTAAAGTTCAAACTGGGCATCAGAATGGTTAAAAAAGGTGATTCAAGTGACTTTGGATGTGGCATAGCGACTGATACCAGAGGGGCTGATCTGAGTATTTTAGAAATCTGATTGGACTTCCTGGCAGAAACATCTCTAAGGTTTACAGAAAATAGTCTCAAAAAGAGAAAATATCCTGTTCTATGTGCAAAAATGCCTTGTTGATGCCAGAGGTCAGGCAAGAACAGCCAGAGTGCTGATAGAAAGGCAGCAGTAACTCAAATAACAACTTGTTATAACCAAGGTGTGTAGAAGATGCACAGCACATTGGACACTGGACCTTGAAGCAGATGGGCCTACCACAGGTGCCACTCCTGTCACAACAGTCAGCTGAGGCTGAAACTTGTTCTCTTCTGTCAAACATGAACAAGCCTAAATAAATCATTGTCTGGGCTGATGAGTCGACTTTGTGTTCAAATGTAAACACTTAAAAAAACGATCTGGTGTGTCTTTATTTTGCTATAGGTTAATGTTGGTGTGTTAGACTGAAGGCTGAAGTTATAAATATGTGACAGTGCATTTGAGCTCCTGTTACAGAGTAACGAGTAGTGTAACAAATTACTTACTTAACTTTTGTTTAACTTTTTGGTCAATGCTGATGACCAGAGGGTACGCATCTTCTGATGGCTGTCTGCAATAGCATACGGCATCATGTCACAAAGCTGGAACCGCCTCAAACTGGTTTCTTGAACATGACTCAAATGGCCTCCACAGTCACCAGAGAGAAAAGTGTTTAATGGCTTCATCATAAAGTCCGTTGCTTATGAGAACATAACCTATAGCAAGCTCTTTATTTGTGTTTTGGTTATCTTGGGATGTGGGAGACTTTGGGATGTGGAGGAACAGGAAATTCTCATCACTGATGTCATATGATCTTATCAATATGGACCAAGAAGAATTAAAGCAAAAGGGGCTATAGTACAGTAATGTGTAAATAATGAAGTGGCATGTGAGTGTATGGTGACATTTTTTTGATTATGATAAAAGCTTTTGCAGTGAAAATCTAATATTGTGACACTATTCTCTCTTATTTTGAAAGCCTGCACCGGAAATGTGCTTGCATGTGATTGTGAACTTGACAGCAGAAGTCAGCTGCGGGTAAATGATCTGTCCGCACATTCAGCTCAGTGGAAGCGAGCAGCGTGGGTAGAGGACATCACAGACTGGGCTCTTTTTCTCTCTCTATCGTTCATGGAATAAAAAAAATGTTTAGAGTTTTTTTCGTTTTTTTACCCGGATGAAAACTCTTAACTGGAGTTTAAATGAATTGTTTTAACCCAAATTTCTCGTGTTAGGACAGCACACTGGCTTCCAGCTGAGGAGTAAACATGAAAAGTTTACTCTTTGTCACCTTGTGTCTGTCAACCTGTCCGCTCACGGTGAGTCTTTTTTTCTGTAGTGCTTTTATATGATTCAGAAACATACTGAAGACTTCCGCAATATAAGAAATTACACTGAGTATTCTAACATTAACATATGACGCTTATATTTCATTATTGCATTCTTTGATGCTGATTAGCCTTCTGGTGGAGGAAAAGTTTGCGGTCACATTTCGTTGATAACATTGTTAATTTTAAATGTTCTTAAAGTTGTATGAGAGGTTATCCTTCTTCGTGGCATTTTGTTGCCTTTTGCTGAGCGTGGTGATTCGTGATTGTAAAGTTACCACTAATTATCCTCGGTGTCAGCTTCATTCATTGTATGGTCTATTCAAATGTCACGAAGAGGTGTGAAAACGGTCACCAGCGCTAGAAGAGCTGAAGAATTATTTTCAGTTGAAATTATCTTTTGACTTGTTCACTGATGGGTAATTACTCATCAATTATTTCTCTAACTGCACCAATTAGTGGGGAGGAAGTCCAAATTGACATTACAGTAGTACGATTTGATACTTGTTTGATCTCGAAACAAGAAATGTGAGTGTTTTATGATGGACTTCTCTTCAACCTTGTTTGACATTTAATGTGTTAAGCTTTTTATTTTTAATTTTATGGAGTTTTTATGCCTTTAAGTTTCCTTCAATGAATTTATATTTTCACAAGTTTTAGACAAAACAGTTTCTTTGAAAAAAGGTGGTTTCAGCTCAAATGAACTACAGAATAATGTGACATTAAATCCAGTTTATGCTCAGTAAGGTCACTGTGTTTAACCCGAGGTAATAAAAGGTGCTTCTTAAAACTCAAATGATGATAAATGAATTGGCTAATGAACTGAGTTGGTAGATTTTCATAGATTAACCATTAAACAACATTTCTGATGATGATAGCAGGTGATGCGAGTATTTGCAGGGTTTGTGACAGATTTCATGAAGTGATTTTTGTTTTTAAATAGAAGTGTGCTGGTTTCTTATAATCGGTAGTTAATGTGATGCTGAAACAATTAAAGGTGAAGATTTTTGCTTGTGGCAGAAAAATCAAATATCTTTTGGCAAAAAATCTGATCAGGAATCTGGGGAATTATTAATAAATTGATGAATTTATTAAAATGAAAAAAATGATTAATCATGCTTTAATTGGCACATTGAATAATTAGAATAATCATTAATTGTAGCTTTAAACCTCATATATGTTGAAGCTGTTTTGTAGAGTTTCATTAATGAAGATATTTTGTAGACATAAGTTCTCACTTCATGTTGTTCTTTCTGAGGAATCCTCCAGATATTATCCCACTTTTTTTGCCCCTCATACATTATCTGCCCTTCTGTGTGGATCCACCCCGCAGGATAAACAGTGGAAGTGCGCTCTCGCTCTCTTCCCAGCAGCCCCCTCCTCCTTTGACTAAAAGCAGATGGAGCTGTAAAAATGTTCACATCACACAAAACAAATGCCACCGTTTAATCATCTGACAGACAAATGCTGCCACTCCAAATACACAACAGCTCCCCTCGCTGGGTTTTGGCTTCAACCTCTGATGGCTTTTAACGTGAATTTAGTTTTTTTATTCTTGTGTCCTCACAATAATGAGTCCAAACAGGGTCAATGGAGCTTGGTCTAAATCAGTATGGCTTTTCTCTAAATATGCAAACCTTATATTTATACATTACTGTGGGTGAGTGCTGTTATACATGACAGCTGAAAATGCAGCAATGCATGTTTTGAGCAAGTCTGTTGTTTTTGCTTATTGAAACAGGATTTTTTTTTGCATCAGTGCAATTTTGCATTTTCCTTCCCTTAAATAGACAAAAAAGTCCTGCTTTAGCCATCATGAACTAGAGATCCAGGATATTTACTGCATCATAAAACATGTTGTCCGAGTTTAACTGGATCAGATTCATTTCAGTCTGATTTGGATTTGTGAAGCTGTAATTTCATTCTGAATAAATTGTTGACATAAAACTGATTCTTGAGTCATAAATGGAGGGGATGCACAACTTTCATGCTCTTTCATTAGTGTGCCAAACGAGTATCAGATGAAGTCTACTTAAACAAACCAGTAAATTGTGCTCTTTCTTTCGGGACTTTAGAGAAAACATTTTCATTTTTCATTCCTTTTATTTACAGTTTGAACATTATGTTCACACTAAAAATACTCTGTTTTCACCCAGTGTCTCCAGCTGTGGAGAATGACCTTGATGTTGCCAGGATAACTGTCCACAACTCTGCATGTGGTGCAGGTCGTTTTGGTAGCACTCAGGAAATAAGGCTAATCTCGCAAAAACCAGTGTAAAGTCGATTTAATCCACTTTGATTAAAAAAAGCGAGCAATAAAGATTTTTTGAAGTGATTCATAATTTATTAATTACATTTTTTTTCTCCTTATCCATATGTTCTGGACAGACATATTTCAAACCTTGTCCCTAATTCTTGGATACCGTATGGATCCTAATCCATTAGTTGTGCTTTTTGGCACCACTGGGGAGTCTGATGCACGGCTGACCTCGTCACAGTGTTGCACGCTCTCTTTTGCCTCCTTTGTGGCTAGACGTGCGATGGAGGGGTGCTCTTTTGCCCACCCATGCTCAGTGGCTGAGGGACCTTATGTACTATATGAGCCTTGAAAAGATTCGTTATGCGATTAGTAATAACAGTGGTAAGTTTTACAAGGTGTGGAGGCAATTCCTGAAATACTTTTTCAGCCTTCAGGTTGCGAACCCGACTTCCAGGATTACTCAGTAAATCACCTCCAATATTTATAATGTAGATTTTCTTTTCTTTTTTTCAATTTATTTGTGTGTTTGTTTTATTTTGTTCTGTTTTGTCCTGTTGTATTTGTGGGTGTTTCTTGTTTTGTTTTGGTTTTCTCAGCCTGGCTTGAGAGTTAGGGCTACTGTGTGGTATGGGTAGGGGGTAAACTGATAAAAGCAATTAAAAGATGTGTCATTAATCTGTATTCTATTATGTCAGCTCAAACAATCATTGTGAAATCTGCTTGCTTGTTGTATAATAATTCTGTGTGTATCTCTTTTTCTTTGTTGCTTCAATCTAATAAAAATATCTCTGAGAAAAAAAAAATATCAGTCAAAAGCAATCAGTCTGGTATCACCTAATGCCACATTTTTTCGAGTTCCACTTCTAAAAGTGATGATTATCTTCTTTTTTTATATACAGTAAACTAAAGTGGATTGAAAATTATAATTGGATTAATGATTAATCAGTATATGAGCCACTAATGGAATATTCCTGGTTGTAGCCCTAACAAGAGTTTAAATGTAACTGAAGCTACAGACATCAATCTCACGAATGCTTTTCTCCTTCTGAGTAAAAATCAGTTCAATATGTTGTCGTATGGATGTTAGGTTTGTACATAATATACTGTGAGCAGATAAACACGGAGACCATCAGTGGGAAAAGAAAATAAAAACAAGAAGAGCTCCAGAGCTGACATCGACTTAGAATCAATACACCAACGTGACAGATGGGAAATTTAAGAGAATAATAAAGAGTTGATGAGGTAGTATTTCCTACATTTCCTCATAATGTGCATGTCTCTCAGTAGCCTCAGTGCACGAGAGAACAGCAGGGACTCAGGTGTGAAGGCCACAGTGGTATATTAAGCTCATCTGTCTGGACTGCTACATGACTGGATCCAACCAGGGATATTTGCCCTGGGGTGCAAAAAGTCGTGTTATACTCTGATGAGAGTTCATCCTCGTAGCAGAGGAGGACTCATTTAGAAAACTTCAGACTTTTGCACTGCAGGTTTTCCAACTTCATCTCATTTGTGTTGACATTCCTTTTATATTATTAGAAAAAACCATGCAAACACAAAACATCGGGGAAAAATTTTTTATGCTGGGTGAGCAAGTAATGTCTGGATATATCCAGCTCTAATATGCCCATACTTTGCAGAGAAAAGCCGTAGAAGACGAGATCAAGGCCCACACTGTTTGAGTGACAGATGGTGTTTGGCAAGTGTGGAGCAGAAACATAATGAAGCAGTTTAGCTTGTAAAGATGGAGCTGAAGATGAAAATAAAAAAAATATCACAAGCTTCTTTCTTTGGGACAATTTCTCAGAGCTAATTAAGAAACTAAGGAACACGGGGAACTGTAGAGCATGTGAAATCCCTCGCTGATGTTTTATGTGAAGCTGATTTTCCCTCAATCAGCTTTCACAGAATCTTTTGACCAAATAATGCAGTTTTTTCCGAGCCGCCGGCGTGTCTCACAAGGTGTCCTTTGGTCGTGGCACATGACACACTGGGTTAGCGCTGTAAGACGAGCCTGTCACTCCCAAGTTTGTCAGTTTTCTCTGTGCAGGGATGCTGTTATTGAAGTATTTTAATCCAGTCCACAATCTTTTCCTAACCCTAATGACGTAGCTTTTAGTCAAAAAAACCTAATAAAGCGCATTTCAGCGCGTAAACATTAAGAAGCACCTTTCATTACCTAAACATAACCGGTGAGTGAAAATGAAATGAATAATGAGTGGAGAAAACATAAACAAAACACAGTGGTCCAAAACAAGATGCAAAACTGATAAACCTGCATGTTATGCCATTGCAGCGTCCCAAAGCAGACTTTGTAGGTCTCCAAAAAAATGTGGTCGTTATCTGTGACAGATAAGCCATGGCCAGTATGGTAAGTCAGCAATGCCAAATTACACCTTTAATTTGTGGTAAGGTGCAGGCAGCATCCCACAACACAATATTAGCATAAAATAAATAATATCAAATAAATAAGTGGTTCAGGAAAAAGTAAAATACATTGCTTAAGAATCTACGAGGTCATGTCAAAACATCTCCCCTGATCGCAGTCACATCATTCACTGTGCTCCTCTGAACGACACGTCAGTAGAAAAGCTTTCTTTTTCTAATTTTCTAATCACTGATGACTTCTAAACACCCTGACATTCACAAACACTGCAAATATCAGTCAGTTTAATTTAAAGTCTTTCTCTGTGACTTTGGGGTAAACAGAATTGTGTTTGGACAAATTCTTTGTTTTGGAAAACAATGGATTTTTTTCCTTTTTGATAATGGCAAACTAATAAAGCTGTATGATGAAAACAGACTTCTAAAAGTTGTTTATGTCTTATAGCTTGCTGAAAGGTTGGACTTCCAGCTGCGGGCTTATTCATGTACTCCTAAGTGGATGTTTCTCAGAGTTGTAGCAACAGAACATGAGAGATTTGGTCCGGCTTCCAAGAAGCAAGATTACATGGCACATAGTGCTGTCTGGAGGGGAAGGGAAAGATTAACTGTTTCTTCAGCCAGTATTGAAAGTGTCCCAGGCTGAGCAGTGATGGAGAGGGATAACACATGATGGAGCTGGAGGCAGCAGACACCTGTTGTGCTGCTTTGTCCAGGTCATGCTGTGGGGCGCTATACATCATCACATCACTTGTATTCCAGCAATGAACAATAATTTCTAGCACGGTAATATGAGAGAGGTAATCGGTTGTGCATTATATGGCAAGGATTTCTGTGAACTGCTTGATGGAGAAACTCTAATACTGTTCTACATGCCGTCACTCCTGAGCCATTTCAAGTACAAGAACTCCCGTTCCTTAAAGTTTGGCTTCAAAGGGCCGCTCACAAGATCGGCCAGAATGAGGGCGACCGTATGTAGGGCGATCGTGTCACGTGACTGTGCGATGCCACTCGCGTTGCTCGGCGCTGATTCCTGTGTCCACCATTACCTCGCTCAGCAGTGAAAATGCACACAAGTTCTGGACGGATCTATACTCTCAACCTAGAGAGCTCAAATACACCTTTGATAAACTGCAGAAGCTGTTCGTGGAGATCGAACTAAAGAAAATGACACAGACCCTGGATCAGCCAACAAGTTTGTCTTTTATAGCTTATTTGTATTATATTCATTTAATTTAGGTAGCCATGTTTGCGTAGTGTTAGAAATGTTAATGTTAATAGCTGTTACATTACCAGTCTAATGTTTAAATGTGAGATGTTCAAAAATATGCTGTAGTGAAGAAGTTTAAAATGAGGGGTTTGGTGGGGGTTGGGGAATCTTTTTGCTTCATTTTGTCTAGTCTGTTTTTTTCTTTAACTTTAACAATTGTTATACTGTTAACTGTTGTAAATAGCAGAGTTCAGTGCTTTATGTTGTAAAAATGCACCATAATAAATTTGGTCCTTCAAAGGAGAATTTTTCTTTACTTCTCACAAATTGATTGTGACAAAATCTGGTTTCACCTTAAAGAAATCGGCTTTGTTTGTAAAACTTTTGTTTGTGGTGAATTTTAAGGAATAAAATAAATTTTTGTGAAGCTTTGTTGAGCAACATTTTATATCAGGACATGTCTAAAGGACAAATGTATTTGTAACTCATTCAAAATATCTGGTTTTATCAAAGTGAAATTTTTTTTTAAATTATCTTTTTAGTTTTTTTCAATGTACATTAATAATTCTGAATAAAATAAATGTTTTTGACTTATTTTAAATAACAATTTAGAGTCAAATCAGAATTTTAGTCTGAGTAAAACTAACAAATTTATCAAATTACAGTAATTTTTTAAAGTTGGTTCAAAGTAACATTATTTTCATTGTGGTGTAAATCCTAAACCAAACAAAAAGCATAGATTAATAGATTCCTCACATTATATGTTTGAATCAACTTCATCAACAAAAAGGAAAGAGAGACTGACTGAAGTTTATTAAAATAAAGATTATTAGTACAGTTTCATATTTTTTGGACATATCAGAAATACTATTTCTGCAAGTGTTAAAATATTTTTTTTCCTTTTTCTTTATTGGGGGCTGCAAATATTAATTTTAGCTGTTCAGCTCCAGATTGGTGGGGAACCTCACGACACCCTGTGAGTGATTTACTGCCAGCTTCAGTACAAAGAAACTAAAAGCAAGTGAACAGGCTTTGTAGATCAGTTCAGCCTGTACTTAAGATTCAGACATTGCTCAGACCTCATACTGCACTGTATCGCACCTAATGTGTTCATTTGAATGATCGACTGTCAAAAAGAGCTTATCCTGAGTGATTAATAATAAGCATTTATAGTCAAGACTCAATTCTCAGGTCATAATTTGAATTTTAACATTGTTTGTCTAATTATGGTTAAACTGGTTCATTATTTTACAGACTGACATTTGACAGTTAAAAATAATTTCATTTTATTTGGACCTGACACATTTCCTACTAATGTGACTTTTGTGACTCTACGGGAGCGCTAAATTTGCACTCACTACTAACACAGAGATCAGAGGAACAAGAAATCCCAATAACAGCCTGAATCTGGCTGAATAGTGAGTCCATGATCCTGCATTAAGTCACTAGCATATACAATACTGTTTATACTTATATATACAGTATTTTATATATGATGCTATACGTACATTTTGCTAATTCTGCAGGACACACAAAGTACTAGTACTGTGAACAACATGGTTTAGACAAGGCAGCAAAAAAGGCGTCTGCAACTCTGGGGAGAATAATCCACGACTGAAAGTGTTCCACTGTGTGTTTTTCTATCCAGGTATGCTTTTACTGTATTATCAGTGTGTTTGGGATCATTGCCATGCTGAAAAATGAAGGCTTTCCTGATGGTATTGTATGCTGAATCAAAATCTGACTGTACTTTTCTGTGTCCATAATTCCATTAATTTTGACAAGATCATTGTTTAAACACTATCTGACTGAGTATTGTTGTGACCACGTCCATCCATTTATGACGAGAGTGTACTCATCTTCAGACAGCTGCTAATGCACTGCATCTCAAACAGGTTTTATGAACATGGTTATGAGTTCATTGTCCTCAAATGTCCTCAACAATCACCGGATCTCACTCTAACAGAGCCCCTGTGGGAGGTGGTGGAGCTGGAAATAAGCATCATGCATGTGCAGAAACTGTGGTGCTATTGTCAATATGGACCAAAATCTTTCAGGATACTTTTCAACACCTTGTTGAATCTATGCCATGAAGAGTTAAGGGAGTTGTAAAGCTGTGCATAGATAAGGAGAGGTTGTGTGAGACATTCGGCTCGATCAATCAGGCTGTTTTCTTCTAGTCAATTTTAGGGAAACTCCAACTCAAAAAAACCCATTTTGTCCTTCGACACAGCTGGGCTTACTCTCATGTACATACACATGAGATCAAAAGATCCCACTCTTTGGAGCAAAGGTTTTCCCCCTCGGTTGGCAGTGAGTATCAGCACAATACAAGTATCCTGAGGTACACTGTGTTTCAAGACTTACTGCCCTTCTACCTCTATCCTCGGTGTCTATTCGTCCCTTATAGTTTTCTCTTTAGTTTCATTAACTACAGTTGACCTTCAAACGCAAATGATTTGCGATAACTCTTTCAGGGTCTACGGGCTAATCAACCATAGACAGGCTAATACATGTGAACAAATGTGAATGTATGAGTATTTATGCCTCATGCAAATGGAAGAAATTCAAGAGTCCCATTTCCTGGTACTCTTGGGTCACTTGTTTAGTCTGCACCATGGCTTGAATTACAGCATTTTAACCAGCCAAAATTAATAAAACCAAGCAGACAAATGCACTCCTGGCATTTGAGCGCAGAAACTGAAACATCATAAAATATGTTTAATTTTGTACTTCAAAGTTTGTATAAACGAACCGCACTACAGATGTGAACGTGATCCAAAAGAATCCAATAGGCTCACGCTGTTTTTTTGAGCATTGACCTCAAAAGCACGGCAGCCAAATCGCTCATGTTCTTCACAAAATGCGTGTTATTTATTGTGAATGGCAAATGACAGTCCTAAGCACCTGCTGTATGCGATCATACAGAGCACCTACACAGTGAGCTGGCAGGGCTCATCGAGGACATAGGGCGAATGAGAGCCCACCTCCAGGGGGATAAACAAGTTTCAGCATCCACAAAACCCACACCCCACCCACAATGCTGTGCTCACAGTGCTGTCATAAAATAATTGGTCCAATGAGATCTTTAATATCCATGAATTCGAGCATCTCTTTTTAACAGCCAGCAATGAAAGCATCAGTAAAGAAGGTGTATATAAAAGCCTGACTCCCAGTGTAGCAGCAATAAAACCTACACACTCCCCTGAAAAAGTACAAACACAACAACAACAGCAAAAAAAAAAAGCTCTTTAAGAGGAGGCAGAAAAACTGCTCTGAGCCTTTTTTTTCTCCCCAAACACCCCCCACAAGATTCAAGTATTGCTTTGAAGTTATCACCATAACATCTCACTGAACGTATCTAAAAATACAAACTGCTACAGAATTGTTAATTCAGACTTTGTGGGTGTAACATGTTTCCTACTTGTGTTTTACAAAGCAGCCAACTTGAAAACAATTAAAATGCAATTTTTGGCACTCAACAGCCTTTAAACGACTCAACATTATCAGTACAGCACACTAAGTGATATACAGTACTGTATAAAACAGCAACATTGGTTGGTTGGTAATTTTTATTTCAACATGTGAACAATATACAGGTACATTTAGAAAAGAAAATAAGAGAGAGAGAAAAAAAAATATATATATACACTATGCAAAATACATACAAAAACACCCCCAAAGAACATTCTGATTAATTTACATGTTGAAAGGGAGTGGGAAGAAGTAAACACTTATTTAATCCCACCCCGTTGCCATAAATTATCAGTTAATATTTAGTCAGCTTCCTTACTGATATAATTTGTAATAGAAATAGTGAACAGATTTCTGATCTACTTTATGCTATAATGTTACATCATGAATTTTTTTTTTTTTTTTTTAATTGTTATTTATTTTATATATATATATATATATTTTTTTTAAATAGAGACATTCACTTAATTTCAATATTTTCCTTTTCTTTATAGTTCGAGAAGATCATATTTTTATAACTCTTTTTGAACTGTTTTATGTTTGGACATTGCTTTAATTCCATATTCAGACTGTTCCATAGTTTCACCCCATGAACAGAAACACAAAAGCTTTTTCTTGTAGTACGTACCTTCCCTGTTTTGAAGTTACAAAAACCCCTTAAATTATAGCTTCCTTCTTTCAAAAAAAACATACTCTGAATATTACCTGGCAGTTCTTTATTTTTTGCTTTGAATAGAATTTGTGCTGTTTGGAATTTCACTAGATCATCCATTTTCAATATTTCAGACTGCAAAAATAGTGAGTTTGTATGTTCCCTATAACCTTTAAGATTAGTAGACATAAATAATAAGAATGGGTCCTTCTTCAAACCCAAGAACTTTCTGTTACTGTTAGTTTAAAGGTTGCAGTTCATCAGAGAACCCTCACCCCAATGAGTCGCGGCAGATGGCCCCGCCCCTCCCTGAGCCTGGTTCTGCTGAAGGTTTCTTCCTGTTAAAAGGGAGTTTTTCCTTCCCACTGTCACCAAAGTGCTTGCTCATAGCGGGTCATATGATTGTTGGGTTTTTCTCTGTATGTATCATTGTAGGGTCTACCTGACAATATAAAGCGCCTTGAGTCGACTGTGTACTGCTGTATAAATAAAATTGAATTGAATCAGAGCAGAAGCTTGTTTGTGCAAACATGTGGAGCACCTGCTTTTGAAGCTGATTGTTATAGGAGACAGCGATAACAATCATTCACCTCAAGTTACATTATCATCATACTTCTTTTATACATCTATTTAATGGAGTTTGGGAATTGGTTGATGGGAATTTCCTTTTAGGACATCAGAGGTGAGCTGAACAGTGGTTAGCACCGTTGCCTCACAGCAAGAAGGTCCAAAGTTAGTGGGGTTAGGTTAACTGGTGATGCAGCTGTGGATGGCTGTCTTTCTCTCTGCTAGCCTTGTGACAGACTGGTGACCTGTCCAGGGTGTACCCTGTCTCTTGCCCTATGGCAGCTGGGATAGGCTCCACCTCTCCCCTCAACCCCGAATTGGTTAAGTGGAAGAGAATGGATGGATGGATTGATGAAGGTGAGCTTGAGACGATCCACGGGTGATTTTAGTGGCGGCTTCTACCACCAGGAGTCATTCTCTACTCATGAAACAGCAGACATGCTGAAAAATTGAGAAAATGTTGCAGAATAAGTAAAGAAAAAGTGTGAGATTAGTTTGGGAGCGTGCATTATGAAAAAACTATCACCATTAAGAGGAAGTGACATCAGCTGTACCAGTAGTGATGTCACTGAATCACTGTGAACCTCTTTCACCTAGAGTGCTAAATTATTTTGCAAACGTATTCTTTTATAAAAGTGTAACTGTGTCTCCTTATCACTGTTACCTTATTAAAATGTAGTTAAGTGCTTTGTCTCTAAGAAATGAAAACCTAGATAGCATCTAAACCTCAGAGCAGTGCACAAAAGAGTCCACTATAAGCGGATGCTGTAAGCTGCGCCTTAATTATTGGTGCTTAGGTGATAATTGAGGTGCTTGGTGGTCTTTTCAGAGAGGCAAACTGGATGACTCACTAGTGACTCATGATCCGATCATGTAGCAGTGAAAACAGAAAGCTGCAGCTGCTCTTTCTCATATGGAAATGTATTGACATTTTACTGCCAGGCTGTGCAGCGATAGCGGATCCTGTTGTCAGCGTTTGACTCTGTTTTCTCTTCAGTAGAGAAATAGCAGAATTGTGTTCCACCTTTGGGATCATAAACCTCTTTTATGTGTTCCACGGTTGTTGAGATAAACAAGAAAATATTTTTTAAGGTGTCACAAAGCGAAAGTGTGGTGTGACATTTAAATGAAATTGTAACATTTAAAGTTTGGAGACAGAAGATACAAAGAGATGTGTTAAAAGGAAGAGTGTTTTCAGGTATTTGTGGTTCCACATATCGAAGCTTTTTTTGATCTGGTGACACAGAGCAGGTAATTTCACAAATGGGGAAAGTCGCTGTGAACTCAACGATGCAGAAGATGGACTTCTAGGAATCAGTTCAGGTATTTTATTAGCAAATCAGACGATGGGCAACAGGGTCTGGAAAAGTCTGAGGCAGGCAGGTTAGCTTCCAGTGAAGAGATTTTCAGGAGGCCTGGCTTTCTGGCTGGCTGGGTGACATATGAGAGGAATCTAGGGCACAGGAGGAGAGGCGCATGGAAATGATAGGAACAAGACACGAAGTAAGGAAGCCTTTACCCATAGAGCCTGAGCGTGCTGTTGATACACTCACACAGGAGGAGCGAGCACAGCAAAAGAGGGCTAATTGAAGTAAATGTCAGTTTCATGGCTAGGTGTGGCCTCTTTTCTCATTATTTTATGACAAGTTGTGGAAAAAAAGATCCAAGTTTGAATGTGAATTTGTTAGCTTTTCACGGTGCCTGTCAATATGCGGTGTAAATAGGCATCATATAAAGTGAAGGAGGCATTCATTAGGCTGAAAAGAAAATGAAAAGAGCAAACAGAGAGGTAAAAAGAGAGGCCGGATCAACGACTGCTGGATCACTGGTGTTGGACGATGTGACTGCTGATAGCAGGATGAATTCTTGAGTGGAAGGAGTCATACTTTGTGCTCAGATTCACTCGATTGTTTAAAAATTGATGCGACGGCACTTTCAAGTAAAGAAACCAAGTAAAGAAACAGAAAGACAATGACCCAAAACATAACTGGAAGCAACTTAAGAGCTTTTTTTAAGACCAAAAAGACCAAAGGTTTGCATCAAAACTGAGACTTCCATGGTTTATAGACTTCCATCTATAAACCATGACATCCATGGTTTATAGAGTTCAGTCACTGATGACAAAAAAGATTTCAAAATCCTTCCTTGTGTTTCACTTTGGACCCAGTGAAAGTTGCATCACTTTTAAAAGGCTATAATTCATAACTGTCACTGCGCCGATTTTGGCAGACCCTTGAATTGAAGCCGAATCTTTGCACTTCAATCACAGCTTGATTGCTTAATTTCGTATTCATAGCTCGCTATAGAGAGGGGAAATTATTAATACTGTGTCGTCGCTGGAAAGACTTTACAAAGCACAAAAATGACTTTAGAAACAGTGAACGTTTTAGAAGACAGACTACGTGCGTTTGATGTGAGGTTGTATTTTGCCAGAAATTCGTTCTCTGTGCTTGGTTTATCCATTTGTCCAGCACTTCTGTTCAGTGTCTCTGACTAAGGTTCAAGTTGGAAGGTTTTGGTGTGAGTCTCTGTCATAGTTTTATTTCTTTTTCTTTTAAAAATCAGCAAAATGCAACATTTTACATTCAGTGGGACAGTAGTTAGAAAACCTGCAGGCATGAATGTGAGATAACAGAAAGTCTTTTCTACTCTTCTTGATTCCTCAGATGATTCTGCAAAAATTATCTACAACAATTAATATGGTCAGAAAAACTTTAAAACCCTTAATTTAGTGGCGTTTGAAGTGATTCACCCTTCTTTTAATCTCACTGCAGAGAACTGTTTGTTGTCTTTGTATTTAGGCCACAGCTGAGCAGTGAGGCATAGCCCATTATGAAGAAGCATAGTGCTGTAATTCCTCCTCCTGCTTTAAGCTGGGTTGTTTCCTTCTCTGTGAAGCACCACCTTGAGTTTACATCAGCATATGAAATGCGCTTCATAAATGTATTTGTCTCGCCTTGTACTTTTTTTGACCCGCACTTGCTTTTGCGCTGTGCGCGTTGCAGTCTATTTTATAATCCGGTTTAAAATTGAACTGTAAATCAGGCTGGATAAGAGCATCAGTTAAATAGAACTAAATTGTATCAACACTGTTTATTGTCCCAAACACAGTTTTTTCCCCCCTCTTGTTCTCAGTAATACTCTCAGTTGGAGGATAATATCAGAATAGAATCGCAATCCATGGTCTGAATCACAGTTCTCCTCACAGATTTGGTGCATATCATGTGATCACATTGTTAGTTGCCTGGATCCAAAGCCTGTCACTTCTACTCAAAGTTAAAGGTCCGAGTCACAAATCTCTGGGGTCTTTCCTCGTTCTCCTCGTGTCTGTGTGGGTTCACTCTGGTTGCTTTTGCTTCCTTCCACAGTCTAAAGACATGCATGAGGTGTTCAGTGGTGATTGGCCACAGTGTGTCTCTTGACTTGTCCAAGGTGTATCCTGCCTCTTGCCCTATGACAGCTGGGATAAGCTCCGGGTCTGCCAAGCCCCTGAAATAGACAAACAGATGGATAGATAACATTTAATAGCACAAACTGCAGTATAGAAAGCTACTTTCAGCTTCTCCCTTGCCACAAATGGTCACCACAGTAAGAAGCTCCACAGGTTTGATTTGGCAGTTTTACACAGGATGCCCTCCCTGACACGATCCTAAAGCAGATTTGTGTCTCTGGCTGGAATTGAACCAACAAACTTGCACTTACCAAACAAATGTGTTACCTGCTGCATCACTGGAGGGACCTAATGCATACTGTATATGGATGTACATAATGTACAGTGTCAGTTAATTGTATCTAATGCACTCCTTTCAGCACAATAATGCAAAAAGGTACTTAACACCTAAAGCAAGGTGAGAAAATGTTTTTTGAAATTCCAGATTAGCACTTTGTTGTTTGATACAGAGTGTTTGTTCATTGCTATTATTACGAAAATGAATAAAAAGCTGAGTGAGAATGCTGCGTGTGGCAGTGGTGTTAAAATCACAGTGACCGAGTAACCCTGGAGCAGATGGTGAAGCCTGGTTGGAGCTTTGCTTCAGGGTGAAATCTGAGGTCAGCAGTGATTTCTGCAGATTTTTACAGGGTCTTGTTTTATTTATATAACATACATTTGGGGCCGTCTTGGCTTTAAAGTCAGAAGAGATAAAAAAAAAAAAAATACCCAAAAGCACCAACTGGGGAAATAAATGAGTGGCAGCCTGCTCCCTCTTTGCTGCTCCCTGCCCTGCAGAGTGCCTTTGACCAAGGCTCTGAAGCTTCAGCAGACCCAGTTAGATTTGTACTGTATAATGTGATTTTAGCGAAAGCTGCTGAAGACGAGACCTATTTGGTTTTCTTATCACAACTCGTGTTAAAATTAAGCTTCCATGTCACATGTAACTGTGAGATGTTATCAAGTAAACTGTGAGAAACGCAGACGCTTGACTGTGCTGTGAGTCTCCCCTGCAGTGTGATTACTGTGATAAAGGAAACCACAATCCAACATTTTCCACTATCTGTTTAATCGGATGCACTGCATGAACCCTTTCTCTTAATAGTCTTTGCTGGCCACAAACACAGAGACTCTGATAAGGACTGTGAACAGTGTTTTAGGACTGTCTTGGGCAGCTGTTACACAAACGCAGTTTTCGTTTTGTTAATGTCTGATATCACAGTTACACTCGAGGCTAATGTGATAAATGTGATTCAGGTATCAGCAACATGCCGTACACCAGCACAGTCTCAGGTGTTTTAACTGGTAAAGTAATGGTCGACCAGTCTGAGAAGACTGGGTGACTGTAAGATGTAGAGCAGGTCACAAGGTTCGATCCCTGGCTGCTCCAGTCTGCATGCCAAATATCCATGGGCAAGGTACTAACACCAAGTTGCTCTCCGATGCATCCATCAGAGTGTGTATGTGTGTTAAATAGAAAACTCTGAAGCATAGAAAAAAAGTGCTTTTGTAAACGGGGTGAATGAGACATGTTGCATAAAGCACTTTGAGTGCTCGGGTAGAGTAGGAAAGCACTACATTATATAAGAAACAGTCCATTCACCAAATTGTTCTGGCCAAACTACAAAAAAGGTGAAGGTCCCGGGATGTGTTTGGTTTATCAGGGATGAATCTCAACATGAGTCTGAGGTGAAACAAACCATGAAGTGTGCAGAGAGTGTTGGGAGACTGCAGGGTGTAGAAGATCTGCTGCTAATGTCTTGGAGTCGGAGTACTGTAGTGCTGCTGGGTCAGAGCAGGTTTTATCTCAGGTGCCTTTTGAGAACCAACCCACAATTTGAGAAGTGATTATTATATTCCCTCACTAGCCGAAGCTGAGAAAAGAAAATGATGGCAGACAGAAAATGTGTTCAGCATCTGTCAGTCTTTGCTAAGCCACTTCTGTTGGTGGTTCTGATCTTTTGGTAGATTTGTGGTGCTTACTTTCTGAAACAGGCTCCTGTTTTTTGGTGGTAAGACATAGACAGTAGCAGTGACACCATGTAGGTGGAAGAGCTGATAGAGTCGATTCCTGGCCAAGTAAGACCTGATCTGACAGCATATTGAGGACATGTAGCTATTTAAGAGGGATGGTAACAATGTTCCGCTCAGCAAACCAATACACAACGACTAAATAAACAATAATTAATGTCTTTAGTAACAATGTACTCAATAATATTTTGAAAACAGTTTGACAGCATGAAAGTGGTTTCTCATAGTGTTGAACTGACAGATAATTATAACTTTAATCTTTATTCAAGCTATAATAAGGGCTGCTGCATTTTATAGTGTTGAGTTTATTGTGGATCAGACAGTTAATGAAAGTGCTGGTTGATTTCAAGCTTTCAGACTTGCTTCAGAGATAAGGGATGTTACCTTCCTGGTGAGGAAGAAGTCTGAGTTTGTGTAGGAAGTAGCCAGGCTCATCTCAACTTACAGCTTGGGTGCTGGAACTAATCTCCTGGAGGGAGGGAAGGGCCGGACTCCAAGGATCAACCAAATCACCACCAGGTAACGACTTAAAGTGATTACAAAATCTGTGCTCAACAAACCAACACTCAGCAGCCAGTGCTTTATTTAAAAAAGATTTTTGCTGTTGTTGGTGTGAAAGTGATCAGCAGTTTTACAAATATAGAACGTTTTACAACAGTTTTCATTTGAAAGTGTAATCCAGTTCTTCTGATGATTTAAAGTTTTTTTGTTCTAGCTGACTTTTTAAATCTTTTTAAACTTGATTTCCTGCTTGGGATGAGTGAAAGAGACGTGATAGTAATTAAACAGCCCTCATTTTTGCTCTTTATCACCTGACATATTATCAGGGGAAATGCTAATTTTGTTCTTCAGCGTTTCACCTTTTTAAACTGTGCTGGTGATTTTTTTCATAATTTCATGACGTTAACAGAAAGCACACAGTTGGTGAGAGAGTGCATCGAGACATCAGTAGGTGAGATTTCAGAAATACACATATGAGGATTTTTTTGAGAATGTTTTTAGTTTTGTCACCTTTTCTACCTTCTTCGGTAAAAATGTACCCACTTACGTATTTCCTGTCCTTTGGACATAAATCATCTCCATCTGAAGACATACATAACGGCATACAATCATCAGTTCAGGAATTTTTTTTCCTTGTACAGCTACTATTTAGGCATTAGTTGCTCACATTTGCCAAGCGAAAGATATTTTAAAATTTGAAAGAATATAGGTGCGTAAAAGCTATTTTTGACGTCCAAAGCAGCAGAACAGTCCTGATACACAGTACAGTACAGCGGGTTTGAAACTATCCATCATCCACTGCTGGTCCATCACTACTATGTCCTGTTGGTTAGCCATCACCAGTTTGTCTGTCTGTATCTGGAAGTCCCACAGGATCTTAGCTCGGTCATTTTCAACCACCCTTGTGAGCTTATCACTGTATTTACTACAGCCGGTTGGGGAGTTTCTTCTGCTGATTCTGGGAGTTTCTCATACTTCATTAGTTTTCTTTTCTTTTCTTTGTCACTGCAGCTCTTAATACCGCTCATTATTGGGGCCAACCTCTGCCATAAAATCAAATTGAGAAAAGGTAAACTCAGGGCAGCATCATCATCTCCTAAAGCTCATTTGATGGTGGCCAGCTAGTGGTGTGCATCGCTGCTGATTGAAGCCAGAGCACGAAAACACATTAGGAAAAAGAGCCGATAAGACTGATTCATTAGCATTTAGATAGCTCTGTCATTAACTAAAAGGAGACTTTTAATAAAAATTCACTTGCTGTTATTTTGTTTTTGTTATTCATTTTTGCCAGAACTTCTGTACAGAAGTGTTTCTGCATTACGTTTTGTTTGCTTTTGGTTTTCATTCAAACACTTCCTTGTGCTTGTTTGTATTGTTTGTACTTTCTTGTTGGTCCTTTTGCTTAAAGAACATCAAAAAGGACAGAATTCTTTGTCTCTTGAATAAAATAAGTTCATCAACCATGATCTGCAGATTTAATCTTTTCACTAGGACAATCCAGAGATTTTCAAACCAGTGGGAGAAAAATCAAACATCTTATGAAAATTTCAGACACTACCTCAGCAATTTATTTGCTGTTTGCAGAGCTGTGTGTTGAATGAGTAATGCCCTTGTTTGCATTTCCTTTGGCTAACTTGAGTTAGTCATTATCATCTACAGATTAGAGCAGATTCTGGATCTGCATCATGCTGGAGGCGGCTTTGTGGAGAAGCAGCTGTCATCGAACCAATTAGTCCATCTGCTATAACACAGGTGGTGTTTGTTTTAGCTATGATAGTGGTGTCATTTGGTCCAGGCCAAATATTTCATGAGACATTTGTGAGATTACCCTGAGATTTAGTTCACATATACCAGGTAACCAGGGCTTAGTTCAGTTCAGTGTTTTACATTGACAAATCATAACATTACCAATCTCATTGAAATACACATAAAAGGAGAAAGATACTTATAATATAAAATGAAACCAATCAATTTAATGAGTTGGCACCCAATTCCCTGCCTTGTTTACACTCCACCAGCACGACATTTTCAATTTGAGCTTTTATTGACACGTTACCACAGCTGCGATGGGTGGCATGAGATTTCCTACAGACATTCAAATACCAGGAAAACTAATAAGCACCAAAAACAGACTGAGGACTAATCAGCAAAAGAACTGCATTGTCATAAATTGCAGGATAATAAGATGCAGGAAACAAGTGAATTAACATAAGAAGAGACGTTTTTTAGGCCAATGCATAAAGTCTAAAACATGAAGCCCAAAACCAGAAGAAGTCACAGAAGAAAAAGAAGGAGACGACACCAGGCAGGATAACACACATCACGACAAAGGGTAAAGGCAAGACAACACTTTATATACACACAGGGTGATCAGGTTAATAAAGATACCTGACACACTTTACTGAAGTGGGTTTTATTGTGACGTTTAACATTTTCTGCTGTTGATGCAGTATTAGACTAATCAGTTTTCTCCTGCCCATTTTCTTCTAGAGGAATAATTTTATCTCATCTTATCTTATCTTATGTTGCACTTGATTCATGTAGCGCATGTATCCACTGGCTTTAACACTAATCACTTAGTGTGCAGTGGACCAAAAATTACAACAAAACTGCCTACAGTATGTTCAGCTCTGCACACTGGCAGAGAGACGAGAGAGACCGAGGGAAACACGGAGGAGTTTATTTCTCACTTCCAGTAGGAAGAGTAAAATGTATGCTAGCGAGAGATCACTCAGTCACACCTGACCTCATTCTCATACCTTAATTTGTGGATGTAGGTGCACCGATATCAGTTACAAAGATAAAACTTGCACCTTGCATATGTGCTTTTAGCAAACAAGGCTAATGGGATATACAAACTAACTAAATGTAACTTATGTCTTTAAAAAGGCAGGAAAGGAAATCAAAGGAACAAATGAAAGAAAAAATGTGATTTGCTGCAGATGTGTGTCAACAAAAAGGATAAGAGCAGGTTTAAGACACTTTAGCACTGGCCTCTCTTTTCAAACCTTGAGTGTTTTTCTAATCACTTTTAAGTTTGTCCTAAAAAAATGTAAAAAATGCTACAAACTTTTAAAGATAACACACCATGTGTGGTTAGAAATGTTAAACCACGTGCACCTATTGTTTTCTCTGTCTGGCTGCCCAGCATGTCCAGACTCTGCTGTATCTTCATTGCGGTAAACTCATCAGTTTGACTTCTTTGTGTCGTGCTGTCTATTTGTTGTTGAATACTTTCCGGCCTGCAGAGTAAGTTAGTGAGCAAATGGTGTGCTATTGGATTTGACATGCCCTGCAATGAAGGTCACAAGCACTTAGCCTGAAATTGACATGAAAATTTCCAAGGTGTCACTGTGTTCCCCGTCCATCCAGTGGAGTTTTATTTTCAGCATTTGTCCAACATACATACAAACTTCTGTAACATGGAGCATTTGAACTGTCTGGAGCAACTATGATGAATATGTCATCCGAGCTGTAAAGTATGCTATTAATGCTGCATGTGCATACACAGCTCTCAGACAGGTGTGGAAACAAGGACCTCACAGGTCCAGTAAGTTAGTTACCGTTTATTTATTGTAGTCATAAATATACATTGATTAGTGTGTAGTTATGTCTTCCAACAAACTGATGCACAGTCATAAACTTTGCCTAATCGCCTCTGATGTGTGTGCATAAACATGCCCATATTGTCGTCATTACTTATCGTCAGCAGATTAGACATGTCATCGAATTGAGTTGACTGCAGTCTACTGACATCTAGTGGTGAGATTTTACCTACTGTACCTTTAAGATGTCTTCATCGGAGGAAGATGAAAAAGCAGAGAGAAAAGAGTTGGCAGACGACTGAAATGGAAGAAAAAGCACTTCTGGTTGGAGCACATTAAAGCAACACCTGACATAAATCGACTTACCTGAGTGTGTGAGAGACAAACCGAACAAGACCAAACCAAAACCGTGTCTCCATCCGGACATAAAATCATTTTTTTCAGATGTAAATAGGTGACAGTTTTGCTGGCGGCTGTAACAACAGTTCAGTCTGGTGTATATCCATTTCTTCGAGTTTATCCATTAACTAAACAACTGCTGGCAAGCAAAAAGGCTCTGATGAAAAAGGAAATGATGTGCTGCCTGATATCACCCATTAGTTAGTGTGCATCTAGAAGCTTCAAGCTGAGCCTTGTCACTGTTGCCATCTTGGTATTTGGAATGATTAAATAACCCGCTGTAATGTAGAGCTTACAGAGAAACTGAGAGACACTGCAAGTTCATACAGTACCAAGCTAGCCTCACCTTTCATCATATCCTGCTTGATTGTGTGTTTACATGGAACCATGATTTACAAAATTAACATAATGTTGGACCTGGATTTTCTAGCCACAGTGCATATGTAATATAAAAACATTACAAAGACACACAAATAAAAAATGTTAAAGGTTTCGTCTCTCATGGACTTTTTCTTCCTTTTTTGAACTCATCAGCACGAGTGGTGTGTGAATGTTTTTGAACTGTCTACTGATTCAGTAACAGGACTAGATGTTACAATCCCTGATGATGCTTTAAATGGAGAAAATCTTGAGGGATGGCTGTTATGAGGAAAGGCAGCCCAGAAACTTTACCAGCGGCACACATCGTTGTGTGCCTCAACTTTCGGTCTTTTACCCAAGCTAATCTGCTAAGCTAAGAATTTTTATTTGTGTGTTTTCTGGTATATTTGTTCATTCATGAGGTGTAAGATCCTTCCTAACTGTCAAAGACAAAAATAGTGCATGCTGATGGGAATACTCAAGCTTTTACTATGTTTTGTACAGCTTTTATTGGTTTCCAGCTTTATATACATATCAAATGTTTCTGTGTGTGTTTGACCCCACCCCTTGTACAGTAAATGAAGTGTTGGGTTTTAGTCACATTGCCCGATGACTTTCTGAAAAACGTCCGTCATTCCCACGTTCATCTTTAGCTGCGTTCATCTCAGCTAATTTGGTTTGACAGGAGACTTTTGAAGAACTCTGAGTTTGTTTTTGAATAATAATCTATTACTCATATTTAGATAATATTCTGTGTTTGATGCGTCAAATCGCAGTTCAGCTGCCACTTCAGGCTCATAGTTGTGTAAGTCTGTGTGCATGCTTGTGTGTGCTGTCTGGATGATGCCCAGCATTGCTTCATGCCAGGGGATAAAGAGCTGCAGCCTCTGTGGGGGATTTTGACAGAGTGATGGACGGGACATTGGGAGCTGTTTAAAAAACCGTTGATCCCATTAAAGAGCAAAATAAGAGAAATGACACGTAGTAGGAAAATACTTGAATTGGATATTTTACCCTGAGGTAAAGCTATATTCAAAGTGATTAAAGAAGCTGGTCAGAATTTATGAATATTTGTGTTTAATTTGTGCTGATTTAGTAAAAGCAATAAATTAATTGTTCATGGTAGTTTTTCTGTGTTGTTGATGCAAGAACTTTACTCGTGTAACTGCAGTAACGAGGCTGTGGAGTTTGCATGAGTCTGTAATACTGCTGAAATCGGATCAGACACAGACACAGTGCAGAACATGTTTGATTACAGGAGATATTATGACTTAAATTATAGAAGATGGTTATTCATTTGTCTTGTGCCGTTTGGCTCGATCACAATTTCCTCCTCAGGATTTACGCGCTGTTGATTCATCTGCCTCTCCTCTGTTTAAACACACACAAATATTAAGAGAGGGAGTGCTGGCTGGTTGGTTTAAGCAGCTTATCTTGACCTTCTATTCATCTGTCTATCATAACCCTCGCTCTCCTCCGTGCATGAGCTTATAACACTTTCATCCATCCCTAACAAAACGTGAAGAAAAATGCAAACACATTGTGTAAAATAAATGTTGCAGATGGTTTGGAATAATATCAGTTTTTGGCAGTGTTGTTTAAGGACTTTATTCTGAACTCTGCACACAGATTTTACGCTACCATCCTATTTTATGTTAGGGTGGATTATTGCTGGACAGGCTCCAGGCCCATTGCAACCCTGAACTGGATAAGCAGTTAGGAAAATAGATGGATGGAATTATGTTTCCTTAATATAATAAATCATTTCCTTTTGCAGTAAAACTGATTTTAAGTGAGAAGTTTGCAGAATTATTCCAGAAACATAAGTCATTCATACAATCTGCTAATGGTCATTATTAGAGCTTGGGCACTGACAGTGCAAAGGACCAATTATAATTCGTTCTTTTGGTTTTGGTTATTTTTGTGGCAAATCAGTTGCTTTTATTGAGTGCATAATCAGCCTCAAATCATGAAATTTTGCACACATATCAGGTCTGGTGAAATTCATGCATTTCATGGGTTTTGCACAAGGGGCTTACAAAATATGCCTGAGAAACATACTTTGAATTGAAATTTGGTACACATGTACACACATGTAACATCTCACAATGTACAGAAACATCTCTGGGACCTCTGATTATTCAGCACCATATTTGCTGTGATTCAGACATCCAATGTCCAGTCTGGTCCTGGTATAAACACTGTATGAAGATATTTAATAAAATTACAGTTTTTACACTTTAATCCACTGATCCGAGCAGTTTGATCAGAGCCACCAACAACTTACCGCCTTATCTGATCTGCCACAAACTATCTATGTGCGACAGTTGTAGCGACATCAAGTGGAAACAGGAAATGTCATGTTTAATCCTTTGATGTACTCCTCACAGGTTGGTCACATCCAGCTTAATAGTAATCTAAATAAAGTTCAGATCTTGAGAATGTTTTAGTGTGAAAACTGGGAGTTTTTATTGAAAGGCACACATGGGGGACACTTTGCATTGACCACAGGAAGAGTATGGAAAGGCTGAGAAGTCATGAAACTTGGCACACACCTCAAAGGTTTTATATTTAATGGCTCTCACATGTGAGTGTGGCAAAATGACTCTGCAGTACCACCTACAATATTTCAGTGAAGCTGCTTTGTATTAAATGTATGTTAATTGAAACTGTTTAATTAAAGTACTGTTATGCCGATGATATCCAGATTTATTCACCTTTGAAATCCGATGTGTCTGCTTCTTTGCAACCTCTGTTCAACTGTTTGCATGAAGTAAAAATTTGGTTATCACATAATTTTCTTACATTAAACGAGAATAAGACCGAAATCATAGTCTTTGGTAGTCACACCCCGCTAGACCAGTTGACTGATGCCCTAGGCCCTCTCGCTAGCCATCTCTCGCCCACTGTAAGAAACCTCGGAGTATTCCTGGATGGCTCTTTTAAACTTGAGAAGCAGGTGTCCACTGTGGTGAAAAACAGCTTTTACCAGTTGCGTCAGATTTCCAAAGCAAAGTCGTTCCTTCCTTTAAAGGAACTTGAAAAGCTTGTTCACGCATTTATCACATCCAGATTGGACTACTGTAACTCCCTCTACTCGGGCCTCCAACACTCTTCTCTTTATCGGCTTCAGTTAATTCAAAATGCAGCTGCGCGTCTTTTAACAGGTACAAGAATCCATGAACACATAACTCCTATTTTAGCCAAACTACATTGGCTCCCTGTTAAATATCGCATAGATTTTAAAATTCTTTTGTTCACTTTTCAAATTCTGAATAATTTAGCGCCCACCTATCTCTCTGACCTACTTCACCTATATAATCCCAACAGAGCGCTTAGATCATCCAATCACTTGCTCCTTGCACAACCTAGGTCTCGAATGAAGTCGAGAGGAGACCGGGCCTTTGCGATCATGGCACCTAGACTCTGGAATAACCTCCCTGTACATATTCGTATGGCCGAGTCTATCCAGTCTTTTAGATCTCGTCTTAAAACTTATCTGTTTACTTTGGCCTTTGATTCTAACTAGTTGGCTGATTTTAGCTTATTGTGTTGTTACCTATTGTTTGTTGTCCTATTTTATTGTTTGTTTTAATTGTCTTGTGTTTTGACTGACTGTGAAGCACTATGGTCAACACTGTTGTTTTAATATGTGCTATATAAATAAACTTTGATTTGATTTGATTTGATAAAGTGACTGCATGAAATGCCTCTACTGCAACACAATCCGCTGGCATTTCTCCTCAACCACAGCGTGCTTGAGCGTGACGTCTACCAAGGTGCCAGAGTCCTCATTGCTCCTTGTAGTTTTATTTACACATGTCTTATCTTAAGCAGCAGCAGATCTGGATTGTGTTTATGCAGGAGCTTGCGTGCATGTGCACAGTGCACATGAGGGGATTGTCTGCCATTAAAGAAAGAATATAGCTCTTAGATGGATGTAAAAAGGAAATACAAATAAATCCCCAAATGTACCTTGGTAGCTGCTAATATAGATGTGGTCACCTGTGTAAGAAAATGTGTTAAAGACAGTGTAATAACAGTTTTCAACTTTGTTGATATAGACACCTGATTTCCTTCACTCACAGACTGTTTTAAGGTTGACATAGCCTAAATATTTAATATACAATTTGTATTCTTTTTATTGCTTCCACTGCAGGTTGACGGCCGACATCCAACCTGTAACTTCCTGCTGGAGGTGGAGAGAGACCAGGCCGAGTGCATAAAGAAGCTGAGGGAGAAGGAGGCCAACAGCAGCTATAAAGGTCACAATCACTCAAAGCACAACTGTTAGAAACCAGATATCTTCTAACACTAACTTGGAAAAACTTTGTGTAGCTGGACAGAATCTTTAAATCTGGCTTGTTTCAAGCATTAATGTGGCCGTTGTGGCTCCACGGCTCATGCTAACATTGCTTTTTCCCCGACAACAGGTGTTTGAGGAAATACCGAAATTAGCTCCCTTGATCATCCATTATGCTGACTGCATTAGGGATCAACATCTGGTGCAACTGATTTAATTATCCTGCGTATTCATTCATGCACACCGGTTTGCTAACACGTGTGGCTGTGGAAAGCTTTCACTCTGCAGAGTGAGTCTCTAAATACTAAAGGAAAGGAAATGAGATAATTCATGGGAAGTAGCACAAATTGTGTAGATGTTAATTAACAGTGTTTTCTGTTTTATATGCCATGACATCCTGATAGGTTATGAACCTTCAATGAAAGGCTGATAAACCCAAAGGTGAACTATGAGCGTCATGCTTCTGTAATAAAATCAGCTTATATAAGCTTAAAAGCTTATATAAATAAGCTTTATAAAGATTATGATCTATATTAAGATGGTCGCCATGAATTTAAGGTTTATCATAATTCACTTTGCATTAGTTTTGCACATTGCTCTACTGCCCAGCCTTTAAGACTCATTAACTAAAAGGCAGGAGTTATACTGGATCATGTCTCCAGTGGGAAGAGAAAATGTCAGCAGACGGGATGAGAATGTGACAAGCATTTCATCTCGTTTTACAGACTTTTTCTTTAACATTACAAGTAAAATGTTATTTTTACAGGCTGTCCTCTGTATGTGAGTGATGTCACACAACATCGTAGCCCATGGAGTTAAGTTTCTGATGTGCTCTTAGTAATTTATACTTGGGACAAAGTTTGAGGATAGCAGACCCACATCAATAACATTCACTGTCACATCAAAGAACCTAAAGTCTTGGTGCACTGCGTTTCCCTTCCCTAAGTCTGTATAAATTTCTCCTTTCCTTTCCTCATGAAGGTTTTCATCAAAGTGAAGGAAACGTTATTAGCAAAAGCTGATGGGGGGAATCTTTTGGACTATTTTACCTCAGTTACTGTTTCCAGGATTGTTTTTTAGGACCATTATTTTTGCCATGTTTGCCCTCTTGAATGGTGCTGGACACTGAAACTAAAGTCACATCTGCTGGTGCAAGCTGTGCTTTGGTGTAGTGGCAGCTCTTATTTCTTTGATTCAGGTTTTGACTGGTAGAGGAAACATCTTCTCCTATACCAGTGCTAATACTGAGGTTTTGCCTGATGGAGACACTTATTGCTGCAGCGAGTATTCACAGCTTAATGATTGGTATAAATGTTAAAGAGCTGTGGCAACGTCACTGTTTGGAATTTATTTTTATTTTATATTTTTTTTATTTTTTGCCCAGGATTGATTAAATTGCTTTAGTGGTGATAAATCCCTTCATTCTTATCATGAAACTAAAATTCTTGCTAACCAGCTAATTTTCTGTCCTTCCTTTCCTTATTTGTAAGCTAACCAGGTTCCACTTGCAAAAGTTATTCATATCATTGATATCATTCAGCTACTTATACAGTGTGTCTCTTGTACTGTAGTTGAACAGTGTTTAGTGCAGCAGTTCTCCTGACAGTCCTTAGAAGGAAATCCCTAAGGCATTTAGCCTATCGCGTTATCAGTAATTTAGTGTTTGCTTTGAGTCAAACTTTCAACTGAACTTTTATAATTATTCATTTTCTTTTTATAAAGTTGAAGTTTTGCTTTTTGTTCTGCTGAAATAGGCTCAGATAAAGCAAAAGCATGAAAGACCCTACATACAGTGTGTACATGTAATCACACCATGTGAGAACATGATTAGATCTCATAACGCAGTTTAAGCCCATATTTTGTCTTCTGTCCAGCCATGTTTTCTACACAACATGAAAAGCCTTAGTCAAGGTCACTTAGCTTTCACCGAGTGCGCTGAAAATCTGTGCAATCTCTGCAGCTGGGAATGGATTCACACGAAATCATTCCTGAAATAAATCTGGACACGACAGACGTGGGATTTTTTCTGTGATGTGCCAAATTTAGGAAAAAAAACAAATCACACATTTAGAAGTCTGTTATACTGAAGAATAGACCACTGCTCAAAAGTTGGGGTTACTTTGTGATCTAATAGCACATTAAAATATAAATAACAAAAATGACAAATAATCATTTATTTCAAGGGCTATTTTTTCCCCATTCTCCCTGATCTGTACTCCGTCTTCCACCATAGCACATTGTGCTACCTAAAATTTAACTTCTTAAAAAGAATCTGAAAACTTTAAACATTATAAAACTTTTCCAACTATGGCTGAAAACTCTGTTGCAGAATAACGAAGAAATAAATTTGACAGTTAAGTGTCTGCAGCCTCAGTGCCTGCGGGTTCAATTATAGTGTTAAAATGGCCAACTATCGATCAAAACTTGTCAGAAGAATCAAACAAAACAAACAAACCAAAAGAAAACAGAGACGTACCCCTCACAGGTCCTGATTTGTGATGATTAGTAATCACACTGTTGAATGAAGTTTTGTTTGAGGGCAGTTTCCCATATGAAATATCTTTAATTTCTACAAAACAAACTTACTCTGTAGACTTTAGAAGGAAGTTTTGAGGAACATTTTAAGACAGTAATTGAATCCACAGAGGCTGATGCATGCAATGAGCAGATTTAGCCCAGAGGATGATAACCATGGACGTCTGTTGCTCAGGGAACTGCTGTGGTGGTTCAACAAAAGAGAAACGCTTCTTTATTCTTGCTCCTTAGAGTTAAACACAGTAGTAAATCTTTTACTATAATAATATATTAACAAGTGCCACCATTAGCCTGTGGGCCATGCTTTGACACGCTAATATTAGACTGAGATAGATAAACGTGCAAAGAGTAGAACATAGAGAAGGTTTAAACACTTGGGGTAAAACATCTGAAGCAACAGACAGTTCACAAGAGAGGTGAAGACGAGAGTGGAGCAGGGTGGAGAAGAGTGTCAGGGGTGATTTGTGACAGCAGCAAGGCATTTTCTTCAAAAACATTTTTTCCAAAAACACCCAAGTGCTCTTCTGAAACCCAGCCTTGCTATTAATTTATTATCATTTGATTACATGAGTTTGTGTGTAAGTTTTTCTGCCAAGGATCCTGCAGGACGCCGTTGTTTATCATTTACAACACAAGCTTGACTTTTATTGATGTGACAAAATAATCTTACCTCAAGGTTTGGTCGGGTCTCTTGTCTGAAGATCGTAAGATATTGCTTCTGGGGGTCTTTAATAATAGCGCTGTCAAGAGGAGCAGGTTTGAAAAATGTTTGAACCGACTGAGAACAAGCCTCTGTTTTGGATATGTACACAACACTGACTGGTAGCTAAGAATTAAACCGCAAAACGTTTTGTAATACCCCCTTGATTTAAAGCTGAAAGTCTTCACTTCTTTCACACACTGATTTCCTTTAAAGTCCTCTGTGGTTGTGTACAAAGACTTCTACCTCGATGACCTCAGACTCTTATCTCTGCTTTGACGATCGGGTCCTGCTGACTTCATCAGGTGACGGCCTCCAGCTCGTAGTGAAGTGGCACAAATAAGAATTAGCACCTCCAAGTCAAGGCCACAGTCCTCAGCCAGAAAAGGATGGCGTGCCTGTTCTGAGTCACGATTGCAGCCCTACATGGTGGAGTTTAAGTATTTAAACAGCAGGGAGGGTGGAGCGGGGTCGAACTACCAACCTTCCGATCAGTAAATGACCCAGTCTATCTCCTGAACCACAGCCACCCCAAGATCTCTTTCTTTTGGGTAATGAGATTGTAGATAAAAGTGGCTGAAATGAGCTTTCTCTGAAGTGTGGCTGATCTCGACCTTAGAGTTAGGAGTTTAGTCATTTTAGAGGAGTTCAGTATAAAGTTGTAACTGCACCACATTGAATGTAGCCAGTTGAGGTGGTTCAGAGATCTGATAGGGATGATGCCTCTTGGGTAAGATGTTCTGGGCATGTCCTATCAGGAGGAGGCCCTGGGATAGACGTCTTGGTCTTCCCCTGGATAAACTGGAGGAGGCGGATGGGGAAATGGACTTCTCCCATGACCTGGCCTTGGACGAAGTTGAAGAAGTTGGATGGATGGTTTAACATTTCAGAAAAATAATCTCTTTCTAGCTTTCTTTCCAAAAGTGCAGTTACAAAGTCAAGATCATTGTTTAATTTTTGCAAATTATCATTATTACCACTTGATACGCCTCTAATATCACAAGTCTTTTCCTATATTTGCATATCCACTGGCATACATGGCGTTAGGAAGTGAGCTTTAGAGGAAGTAGAGAGCTTTCTGCTAACTTTGTAAACTTTGCACATGGCCAGGCTAACAGTTCTGTTCTCTTTTCATCAATGCTTCATATAAAAGCAGCTCAGCAGTTTTCCCAAATGTTGACTTATGCTTTCAAAATAGCTGATTAGTCTCACCCAGACTTTATCTTCTTATGTGCCCATCTGCAAAAGAGGCTAATTACCACAGAAAATACACTGAATGTGATCCTCTGATGAAGTTCACAGCTCAGAAAGTACAAAACAGAAAGGAGTCGGGAGAAAATTGAAGAGAAAAGCCATTAAAGAGCTTTTGATTATATATTTTTGTTGAACTAAACTAAGTGTACCGTAAGAGTTTTTAATGATCCATAAAGAAAAATCCACCACTTTTAAATAAAAATAATGAGAAATACTGGACTGGGAGTTGGTGATATAAAAGTCTCTAACCTCTTCGCCCCTGAGCCACGTGAAATATAGTGAGGGATAGTAAAACAGTCTAATCATCCGTCATCCGGCCACCGCAGTCAGAAATGTAAACAGATGGAGACAGTTTATGTGTGTGAGCCTCAGCTGGGACATACTCAATACAACATTGTAAATCTGGTGATGTATTTTAATGTTCTGAGTAAATAGTTTCTATGCAAATCGTGTCAGATGTTATGATAGTATACAGTACCATTAACATGGGAACATTTGTAGCACATGTGCTTGAAATATTTAACATTTTCAAATTTTGAAGTATATCAATATTAGTCCGACTCCTCCTTTAGTCTGCTTAGAGAGAATAAGCTGACCAAAAATGTAAATAAACAAATAAACAAATAAAAGAACTCATCATAGACTTGTGAAGCTGCGGGATAGACCCCCTCCCCATCTTGATAAATGGAGACTGTGTGGACCACAGATTAGAATTCCTGGAAACCTATTGTTCAGTCTGCTCTCCCCTGACCTACCACATGTTTGAGTTACATGTCACTCCTCTATATATTATTTTATCATATTTTATGCGATATGTCACTTCACATGCCAATACCATGACTTGTGCAATAGCCGTGGGCAGGGATACATGTGGTATAGCTACCTCTTTTATACTGTGTACAATTTATTTAAATGCAATTTATTTAATATCATATTGTAACATTGTAACTCTAATGCATGGAGCAGGGGTGGTACTCTCATCCAGTCCCATTACATCCTGAATATAATGACCATGAAAGGTTTCACATCATGTTTTTAAAATAATAATAAACATCAACTCTGCATGTGTCATTTAAAATGGCAGGATCATTTTATTACATTTAAAAATGGTTTGATTCTGTAGCAGCAGGTGAACATAATTGTTAACAACCTAATATAGGTTTATGCTGCTATTTAAAAAAAATACTCATATTGTAACTTCCTCGAGTTATGAAATTTCTTATGAGAATAAGAATAATAATCTGATGGGTATTCCTTTCAATCCTCTACTGGGAATGTGCAAGGAAATATGCGAAGAATGATGTCGACTTCACCGTTTTTCTGTACATATACACTTACTGGCCACTTTGTTAGGTACACCTGTTCATCTGCTCATTAATGCAAATATCTAATCAGACAATCACGTGGCAGCGACTCAACAGATGTAGGTATGAAGACATGGTCAAGACAAGCTGATGAAGTACAGACCAAGCATAAGAAAGGGGTATAAAGGGGATGTAAGCAACTTCAAAGATGGGCTGGTCCAAGTATTTCACAAGTGTCTCCAGGCTTCACAAAGAATCATCCAAAAAATAGAAAATTTCTAGTGAGTGGCATTTCTCTGAACAAAAATACCTTGTCAGAAGTCAGAGAAGAAAGGACTGCTTTGAGCTGATAGGAATGCAAATATAACCCAAATTACCGCTCGTTACAACCAAAGTTTGCAGAGGAGCATCTCTGAATGTGCAACACATTGATCCTTAAAGCAGATTTGCTATAGCAGCAGACTGCACCGGTTGTCACTGGGTAATCGCTGACACTGGTAGTCTTGTGTACTAAGAAATGGGAAACTGAGGCTATAGTTCGTACGGACTCACCAGAACTGGACAATATAACGTAATATTTCTTTGTCCCATGAGCCTCAATTTGTGCTGCGACTTTTGGATGGTAGGTCAGAATTTTCTGTAAACAACATGAAAGTATGGAGCCATCCTGCCTTGTATTAAAGGGTCAGGTTTGTGGTGGTGTAACACAATTAATCCTTATAGCTTGTTTTTTCTTTTCTTGACATACTTTGAGCCCCCTAGTACCAACTGAGCATCGTTTCAACACCATAACCCACCTGTGTGTTGATGTCCATCCCCTATGACCACAGTGTACCATCTTCTGAGTGAAAGTCACCAGATCCAACAGAAGCATATTTGAAATGTCTGCAGTGATGTTTCTATTAGCCTAAAACCAGAACAACCTGAGCAAACTTTCCCCTTCCATCATTAAAGTTTAAACTACGCATCTATGTCTAAAATGCGCAAAAGTCTGCATGCATAATCCACAGTTTGTGGTCTCATCTATGAAAAGCCCATAAAAATATTATTTTTTATGTTCAAGCCCAAAACACAGTTTGCACAGCATTAACGAGTCTGACTTTCCTCCTCTGTGATGTGAGTTTGGATGCTCCTGCTGTGTTAATTAAAGCTCAATGACACGAACGAGAGCAAAAATTTAACACGGCTGAAATCCTCTGCGGGGTCAAATCTGCTGGGGAGAGCAGTTTTATTATAACTAATCTCTCAGGATCTTATTTGATGCTGTAGCCCCGCTAATGTTTTGACACAAAACAGTTGACATTTAACTCACTCAGCCCTGGTGAAAACCAAGAATCTCACATTTGACCTTTAAAAGTACCAAAAATGTTTCTAAATTGACCTTAAGTTAATTTGATTCTGAGGTCTATTCAGTGCTGATCACTTAAATAACATTTCAATAATATATACTGTAATACACATGATTGCCCTCTGTCTATCATCATATTTAGTGTTTATCCTCGGCGTTAGTTAGCCTATTTATCTTTTTGGTTACTTCCACTCAACCTGGTCAGCAAACATGGGTGGCTGTGTCGGCTGGGGGATATTAGCCAGTGTATTCCCACTGCTGGTCCCAAGCCTGCATAAATGGGGATGGCAGTATCATGATGGGCATGAAATGTGCAGATATATCCGCTGTGACGACCTCTCTAAAGAACGGGCATGAAAAAAGAAGATAATTCCCAGTTCTATGATGGCTACTTTTTCATACTTCTTGTTTTAGTTTCATGTGCTGCTTTTGCTTACATGTATCCTTCAAATCTTCTAAGTGATAACAAAGAATCAATTACAACTAATACTGTAGTAATAGTCTTCCTTTTATCTGGTAAGACTAGCTGGACTGGTGCAAGTCTACATTATTACATAGTGTCGATGTGCATGTGTAGATTTTTAAAATGTTTCAAATGTCAGAATGAGGAGGGGTTACACAGCTCCACAGAAGGAATAGAAAGGGTCTCATGTATTGCTCAGTCCTCTACCCTGGGGCAATGAACCTTTTACTGTGTGTGCTGCAGTGACCAATCACCAGACTCAGTTTGTTTCAGGTTGTGTAGCCTCAGCTGCCTTCATTAAACACACTGCCACATAAAATAAAAGAGTTTATTGAACCAGCTGACAAAGTAAAACAAAACAAAACAAAACCTCATGTATCAAATATGAAAAATATGGAAAACTGTGTAAAGAACTGATCAGAAACTTTGAATTCAGCAAGTTTATTGTAAGCCACACCGTGTGGCATGAATCAAATAAACTTGGATACAACAGCAAGTTTGATGTATTATTACCTTTATTTTTTGACACTCGGTCTTTAGATGGACAACTTCAAACCTCTTCTCAGTCAACTTGAGCTCGTGGGTTTGAATGCAAAACCAAAGATATGACAGATTCTTTCACACTGGTCATTTTACATCAGGGGCAGCTTGTAATCACAAAGTCTATAACTTAAATGTCATGTTGTGATCCCTCACTGACTTTGCCACCACCGAACACATCATTTGTGTTAAAATTGTGTGAAATAAAGTGCCAACCAACTCTGACATTTGCGAGTATTTGGAAACTTTTGGATGTCAAATTGAAGTAAAAATGGAGTTTTAGCAAAGTTTTCCTTCAAAACATGTCTGTGACTGAAGGAGGTTAATGGAATATATTTGCCCACTTATACATAAGTCACTTTTAAAAACTCACTGCATGAAATCCAAAAGGCTCATTCACCCTTTACTTTGTACTGAATGGGAAATTTTTAAAAAAGACCATAAAGCAGAGAAAGACGACTTCCCTCCAGATGTGTACTGCTGTGCTTTTGCTGCCTGGTCACTTAAAAACTGGTCCTCTGATGTGTTTTTATGAAAGCGCTCAGAGAAAGCATGGATCACTTAGCGGGTAGATGGAGTTTTCTTCATGCACCAATGAGTTCAAATCTGTGTTTGAGCTATTTTACCCAAAGACATTTGTTCTCTCACTCTTTCATCTCTCCTTCTTTTTTGCCCTCTTTTGCTCTCTCTGTCTGTTATTTCTTGTCTTTTACGACTTTTCGTCTTACCATCGCCCCCTCCACCACCCCTCCACCCCCTGGCTGTTCCTCTTTTTAGCACTCTAAAGGAAGGATGGTGTCTGAATTTAGCATTTTCGTCTTGCAGATTATTTACAGAGAGGTTATGACAAGAATAAGCTTTGGTTCCTACATCTGGAAGCCAGGCCAAATTCATAAAGGAGGGAAGTGTAAGCATTTCAGAAGCAAGGACCCATACACGGGAGACCAGGCGATGAGTTCAGCAGAGGTGGCAACAGTACAAACATTCATCACTAAAGTAAAAGTACAGTGTTAAAAAATACAGATACTGATTCATCAAAAAGCAGCTCTTCCACCAGCTATTTGGACTGCTGAACCTTTACCTTCTATGTTAATACAATAATAATTCCCTAATAAATTCCTAGTTGCTTAATAAAATATTAAGGGACAGGAAACTTCCTTCACATTAATTTCTAACTATACTGAATATTTTCAGCTTGAACGTGTGTTGTGTTGAACACCAGGAGAGAAAAATGAAGCAAAAAAAAAAAAAAAAAGAAGACGAAGAAGAAAGAGCTCTGGTTTCTGTTGTTCACGTTGATTTTACCTCCTCTTCTAGCTAGCTAGATTGTGCCACAGCCACAACTTATTCTGCACCTCCAATGCTGTTCCGGATGATTCTGACCAACTTTAATCCCTGCGTATAGTACAATTATTAATGCATAAATTATATGATTTTTCATTTGAATATGTTTCTTTGATCTCTGTGTCTTTTACGACAGTCGTATGATAAGGACCAAAGTAATGAGAGTAAAATACTGTATAAAATACTTAAGTAGAGTACAGATACCTGAAAACCTTCCCATCTGTGGAGTTTTTAATCTCTCTAATATAGAAGTTAATAACATGTAAAAAAAAAGTGAGTCTTTTAACAGGAAACAGGCAATTGCACAAAGAGAAAGTAATATGACATGAAGGCAAGAAGGATAAATAAATATTGTATGATATACTGCAATAACATAACAATAAAACACATAAGGAAAAGACGTGGAAGTAAAACAGGAAACAAATGTGACGATAAAACAAATAAAGACAGAAAATAAATGTAGAATAGACTCAAAGATGACTGCATAGCAAGAAATAAAGAATGCAAGGGAAGGATTAAATGGAATATGGAAAAAATAAAATCAATATGAAAGTGAGCATGGAACAAGGAAATGCAAAATGAAAAACAGGAAATAACATGAAAAGAAAAAACAAATTAAAAAGTGTGAGCTTCAAATTTTCATGTTCTTTCTGTCTTGTTTCACTGTGGATGACGGTCATTACAGAAGTGCACTCAGTTGGGGAGAAGAGGAGGATTATCTCTGAAGAAGCTCATATCCACCCCCTCCTCGTCACACAAACAAGTTAATAAGAAAAACAGATTTAATATGTTATTGTATTAAAAGGTGTGTGTGTGTGTGTGTGTATGTCATGCTCGTGCAGCATGGATGTTTAGCAGGGGTGTTGGGGAGGAGAGGTGCGTTTAGTAAGCACACCGTCTCCATTCATCTGTTGCTAAAATGCCGATATGACTGCTCAGTTTGCCATCAGCACTTTCACACCCATTAAGGCTCATGCTTAAGAGCTTGGAGAGATATTCTGGTCAACAGTCTGTTTTGTTTCTTGGGGGGTGAGTAGGAGTTTTTTTGTCTTTCCTCCCAATTTTGTCTAAATCACCATCTTTGTCACAGATTCTCTTTATAGCTTTTATGGTCAATTTTCTTTCGGTCTGGAAAGTGTCAGGCTTGGTGTGCCCAGGATTAATGCATCTGCTTTTTGCAGATGATGTGGTCCCATTGACTTCACTGACCACTAACTTCAAACTCACCCTGGGGGAGTTTCCAGTCAAGTGTGAAGTGAACAGATAAGAATTACTGCTTCCGAGAACGTGGGCCTCAGCCATACAAGTGAAGAGTTTAAGCATCCCGGGTCTTGTTGAATAGTGGGGGGTGAGCAGAGTGGGAGACTGACTTGACTCACTCTTTGAGAAAAAGGGAGGAGCTTCATCATTTTGGAGGCGCTCAGAGTAGACGTGTTGCTGATGTAGCTTGAAGGTCTGACTGGGCACCTCATGGCATGTCCATTTGGGAGAAGGATTCCCCGGGGAAGACCCAGGACATGCTGGAAGCATTGCATCTCCTGGCTGGTCTGGTGACACCCCAGTATCCCTCCAGTGTTGTGGTCTGTATGTCTGCCAGTGTTTCTTAACACATCCGGCTGAAACACCAACATGTTTATGCAATGGTGGCGACTCAGTTTGTCTACCTATCTGTAGTCGACCTAATGGGTCTACACCTGAAAAGTGCTTAAGGTCAAGGTTGAGGTCATACTCCTCCCAGAGTATTGGTCAGATTATAGAGATGAGTTTGTCCTGGATAAGACTGTTTCCAAGCCTCCTTGACCTCTCAATCGATTCTCTTTCTCATCAGTTTGTGCAGTACAGCCAACCAATGACAGTAAAGCTTATAACTTTATATCGTTATGTGACACATTACAATAATCTTTGTATAGTGATGGATCATGAGCCAGAGGAGCTACTGCGCCACTGAGGCAACAACTTCACACTGCTTGTGCATCCACTCACAAATGCAAAATGTACTTTTAGCAAGTGAGAGGTGCTGCTGCCTTTTTTGTATGTTTGTTTCTAAAGAGGAATTTTAAATTTCTAAACCTAACTACCCACCGTTCACAGGCCCAGGATGCAAAGGAGATTGGGACAGCATAGCGTGCTGGGAGCGAGCTGGGTTTGGAGAGACCGTGACCATCCCCTGCCCTCGAGTCCTCAGGACTGTGTTTGGCAGAGAAGGTGAGTACGGTCAATTAATAAATAAATGTAAAGGATCTCTTTTACTGATGTTTTTGTGTTTCTGCAGATAAATAAGTTGAGGAAAAATGACATTTAAAAGTTGAAATTTTGGTAGCTATTTGCCTAAGCTGCTGATCACATGACTATAGTCTTATATTAACATAACACTGGAATGTATGAACTCACTTAGGCCATTGTTATAATTTCTGTGAGTGTAAACTTCAGTTTTACTGAGGTCAGTTTTGTCATTAGAGGTCAGAGTAACAATTTGTTGCAATCCTGTCCTAATCTCCCCTCACACTGAAGGCAGGACTAAACGCTGGACTGCCATGAAAACACGGACATCAGAGTTAAAAAAAACCTGATGTGTTTATACATTACTTGAGCATTCTTCTGCTCCATTACTTTTGTTTTGCAGCTGCTTTACAAAAACATTCACGCACAAAACATACAATGAAATTTGGAGCATGAAAAGAAGCAGACCTTTTTGTTCTTTTTGTTGAGAATTTCTTCCTCCACTTGTTCACTTTCTATGAGGCTGCTCCTGATATAATGATACCAGGCTTTAAATATCTGCAGATAACTTTTAACATTATCTAGAGCTTCACTTAAGTCACTCACCAGATGGGTTCAGCGTTAATACTCAAGGCTCTCTGTCCCTGTTTGACATTGTTCATCTCCCAGTAGTGTGAATGTGTGCAGTCAGTGGATTCCCTCCTGAATCCATCAGATTTTCCAGCCAGTGACCAGATGGCAGTTTGGGTTTCCGCTCTGAGTGTGCTCTGATTTACATTGATGACTAAACATTATGCAAGCACCCAGCGGCTTGTTCGGAGCCAAAGCTCACCCTGACGCTTCCCCTGTCTGGGACAGATCCAGACACCCTACAGTTATTACGTTTTACTGAAATGGTAAAGACACCATTCATCCTGGAGTTATTGAATACTTTGTTTTCTGTCATCTAAATGAAACTACTGAGAAAGCCAGAAATTAAACTTTGAAAGAGAAACTCTTTATTTAGTTTTAGTCTACATACTCGCCTTCATACATAACGAGAGGTTGTAAACAGAACTAAAAAAAAGTTCAAGTGAAATAAAAATAAAAACTAATCAGAAAATATAAAACAATAACAACTCAGAAAATAAATGACTTTGCAACATTAAATCTGCACAAAAAATGACAACTTGTCACTTGTACCCCACACAAACTACACAACTGAGTGGTGTGTCAGTGTCCATAAAACTGATGAACCAGCACTGCACAATTTGAACATTTTAAGAGAAAAATTTCCCGACCCAACAAAGAATTGTCCCCTAACTCTTCCCAGAGTTTTGTTCCAGTTTGTCATTTTTTTACCCCACTTTTATACTAAATG